>NC_064931.1:283206984-283519762 GCF_023897955.1 Schistocerca gregaria
GGCTGTCGTAAAATCTAATCATTTTCTAGATATGTGGCTGACAATCGGTAAGTGTAGAATGTAAAATTTTTTAGTATGTCTCTTGGAACTGGGGAGATGGAGTTGTCAGACGTTGAATCTCAGCGAGGGCAGACCATGAGACATGTGGACTGAGGAGCATGGAGACATTTTTTTAAAGTGTTTCACTATATCAAAACGGAGTGCAGAGGGCCGAATGATTAGAGCGAATAAGTTAGTCGAAATTTGAAGGAATATTGGGAGCCAGACATCGTATGTTTGTTACATTCTGTTGCGCAGCTCAGTGGTATAGTACTATAATGCAAGTGGAACAGCACAGCGCCGAGTTAAGCAACACGAAGAAGGAAACTGTGTCGCCAAGTAGCGGAGGATGTGACAAGAAGCAGCTCGCCCCACGCCAGGGTGTCAACATCGAGGGAGGTAATTGGGTTAGTTACGCCAGCCGAGCAACACCGCAAAATATCAGCCACCTCCCGGGGAGGAAGAACCGCCAACATCAGCTGCAGAAAGCTGTATTTGAGGGGAGGTTTACTATCTTTGGCCCGGAAAAAGCATCTTCTTTGAGAATTTGTTCTCGGGATATGTTATAGATATCAATGTCAAATTTGATCAAAATCTTTATTGATATTTCCTCTACAAACTGTAATTTTTACGACCGGAAATATCGAAGAGCAAAGGCGGAAGTGCTGTCGGAACGAAACTAAATTTCAATATAGACCTCCACGTGCGGTACGTCACATGTCAGCCGGCTCGTCTGAAATCCAAATTGAGTTGACGTTAGCAAAGTATATAAGATTCTTTGGGAGTTGTACCTCGCTTAAATTATTTGGAGCATAGGAAACAAAATGACGGTCATTTAAAAAAAAATAGGGTTTTTTTCATCGATTTTTCAAATTCATCGGCCAAATAAAAATATTTATAGTTGATGGATCAGAATAAAAGTGGTACAACTCCTAGACAATTTAGTTAGCTTCGTCGGAAACAAAGAATCATGCCAATCGGTTCAGTAGATTTGAAGTTACCATACCGCGCTATAAAAAAAAACGTCATTTGTAGTAAAATGCGTTTGAAGTTTTGACTACCTGTAAATGAAATATTATGCGACATACGTTCAATCTGCTTTTCCGGGGGCAATAAACTAGTCCTTCCTTTTCCTGATAGAGGGCGTTCTGCTCGATCTGGGCCATCCTGCGCAGCTCCAGAGCCGCTCGTACGGCCGGTGCCAAGCGGTTTTTGGCCGCTTGAATCCGGTGGTCGTCCGAGTGCTTGGTGAACTGCGTAAAACAGAGTCCCAGGGTTACGTCCATGGTCTTCAGATTTGCTAAATACCCTTCGCTGTAGCTGCTCACTGCCAGGAAAGTCGCAATCTCCAAAGTCTTGGCACTAGGATGCAAATGCTTGGGGGTTAGCTTCCAAACACACGCGTTCAAACTTTCATTTGAATTTTGGGTGTTTCCTCCCAAGCACCGGTACAATAATTCGTACTCCGAAAGAAAAAAACTGGTGCGTGAAAAAGGCCGATTTCAAGCAGGTGCAATTTTTTGTTCAACCGTGAATAACAAACATTTCCGTTCAAACCGTTTCAGGGGTGGATTCTAAACACTTTTATGAATCCAGAAAAACAATTTTTTTTAAAAATCGATTTCTTGAACCAAAATATAGTAAACCTCCCCTTAGGCGCTGGCAGCCAGTTCCTCATCATCGAGCATTGTGAGGCAGTGGAGTGACGAAGAGACTGCGTCACTCAACGCCGCCGCCAGTTTGGAGTAGTCGCAGTCATCATAATAGTGACTGTCGTAATCCAGGTAGTCGCCTAAGGGGCTCCAGAGTGATGTGTCCACTGTAGTCATCACTGACACTATCATCGCATGCCATCAGCAGGCAGCCGCCTGTAATGGGAATCACTGCTTGGAGTGCACTGTCGCCATCGTCCTGGGACACGGCCTCCATGAACACCAGGGCCGGAGCCTAGGACCCTGGCCCAACACCCCTGGGGATGATCGCTGAGATGGAGCACGGACCAGTGACACTACCTCCGCTGCCACGCAACCCAGCCGCGATCACAAAATGCCTCGTGGTTCCAACCACCGCGGTACGACCCAGTAAGGCCGTAGCGATTCTGCCAAGGCAACTCATCCCAGTAATGCCAGCGCATCTACTCTTGCAGCAGCAGGCCCAAGTGTGAGCATCCGCTGGTCACCTTCGTCGCCGCCGAGAATGCTACGAGCCCACAGGTCCTACAACCAATGTATTACAGTTGATCATGAAATGTTATTCTACCATCAGGGGCCATCCGTGGACATACCGCCACCATCCTTTTTCTCAAATCTAGCAGAGAATCTACGTTCCAATCCGGCGACAGGCAGTGGAGTCTCGTGCCCGTTTACACGGGGGTCAGGAAGACTGATGAGGACGGACCTACACTGATGGTGTCCCATGCAGCAAAGGAACTAAGTGTCGATTTCAGTTACACTACATGCCATTAAAATTGCTACACCGAGAAGAAATACAGATGATATACGGGTATTCATTGGACAAATATATTATACTAGAACTGACATGTGACTACATTTTCAAGCAATTTGGGTGCATAGATTCTGAGAAATCAGTACCCAGAACAACAACCTCTGGCCGAAATAACGGTCTTCATACGCCTGGGCATTGAGTCAAACAGAGCTTGGATGGCGTGTACAGGTACAGCTGCCCATACAGTTCATCAAGAGTAGTGACTGCCGTATTGTGACGAGCCAGTTGCTCGGCCACCATTGACCAGACGTTTCCAATTGGTGAGAGATCTGGAGAATGTGCTGGCCAGGGCAGCAGCCGAACATTTTCTGTATCCAGAAAGGCTCGTACAGGACCTCCAACACGTGGTCGTGCTTATACTGCTGAAATGTAGGGTTTCGCAGGGGTAGAATGAAGGGTAGAGGCACGGGTCGTAACACATCTGAAATGCAACGTCCACTGTTCAAAGTGCCATCAATGTCAACAAGAGGTGACCGAGACGTGTAACCAATGGCACCCCATACCATAACGCCGGGTGATACGCCAGTATGGCGACGAGGAATACACGCTTCCAATATGCGTTAACCACAATGTCGCCAAACACGGATGCGACCATTATGAAGCTGTAAACAGAACCTGGATTCACCCGAAAAAATGACGTTTTGCCATTCGTGCACCAGGTTCGTCGTTGAGTGCACCATCGCAGGCGCTCCTGCCTGTGATGCAGCGTCAGGGGTAACCGCAGCCATGGTCTCCGAGCTGATAGTCCATGCTGCTGCAAACGTCGTCGAACTGTTCGTGTAGATTGTTGTTGTCTTGCAAACGTTCCCATCTCTTGACTCAGGGATCGAGACGTGGCTGCAAGATCCGTTACAGCCATGCGGATAAGATACCTGTCATCTCGACTGCAAGTGATACGAGGCCGTTGGTATCCAGCACGGCGTTCAGTATTACCCTCCTGAACCCACCGATTCCATATTCTGCTAACAGTAATTGGTTCTCGACCAACGCGAGCAGCAATGTCGCGATACGATAAACCGCAATCGCGATAGGCTACAATCCGACCTTGATCAAATGCGGAAACGTCGTGGTACGCATTTCTCCTCCTTACACGAGGCATTACAACAACGTTTCACCAGGCAGCGCTGGTCAACTGCTGTTGTGTATGAGAAATCGGCTGGAAACTTTTCTCATGTCAGCACGTTGTGGGTGTCGCCACCGGCGTCAACTTTGCGTGAATGCTCTGAAAAGCTATTCATTTGCATATCACAAAATCTTCTTTCTGTCGCTTAAATTTCGCGTCTGTAGCACTTCATCTTCGTGGTGTAGCAACTTTAATGGCCAGTAGTGTATTTCGGTTTCGAGGCTGTTGGGTTTTCCCTTTTCCGTTCTTTTGCGTGGCTCATTATTGTATTCCTTGGGTATACTTTTCTCTTCATTAAATTGCAGTCATGGCGAAGAAACTTTCAGCCACTGAGGTTATTGAGAATTTTAGGGATCAGGTACATAAATTACAGCAATAAGTAAATGAGATCAGAGCGGCAGAGAGGGATAAGCATGTCACAGACCACAACTCTGGATGTCATTGCTGTGGGATTGGTTACCCGTTTACTGGGAAACAGGGGGAAGATTTTTTTATCTTTTTGACATTTGGATACAGCCGTAGATTGAATTTAACGGGAAATGCTAGAGCGAATGTTATTTGTAATCTGAGAGAGACCAATCTGAGGATTGTCTGGAAGGGTTACTATAGAGATATCAGAAAAAGAACGCGGCAAGATACTGTAGGCGAAAGCTTAATAGGGTTTCTCGTAAACACATGGAATCGAGAGAAATTTTTGTTGATCGTATTCATAAAATCGATGTAGATACCTATGAGCTCACAGATGATGAAAGAGTTAACTCGATAACTTTGCGGGAAGCAGAGCAGGTGGCTCTTGGCGCATTTCCGAAGAACATACAACCGGAAATATCAAGAAGCGTTCGTTTAGAATTTATTAAATACGTGAGTGAAGCAATGGATATTGCATTATGATTAGAGGAAATTGGGAAATTGGCTACGTCACATGAACATCGGACAGTGTATTGTATGGATATAAATTGTTTTGGTGTTGACGAATGGGGCACGTACAAAGAGATTGCAGGCAGCAACTTTGCAGGTATTGTAGGAAATATGGTCATTCGGATCGCCAATGCCGTAACGGAAATCAGCAACAACGAATGTCTCAGTCGCAGAGTAGAACTTAGGGGCAACAGTTATACGGAGCAGGAATGTCCACTGTGCCACTCTCACAGTAAGCGTTAGCTCATATAAGAAAGCAGTGATAGACTTTTTTCTAACCGGCTATGTGCTGGTAAATCATGTAAAATGTGGTTTGATACCGGTTCTCAGGTATTGGTTGCAAGTAAGCTCGTATTTGGGGTAAATAGTTTAGTGCATCACACCGGGCGTTAAGTGGTGTAGGTGGGAGGCGTGTAAATTCACTGAGCGCTGGAGTGTTGTAGTTCCCAATGGGGTAGGTTAACTTCGCTTCATCTAGGTTTGCAGCTGGAATACCTGCACTGTCGCAAGGTCGCCCACGTGTCCAGCGGGAACCAATTAAACTGCGTAAAATGTTCCTTAAAGTCAGTTAGTAGAGTCGCACACAGAAAGGTACAGGAAAGTTAGTCTGGACTGATTTTGGTACTGACCTGCTAGTGAAACTGTTGTACATCGTTGAACCTTTGGCGGATTACGGTGTACTAGCTGTAGTAAGCTGTTTCATGCAACTCAGCGCTTCCCACGATGCGGAGGTAGACGACACGAGAAGAGTGCATGTCAGTATTGATAATATTCGCCCCGGATAATTAAAGTTGTCGGAGGATACTCTGGGGGAGAATTTAGAACTGGTAGACGAGGACGAACTAGATCGTGATTTTAAAGCAAATTACATGATGCTAGGAGGTTCTGTCGACTGGTAAGAGCTAAGGAGTAAGGTAGCACACCTTTACGCACAGGATGGAGAATTAACGGAAAAACTGCTGAGTGAGCACTTGGAATTATTTAATCCGTCGCGTCCATTACTCGCAACACCGCTTGTTCAGCCCAAATTCCTACAGGAAGTGAAACACCCGTCTACAAAGGACCGTATCGAGTTCCAATATTGTGGAAGTGTTTGTGGATCAGCAGCCTGTAGATGGCATCATAGAACCTAGTTGCAGTCCCCGGTCTGCTCCCATAGTAACTGTCAGCGAATGAGCATCAGATGATGACAGAGTATAAGGTTTCTGTTGTGACTATCGGTTGCTCATCCATAAAACTGTGTCAGATGCGTTTCGCGTGCCTAATAAAACAAAGACATTGGACAACTTGGGTCAGGGTTAGTACTTCAGAACGCTGCACTTGCGTATTGGTTACCACCAGTTGACATTAAGAGTAAATCGCAACATTTTGGCACTCGGGAACGAGATTCAGAGACAGGAGAAACTTTTCGGAAACTGCACAGCATGACGAGTAATCAGTCAGGGTATAAACGTACACAAGGAGAGTATCGTCTGCTACGATCGGAGTCTGCAAAGCTACAGGAGCAATTACGACAGTCTACGGAGTTGATTCCACGGTTTAGACGGAAGTGAGGATAGCTGGACCCAGGTGGCAGAATCCAAAATACATTGTTTGGTACAATCGATTTGGGCGACATAGCTAACGTCGAAAAGGTATTATAGTTAGTTCGGAAGGATGTGGAAAGCAACCAGGAGACAGTGAATTTGCACGCAGTCCAACTCGCTAGTTTGGAAAGGTCTGTGCTGAACAACACTCTACAGCTTCGTGCGTTGGGTGCTACTTATATGTCGCGTGTTAGGTTATCTGCCAGAACCACCAGCCGGGAGTTACGTGATATTGGTAATCGCTTGGACAATATTGGTGCACAGTTAATGACTGTTGTATTACTACACAAGCTTGCACACAGCTTGACGAATGCTCATATCTCCCACTGCGGAGTTGCAGGAAGCACTGTTACACGCCACGCATGGATACCTTGCACCAGTTGTACTATCACCGGAACGATTGCTGACATGTCTGAAAGGGATCAAGACTGTCTTGTCAGAGTCTGTGAGACTTATTAAAAAGACAATGGAGGAGTACTTGACCACGTACTATTGCTTGGCTACCGTTACGAGCCAGCAGAGAGGGACTCACCTGGAAGTTAGCTTACAACTATCATGAACTTGTAGATATTGCTATTTGGAGTGTTATGTGGAACACACGTACCCAGTAGCATGGGAGTCTTAGCGGAAGTAAGTCCCACTAGAGGTGCAGGAGATCATACTAGTGGCACCAGACAGACACAAGAGTTGTTACGCTGTCGCACTGAACAGGTTACCATCTGTCCTTCGAAGTTAGTACATACAGTACCGAAGTCTTGCGAGTTAGCGTTGTTTCATTCCGAGAAGAGGGTTGTGGAATGCCTTAAGGAAGTATTGTCGGAGCTGGGGGAATACTTCCAGCAGGTAGGATATCATTGGTTATATTTGGTGGCACAACAGGCAGTCGTTATGTGTATATGTTACAAGTAGGGCAAGTTAGATAACACACAGAGATTTATTCTGCATGGTCAGGGATTAATATTTAATGGAAGTCGTTGTGGGATATCTGGGCCCACTTTCGACTTACCAGCTATGATAGTAGAAACTATAGTTGTCAGTATGGTCCACTACATAATTTATCTGCCTGACCTACCATCATCGATTTTGCCCCCCGAAAACCTTTCGTTTCTTAATGATGCCATTGACGAGGACCTGCTCGTCTCTCTGGATCAGATGATCACCACCCAACATGGTTCTGTTACCATGGAAAATATCTTAAAACACATGAAAAGTTACAGAAGTCAGTAGCAGCAGCAACTGGTAGTCATGGGTTCATCAACATCACCTGCTGGTGTTTTCCTTGTGGTGATCAAAATTATTTATTTGTTGTTCGAGAGAAGAGCTGGCCAAATTCCAGCCGGCCGAGGTGGCCGAGCTGTTCTAGGCGCCTCAGTCTGGAACTGCGCGACCGCCACGTTCGCCGGTTCGAATCCTGCCTCGGGCATGGATGTGTGTGATGTCCTTAGGTTAGTTAGGTTGAAGTAGTTCTAAGTTCTAGGGGACTGCTGACCTCAGATGTTAAGTCCTATAGTACTCAGAGCCATTTGAACCAACCCAAATTCCACCCCTCCCAACCTTCAGCCTATGGGTTCGAACCTATCAGAATGGCACCCCCAGTGGTATATAAGAGGAAAAACAGTGGTGTAATTAGTAGTGACAAGCCACAATATATAGTTTCAAAGAGAGTGAACCCTATAAATATGGTACAAATCCAGTATTGGTAGAGGGTTCGAAACCATGTAAATTGAGTCAAGTGTAAATTGATGTAGAGGTAAAATACAGGGATGCATTAATGCTATAGAAGGGGAAATGTGAGGATGGAATGATTAGATTTATTAAGTTAGTTAAAATGTGGAGGAATATTGGGAGACAGACGTCGTATGTCTGTTACATTCTGTAGTGCAGCTCCGTGGTGTGGGACCATGACCCAAGTTCATCTGCAGAGCATGGAGTTAGGCAGCATGAACGAGAACACTGCGTCACTGACCAGCGGAGAACTTGGCATGAAGCAGTTTGCTACACAATAGGGTGTCAACATCAAGGGCGATAATTGGATCTGTTCCACCAGCCGAGCAATCCAGAATATTCCACCTACCTACTGGGAAGGAGGAACCGCAAACATGAGCAGCACAAAGCTGTCTTTAAGAACCGACAGCCAGCCAGTCATCATCGACCATGGAGAGGCGTTGGAGTGACGCAGAGCCGGTGTCACTGAGCATCGCCACCAGTTAGGAGAGGTCACTGTCATCGCAGTCGTCATAATAGCCACCGTCGTAATTCAGGTCGTTGCTTAGAGGCGTCAAAGTGGCGCCGCTACTGTAGTCATTAACACCACTATCGTCAGATGCCATGAGCAGGCAGCCGCCTGTAATAGGAGTCATCACGTGCGGTTCGTTATGGTAACGCACTATCGCCATCGTCCTGGGGCGTGGCCTCCACATAAGCTGTGAACGGGGCCAGAGTCATGGACCCTGAGCCACCAACAGCAGACATCCGCAGCTGGGGATGGTCGCTGAGACAGGGCAGCCGCCCACATCCGCGATCACAACAGAGGTGTATGGCGCGTGGTTCCAGCCGCCGCGGTGCGGCCCAGCAAGGCCATAGCCTGTACATGACTGCTGGCAGTGGAAGTCACGGGAATGTACGGTAGCAAGCAGACCTCGTTCAAACTCAGTGAGGTGTTGATAATGGCGTCTTCAAGGCTTCCGACAACTCATCATGTCCATCATCAAAGATAATTAACGCTCATGACCATTGCAGAATTCATTTAAAACACCAGATTTGCATTTTCATGATGGTGCTACTGGCGCAACTCTTATGCGACTGGCGCGATATTTGAATAGACATCGACTATCAGATGTGGAAAAGGGCCTAACATCTTTCACTTACGTCGCAGAACTCTTCCTTGTTGTGATTTTTTCCGTCGGTGTACTTAATAGGTGTGCTGTGTATTACGTCGGTTGAGTACGAGTTCACCGCAACGAATTTCTGTGCCAAACTGATGTAACTGCTGACAAATAGTGCAGGTCATTTTATATCCTCAGCAGCATTCTTTTTCCAAGACAATACTAGCTGTGGTAGTGGGTGCGATTCCTGCAAGCACTGGATCCCCATTTTTACTAAGATCGAATCAACTGCAGTTGTTAGCCAGGTTATGGTGATGATGTCGAATATTTATGGCTTCTTTAAGTATAAAGTCCGAGAACGAAGTTGAATATTTGTTATATTTGTATCTCTTCGTATTCCTACAAAACACTCTGCTTAGACGTGCTTCGCAACGATCTGTTTGGTGCTATGTTGTCCTAAGATCTGATAACCTTTTCTGACGTGTTGCTTGCTGAAGGGGCATACCCTTAGCGAGATTCTTCTCGTGAAGGTGTTGTGTGAAGCCTGTACTAAGGCACGTCGTATTCTTCCTTTGTTACTGTCATTTAGTATGAACTTTGATTTCAAGTTCAAAATGGTTCAAATGTCTCTGAGCACTATGGGACTTAACTTCAGAGGTCATCAGTCCCCTAGAAAGTGGAACTACTTAAACCTAACTAACCTAAGGACCTCACACACATCCATGCCCGAGGCAGGATTCGAATCTGCGACCGTAGTGGTCGCGCGGTTCCAGACTGAAGCGCCTAGAACCGCTCGGCAACACCTGAATTCTAGTATTTATGCCCTGCTGTCAAGGTTACGTCATCGGTGCTGGCTTCTGCTCTGTGAAAAGGAAAGCTAAGGTGCCTTTTTGGCAGCGAGGAGTTCTGACAGCTGAATGCGGGTGGAAGTAAATCAGTATGAGCAATTTTTCTTTGCCCAATTTGCGTCAATGCGCTTTCGTCATTTCGTTTCACAAGGACATCGATAAACGGGAAGGCACTGGTTTACTTTACACCTACATACACACTCATCAAGTCACAGTATTGTGACTTCAAAAGGACTGAGTGGCCATGGAGATCAAATGGTTCAAATGGCTCTGAGCACTATGGGACTTAACTTCTGAGATCATCAGTCTCCTAGAACTTAGAACTACTTAAACCGAACTAACCTAAGGACATCACACACTCCATGCCCGAGGCAGGATTTGAACCTGAGACCGTAGCGGTTGCGCGGTTCCAGACTGTAGAACCGCTCGGCCACCCTGGCCGGCTGGACATAGAGATCCTCACAGATACCTGCCATGAAGAAAATTCCATCTCTTCTCCAAGTATGTTTAACCATAAAATATTTTTAACCCAATTTGACTTCAAAAAAATCCAAGAATGGCAAACTTACTTAGAGACAATGTAAAATGGACATCTAAAATTACGTATTACTTAACAGTATACCAACTCGCTTTCGCAAGGGCTAACACCAGATCGTATAGGCTTCCCTACCTTATACCTCACAAGGAAAGCAAGTGTAAACAGATTGCTTGGTTCTTGTTTATAATCAAGATCAGCCTTTTATACGGTGGCTAAGTTCGTAATTGCGGAAAAAAATATTACTTAATTTTCCACAGCAGATGCACGGAGAAGTGTTGTACAAAACTGTGGCCGCATGGTATGTCAGAGCGGTTTGAGGCGCCATGCCGCGAATAGAGTCGCCCCTCCCATCAGAGGTTCTTCTTCAGGTATGGGTGTGTATGTTCTTCTTAGCATAAGTTAGTTTAAGTAGTGTGTAAGTCTAGGGACCTCCGCAGTGTGGCCCCTTAGGAATTCACACACACACACACACACACACACACACACACACAATCACACACACACACATTTTACAAAATTGTGAACATAACCTCATACATTCAAACCCAAGGCACTGCTCATACATCATTCTCCCTCCTTCACAGTATAATTTAAAGCATCAATGCTTATTGCGACATCGCGACGCACACAAATTCACACAACAAATAGTTCGAAAGAGTCGAATATAATGGGCATAAGGAAGCTTTGTTCCCTTCGAACTTGCAAGCCAGGCGGGCCGTCACTGCCTTCAGGTCTCACTGGCCGAGCCATCACTCACTTTAATGATCTTAGTTAAGACCAGCCAGCACAGCGGCGTTAACGCGACTACACAGCTAATTGATCAGTGGGTGCGGATGGTACAACAGAGATTGCTAGCGAGGAACAGGCGCATAAAACATGATCCATGGGTGTTACAAAATCATAACAGACTACGGTCAGCCTTATGAATGTAATTTCAATCGAAAGTATTTTGTCAAGCATCAGTAGAGATGATTACTTACAATAATGATTATTTACCACAGAAAACGATGCAGAACTTATAGCTAAGAACTCTTAGTATAAATGGAGTCTTCCTTGTAGGAAGTCTGTGACATGCGCATATGGAAGCAGTTTGTATTGTTCATAACGTATACAAGCAGGCCTCAGGCACACAAATAACAATGTCTCCGGGTGCAAACAGACAATTTTTTAACTGAACATTTGTTAACAAGCGATAGAGAGTGGTGAATGTGCTCGTACCAACAGTTTCCGATCGATAAATGCTTGTAACTACTGACAGTCACATGATTAAAGACGATATTGCTGAATGTGCAAAATATGTATGGAGATTGGCACAGTTAAAAACGGAATAGGAGGCGTAACATCACGTGCCACACTTAACGCAAACACATGGCGGGGAAAATACAGGGTGTGTCGAGTGAGCAGTTTTTTGTGCATAAAACTTGTTAGAAATTTGCTCTATTACAAAATGTACCCTTTGAAAGGACGGACAAGTGCACAGTGAGGGCTGTTAACCTACACCGAAATTCAGACAGCTACAAAAGTATTTCACGTTGAGAAGAGATTCAGACTGGTACTTTCGAAGATTCGAACTAACTTGCTGGCGATTGAGAGGGCATGCCGGCAGCGGTGGTCTGGCGGTTCTAGGCGCGCAGTCCGGAGCCGTGCGACTGCTACGGTCACAGGTTCGAATCCTGCCTCGGGCATGGATGTATGTGATGTCCTTAGGTTAGTTAGGTTTAATTAGTTCTAAGTTCTAGGGGACTGATGACTTCAGCTGTTAAGTCCCATAGTGCTCAGAGCCATTTGAACCATTTTGAATCGATTGGGAGGGGCCATGGACGGGGATTCCATTGAAAAGACTGAATACCCCAGTCTACGAGGACACAGGACTCAAAAAAAAATTCACAAAGCTTAAGTTTCAGTTTCCATCAGTCCCAAAGACGAATGGAATGATTTATCGTACATAACAGTGACATCACGAATAAAGGTAAGCATATTATGATGGGAGCAACCTTTTGAAATTACAATGTGTTTCCTTAAGCCAAATGCATATAGCGATATTACAAGCAACGGCAACGTGACAGAATGCAGCACAGCGACCTACAAGTGTCAACAACTCGACACACCAGAAACAAGAAAGGGGTAAATGTGTTAAGAAGCGGAAGTTTAGCTGCTGTAAACCGCACTCTCGCAGAAAAGCATCTGGTTGGCTGAATACTTCTATCATTCCAGATGATGTTCATACGAAGCTACCTGCTCTTTTGGAGCGACAAATCAGTGTCGCCTTATTGTGTTAATGAGATGAGGCTAAAACCTGACTCGTTTCAAGATTATGCAGAAACTAACACGGCTGTAATCTTCCCGTTAATAAGTAACATCAACTCGCCCAATTGTACTGTGATGAAGATGTACATCACGTAGTTCAAGATGAGTTTATTGAATAAGTTGCAAAAAACTAGGTAAGTGTCGTATATGCTATTGCCACATTCAACCGTGTGGTCAGCTAACAGGATAGCGCTTCTTTGTTGCATACATACGCCGCTCTAGTACGCGGTCATTGTGCAGTTTGACAAGCGATGAAACTATGATGGGACGGCTGACGTGGTTAGGGCTTCTTAACGATTCAATCAGAATAAATAATTGTTTCTAGATTATATTCCCTTAGAATGTCTATCTGAGAAGATCGATCGATTGTACACCGATTGTTGAATTCACCTCTGTTTTCTTGTATACTACCACAGTAGTTCGTTGTCAATATTGTGGAACAGAGAGCAGCACTGTATCATTGCCTTTGTTATCTTGCAGACTATCTCTGTGGTGTTTTTTCGTAGCTATCCAATCGCCACGGAAATATTTCCCATTTGTTCCAGGCCATGGTGAGATAACTGAAATTCTGAGCGTGTTTCATCGCTGAGTTTGCAGATAAGGTGTATACGACTTATTCCACACTAAAGATGATCTCCACCCTTGATGAGGCACCTGAGTTTATGGCAAATTTTCACCCATTCTCTGGGTTTTACAGTGTATTTATTTGTCGTTATGCCTGTCGGAAAAATCACAGTTAACTGTGGTTGTTTGTCTGGTTGCTAAAAATGCTCTTTTAGACATTTTAACTTCGAAGTTTCTTTCACAAGCGCTTTTCGTCTAATACTGTCTCGTTGTGTTCCTTGCACCTCCTTCCAGGAGTTAGGAGCTAGTGCAGCGGCCATATGCAGTCACGGAACAAAAATTCTTCTTCAGTTAAGCCTAGACGACAGCATGTATATCGTATTCGCCCCTGTACAAAGGCTAGGCTGGCTCCTCTCTTGATGAGCTTGGCTGCCGGTTTGTTCACGTGATCAATAATTTTAGTGCATAACAATTTGACGTAACAGTCTTGGCTCTCATCCGAAACTACTTCTTTAGAAACTGAAAAACATTCTTTAATTGAAATCGTTAGTAACGACAGCACTACATAGCCTAATGTCTCTTTGGTTGCATTCGCTAGTGAATGAACATCATGCAACTGACACCCGTGATTTTCAAACAGTTATATGTTGGATACTGTTATGAAAAGGGCATATGTTCATTTGAAGTCCTATGTTCAGAATTACCAATAATACAACGGCTCAAAGCATGTACTTTTTCTCCAGACCCACCATGTAAACTATACTCTGGTTTCTGTTATTTGAGACATTTCATGAAATATTGCTTAGCACCATAATGTGTACTTTATCAGTGTTTCTGTCTGCAGTCACATCATCTTCAAGAGAAGTCTTTCCGTCATTAACCTTCGAAACCGTCTATGAAGCGTCATTAACTGAACAATATTCCGCTCCCACTATATTTTTTGGACGGCACAATATTTCAGCTTTCTACATTACCGACCACGCAATTAACGGCCTCATTTGTATTTGATGTGAGCAGGGAACACATTTCTGGAGTTTTGGTATACGAATAAACTGAGCTGAAGGTCTTATACATAGTCTGACACGAAATTGCACTGAAAGTGGCCCGAGTAAGCTGTGCAATCGTCTAGCCAACATCAGTGTATTTTATCGTGCAGCAAAAGCCAGATTTCTTTCGAGCTATGTAGCCCATACTCTTGGTCCATCATCATTTATTATGTCTCATCAACTTCGACATTGTCTTGAAATACAGCTCATTCAAAAGTGATATGACTGAAATATGTGTCGGATCTACATCATGAAGCCTGAGGAATCAGCTGGGCAGAACAGGGTCCATATTCCTTAATTATAAGTCTGTTTTGTGAACTTTTGTTCTCAGCAAGATTAGAAAGCATTCTTGAATAAACAAACTCGTTTTCTTTCGCATGACGTCGTGTAAATCTAGGTTAGCTAACTTTAGGGCATTTATTTTCTTATAAAAAGACTTCATACTGACAATCTCGACATAAGTTACTAAAAGCTAGAGTTCTTTTCCCAATCAGACGCACTACAATTTCTTTATGTGGGAGTAGATTGCTGTCAGAAGGTGATAAATTCTGTGAATAGGGAAAGAAAATGAAGGACATTGTGAATTAACGACGCAGCCGCTGGAGACTGGGCACGGATAATGAATGAAAATCACCGTGTCCCATACTAAGGCTCTATGCAGATGTTTGCGCAAATCAATATGGAGAAACTATTGTACACCTAAATGTCCGTCAGATACATGCTTCATCCACTCTTCTCACAAAAGCGATTCCTCTTGCTTTAAACATTACTACATGGATGAACACGCCGGACGTACAAGCATTTCCTACATCACATCCTACAGTTTTTCTCTTAGAAAAGCATCTTCTTGGAGAGGTTCATCATCTAACGTATTTTTCCTTTCAGTTGTTACAAAAGGCTTGTGCAGTATTCATCAGTCATTGTTTTGCCAATGGAACTAATATAAAAAAAATCTTTTTAGCATCGCGAAAAGCATTATTGAGCTCATATTCCAGCATAATAAATTAACTTCAACATATCTTGTGCTGAACCAGCTACTCTTACCCATTTCCTCGAATTTTGTTTCCTTCTCGGTGTTAAGTTTAATGTAATAAGCTAGTGCTTAAAATCAGTTGTACTTTATTTAAGTCTCTATCCTTCTGTTAAAGTTGCTTTCAAATTTGTTTTTAGTCATAATTCAAAAGATGCAACAGCCATTCTGCACAAAACCTTATGATCAATTCTTAGTGCATAATGCATCATCAGCTTCTATCTGTTTACTCATACATCTGTAATGGCAGATCGCCCAATACTCTATTGCGCACGTTCTATGTGTATTTTGACGATAATTTCATACGCGAAATGGATGGTCAGTACAAAGAGTGTTGCATATTTGTTCTGTCACCAGTCTCCTAACTTTTGAAACATCAACAGTACATGCTTTGAGCGGTTGTATTATTGGTAATTCTGAACATAGGACTTCAAATGAACATATGCCCTTTTCATAACAGTATCCAACATATATATAACTGTTTGAAAATCGCGGGTGTCAGTTGCATGATCTTCTTCACCAGCGTTCACTTGTGAATGCGACCAAAGAGACATTACGCTATGTAGTGCTGTCGTTACTAACGATTTCAACTAAAGAATGTTTTTCAGTTTCTAAAGAAGGACTTTCGGATGAGAGCCAAGACTGTTACGTCAAATTGTTATTCACTAAAATTATTGATCACGTGAATAAACCGGCAGCCAAGCTCATCACGAGAGGAGCCAGCCTAGCCTTTGTACAGGGGCGAAAGCGATATACATGCTGTCCTCTAGCCCAGTTTTTATGATATATCAGTCAGCATTAACCACTTCGAAAACTGCTTTATGATTCCACAACATCGCAGTTTATTTATTTCTGCAATACTTACTGAACGGTAGTTTAACGGTATTTGTGTATACACAAAATTATACTGCAAATGAAACTGACACTGGACGTATACTATATCGGAAAACTGTGAACTTAATGGAAACAAAATTTCTTACAACGTTTTACACAGAGAGATTTGCCTTGTATTTTAAGAACAGAATGGTATTATAATCTAAGAATAGGTAAGAATTTCAGCTCACGAGATCATGAATTATATTTACATTCTTCAAGGTTGCGACATATCTGTTTTTAGAACTAGTGATTCTCTCTTTTATACACGCAGAAGTCAGACGTCGTGCAGAAATTGCAACTCTTTCAAAATCGTTTTCCGTTCACGAGATCAAATACATTATTTTTCAGGGATAACAAATTCCAACATTAGTTACGTAAAAAACGAACTACAATAGTTAATTTTCTCGTTATGCATTATTTTCTTCTATAGAGGAACATGCCGCTGTTGATTCTCAGCAACTTATTGTCTTCAGTTCTACGAAAGTAATTTTGAGTAGTATCTGGTGTTTTGCTTTTATTCCCAAAACGTAAACATCACAATATACGCTGGAACGTATCTTGTGTCTGTGAGGTTTCAGTGTGAAGAGAATAGCTTAGCACATACTTCTGTCTTTCAATAATGAACAATACTACATAAATATCGTGATATCTTTACATACTTCCTTTCACATTGCTGTTCTGCCTCTCGCAGTGTATGTGAACTTATTACCTTATTAGTAGTTTTATAAATCCTTACTTCTTACAAACTGTTTTCAGGATCCAGGCGTTTATGAACTCTTAAAGTTTATTTAGCCACACAATTGCGACCAACGTCTGTCTGCTATTCCACAGCCAACAGTCAATATTTTTCTGACAACTGAACTTAAATGATGTTGTCGTTGAACAATACGAGATTAAATAATGACCACTACTGCTGATTAACGCAAATGTTGTTTTTCCAGTCAATAGCAGACAACTTGTAGCCTGTCCTATACTTCTCTCCCTACACAGGGAGATTCCGTGATAAGTTACAAACTGCCATGGGTGATGGAGATTGATAAATTTATCAACTTGAGGTCCAGAAACGACCGAGTCGAAAGTTATGAGCAAAAATTGTTCTAATTCCTTTGTACCGCTTTTGCTGTTATTACCATTGTAGGATAGACATCTCTTGGAAGCGAATGTTTGGTTAAATACCAGAAAAAATGTTTAGTAAACATCGTCTCTAAAATGTATACCTGAAAAGCTATGAGTGCTTGTTCATTTTCCATACTGTGAAATACATCTTCCCTACCGAAAATTTTCCCATTGATTTTAACGTATGCATTTTAGAGCACTTGTTTACTAGATTTTTTCCTTCTTTTGGTCCACACTACCATCATTGAAAATTTGTTGTGGAAAGTAGACTGAAGTAATTCCTCCTTAATAACCACTTCCTCACCACAGAATAATTCTTGAACAGAAATAAGTAGTAAGTTACTCGACGGAAAGTGATAAGCTTGTAGCTATATACACTGATCAGCCAGAACATTATGACCACCTACCTAACAGCCGATATGCCAAACTTTGGCGGGGTAGTGTCGTGGTAAGGAAGCAATGAGGCCTTGTTAGATCGCTGGAGGGAACTAGCGCAACATTTGCACACACAAGTCATCTAAATCCCATAAATTCAGGGGAAGGAGCCAATGAGCTCTGACACCATGTTCAATCACATCCAAGATGTGATCGATGGATTTAAGATCTGTCGAGATGGGCGGCTAGCACATCAACTGGACCTCACCATCGTGTTCCTGGAATCACTTCATCACACTCCTGACCTTGTGGCACGGCCCACTGTCTTGTTGAAAAATGTCACTGCCGTCGGAAATATGATGGTCATGTGGGGGGTCTGCAACCAGTGTACGACACTCGTTGACCATCATGGTGCCTTCCGCGAGCTTCACTGGATTCATGGATGCCCACATGAATGTCCCCAGAGCATAAAGAAGCCGCTGCCCAATGGTCACCGTTCCGTAATATAGGTGACAAGGAGCTGTTCTTCTGAAAGACGACGGATTAGTGCCCTCTCATCGTCATGGTGATGAAGGTATCAGACAATGCAATGATTTGCCACTGCGCCAACGTCCTTTGCCGATGGTCATGTGCCAATTTCAGTCATAATTGCCCACGTCGTGGTGTTAACATTAGCACATGCATGGGTTGTCGGCTGCAGAGGCCCACCGATAGGGGTGGCCGCCCAACCTTACAACGTCCGGACGTAGTTTCACCTGGGTTTCGCCACGTGTTGAAGTCCCTCACCAGAGCACTCCTCGAAGACCCGACAAGTCGTGCAGTTTCCGAAAGGCTTGTGTCGAGCCCCCGGGCAATCACAGTTTGCCCTTGGTCAAACACAGATAGATCGCACGTTTTCCCAATTCTACACACTGACAGCACGCTCACTGATCCTACATGCACCGTGCGTGTGTCTAACTGTTAGTCATTCCTCGGCAGGTGACGCTGCTATCGCGTATATTGGTTTACATTGATAGTAGGTCGGTGGTCATAATTGTCTATATGATCAGTGCCCATATATACAATAGCCACTTACTTACCACAGAAGAATTCTTGAATAGATGGGAAATCAGTTACACACTTGAAAGAAGTAAGTTTGCAAGTACGCACAAAGACATACATACACGCGAGCGCCCACCAAAACACACACACACACACACACACACACACACACACACACACACACGCACACATTTTTCATTGTCTCTGCAATCTCTCCCTAGACTGGCACGTACTACAATATAACGTATATTGCGAATATGGTGTACAGAACGTGGAACTAACTAACTAATTATATATAGCGATTTCGGCTAGAACAATGTACCAAACGGATGATGTTTCATACAGCGCAATAAAACGATTCCCATAACTCAGAAGTCTTAATTACAATATTTCGTAAATGGACAAAATTTTTCGGAAACTAGTGCAGTGTAACTTAGTTGCTTCGTTAAATGTCTAGTTTTCATTTCTAGATTATTGAAAACATGCATATGATCCTATTGATTAAAGCGGAGTGCCCAACTGTTAAAAGTGCTACTCTCCTGCACTTGATGAAATCAAGTGACAGATAACCGGTACTTCAGATCTGTGCATGAAATGTTAGATCTCGAAAATATGTCAAGAGATGTCGTCCCACATATGATAATATTGTGTAATACTGACAGAAAGCTCAGATTCAAGACAAAACTGATCAGCCTCTGAAATTTCATCTCTCGATGTCGTACGGCTGTTATTGGGTGTCGTCCGAAGTACAAACCAGTTCCTGTCATCGTTACACATAAATTCGACAATTTGTCAACGAAACATTAATTAGAACTAAAATTGAGACAACTCGAGCCAACGGGTAGACTTCGGAATTCTGTGATTGAGGAGACAAGTAAAACTACAGGCCACACCGAAAATTTCCACTCTCAAATTCAGGTATATTTATAGAAAGTAAACAATGAATCTATGGGAAGAATATTTCTTGAAGAGATTCTGCAGGCATACATAAGTTCGTAGAATGCCTCGTTAACTATATTTGCCAACGTGTACAATTCCTATTACAAGATTAGGAGGAGAGATTGCTACACTGCAGCCTCGTGAAGAGAATCTGTGTAGCCTTTTAGAATGTTCTATGATACCTTGGCCATCAGCTTGGAAGGTCGTCCTCCTACTTTCTTCCACCGCGACCTCGCACTGTTAATTCCATTACACGAGTACAGATATATGTTCTCCATGGCAGTGATGACAGCGTACCACGATGAACAAACGATTCACAGAAGTTTCCACAACGAATTCGTTTGTGCCATATTCGACGGTAATCACATGTTTCAAACAACCTACTCGGCTTCGTAATGCGAAGGACCAAGTCGATATCTGCCTCACTGCGCTCCTCTGCCAAGAATGAACTGCCATTCTCCACGAACTTTCGCCACTGAATTCCAAGCATGCCTCTGAGAGTGGGTCCAGTCAGAATTAAGGAGTGCGTCAAAACTTAGCTGTGCATTATTGGTCCCAGAAACAAATATCAGTAATGGAGAATTGTCACTTAAAGCATACGAGCGTAACGCTGAGAATTCTGAGCCGACTAGTGAGTCCCTATTTACTTCTGAATCTTTTGACTAAGGATAGTTACTCACAATCAGATGTTTCTATTATGGCTGGAAATTGCCGTGTTGTGTTTTTCCTAATGGAACTGACAAAGCTCTTTAAGTACTGTTAAACATACAAGGTTGAAGAGTATTTCATTAGCATGGAACATCTGTAGACCATCTTACTCTATTTGATTTTAAATTACAGAGGTAAAAGTGGTCGCCAACACGAAAGGACACACGGCGTTTTGAACTAATAAGTTTTCAGCGTTATTTCACGCACTTAAAATGAAAGGATTGTGGCTTGAAATTCCGTAAGCCAAATGCAACCTCTTTTCAACTTTACTAGAGTAACATGCTTTAAAACCAGTGAGATTTCAGATAGTTGTATACAAAAATAGCTAGTTAGTGAATAGAAATCAATGCTGTGAAGTTTAGATGTGATGGCTTGCATAACGTACAGTTCAGAAGACATTTGAATTACGATTACTCAAAACCATGCCACCCTTTTTTCATTTGCTTTAGGTACCAGATAGTATTTACAGACGTTCCCGTGTCATAATACAGCAATGCTGTTAGAACGCCGTTACAACGATACACAAAAAGATAAGAACAAATTTCTACGCACGCTCATAAATACAGTATCATATTACATATGAAAACGAAATATTTAGATACATGAAATTAAATAAACTGTTGAAACATGTTAATGAGAGGTGTTGAAAATTTCGAATATAAATTAAATATGTTAACTAATTTAATGATGGAAAATGAGTACTTTATCAACTAGGTGCAGGATCGTAATAAAGCTATACTAACAGCAGGTAAATGAAATGTCACGCAATTCACTGTTGAATGCATATTAATACAGTATTGGCGCAAATCCATGTCTAGAGAAAGCTCTGCTAGCAGCATATACATGGCCTTGATAGGATGGAGATGACCTGCAGGCATCCGTGAGCTGGGATTGGTAATTTCGTTCATATTTTGTTCCATGTAACGCTCACATGCGATTACTGTTAGGCTCCATAGCGTCGAAGAATCAATATTAATTCTGAATCTATTGAGCCAATATTATATGAACAATGAATGTATCAATCACTCAGTGAACTTTACTACGTGTCAGCATAACACTGAGACAATATGTCCCACGTCTGCTCAGTCACACATGCAGTAACGACTCCTCCTAGTTTCATGACGTTAGCTCACTCCCCGCGCCCTGCCCGATCCAGTGACCTAGGGGCTTCACCTAAATAAAGCTCTAACTTCTGAACAAGAACTGATGATCACGGCTTCCTTTTGTATGCATGATAGAAATTTAAGAATTCTTGATCATTACGACTCTTCTTCACTTCTTCACGGAACCGAGATATTTAAGTGTCTTAGAGGACTTCTTAATACCTCATTTATCCATTTGTTTTTGTGAGATGTGGATACAGACATACATACTTTAGGAAATGCCTTTTCAAAGTTAAATTTAAATAATGTGGAGAATTTAGAGAATTTCATATTCGCCATGGTGTCATTATACACTTCATGGCAACTTGGTTTTGCTAATTCTTTTAAAGAATCTTATATTTTAATTTCTGATAAATGCCGTTTGTAGGCTTGTAGTTTAGGGAATGATTCGACGCAGGATTTTACTGTTATTATTTGACAGAGATGGTCTGATATTCCGAGATCTATAACAGATAAATTCCATTTTTCCCTGTCCATATTTGTCGCCACATTGTCAGTTACTGATACAGTCATTGTAGTATCCCTTGTTGCACTATTAACCAATAGGGTCAAGCCAAAACTTGAAGGATATTTATGAGTGTGCTGCTGGATTTGCGATCTCCGGCAGGCAAAGCATGCATGCGTTGTCCGGAGCATCCGGCAACAGGGCAATCCCGCGGCCAATGGGAGCGCGTGGCACCAAGTCACAGTGGTTAAAAACTTATGCGTTATCGACCTACACAACATTAGCAATTTTGGTTCCTACTGGCATCAGCTATACAGGCATAAAATTTAGTTACACGAATTTTCTCCACCCTATATTTTCGCAGCACCTATGTCCCGCCTTACAGTTCATTGCTAATCTGCATAACAGGTTTAAATTACCCGTTTTTTCTCTTAAACTGCTTAAAACGAATGCCGTGATGAATATTTTCAGAAAGGGCACTGCCGACATACTTCCAGATTCTTCACAAGCTGAGCTCGTATTCCATCTCCATTGAACCCCGCCATCTACAGAACTTTGCACCATAATCTGCCTTCATTTCTCCTACCGTTAGGTGTAGGTCACACTCCAAGTTAAGTAAAAAGTTCAGCATAAATTCACAGATTGACTACTGTTAACAGAAACACATTATAACTGTAAGGTCGTGCAATAAACGTCAAAGACTACCTCAGCTTTGTACAGTGTGTATTCAAAATATTCATCGGATTTTACAAAACTGTATCTTCTACATGAATGAAAAGAGGAATCGAAGTTAAATGTTAACTTTATTGCTAGTGTTTAAAAGTTTTTAGTTTTAGAACGACCGTTCGATATCACAAATGAGTGCTTTTTACATACATGAACATTTAACATCTGGATACTTTATACAGTTACTTGTGGGATAGAAGTTTCCAGACAGTTCAGAGACGTTCTTTGTAGCGTTCACCAAACACACGATAAATCTACAGGAGGTAGTAAATCCCGTCCCTCACTTTGGCGACCGTGTCTGGAGCTAACTGTATTCGGAGATGGTGCTATGTGGTATCGTAATTCATGCAAAGTTGTTGGAAGGAGAGGTAAATAGGCACAGTATTTCACAGTCACCTACAAAAAAATTACATATTGCAAGGTCAGCCTGTAACGATCTGGCTGTCTGGCCTTTATGGTGGGTGGTGGTGATGGCTAAGGTAAGGTCAGGATATCGGTGAACCACCACCCCAACGCAAGGGTGACGTGCGGTGTGGTGAATGAGTGCCAGATAGACGCCCGATAGAGTGTGAGTGAAACAGTACTGACAAACAATGTGTTTACAGTTCATCATAAACCAGTAGGCGTGATGTCGTTCCAGATAGCCTGTGCCCGCAGGGCATTTCAAGTACATGACCGCGGCATGCGCTGACCAGCAACTACAGGCAGTTTGTGGCGAGGGAGGCAACGGCGTCTGCATTAGTAACACCTGGTTACCACTAGCCACCTAGAGACGACTCGCTGCAGCACCCACGCAGGTCAGCGGCCGCTACCAACCTCACAAGTACGCGGCCAGGTCGAGCATGACCACGATGTTGACTACGTGCAGAAGGAGCAGCCAACGGCAGCGGATTCTAAAAAAAAATGGTTCAAATGGCTCTGAGCTCTATGGGACGTTACATCTGAGGTCAACAGTACCCTAGAACGTAGTACTACTTAAACCGAAGTAACCTAAGGACATCACACTCATCCATGCCCGAGTCAGAATTTGAACCTGCGACCGTAGCGGTCGCACGGTTTCAGACTGAAGCGCCTAGAACTGCAGATTCTGCCCAGGCGAATAGCACTGGCAGCAGGAAATTTTCTCGTGTAAGAGGGCACGGATGGACAGCTGAGCGCCTACATTCATGAACTAAGGACACCAAGGGTCCCAATGTTCCAGAGCTCTTAGTCCTAAATATTGAACACCGCATGAATTGGCGGTGCCTGACTTTACAGGAGAACGCGTCCATACCTACGTAAGTTGTTGATCAGTAACCTGATGATTGGTCCTTAATTGTAGATGGATCCTGACAGAAAGAGGAACCTATAACTGAAAATGAGAATCATTTATATGGACACAGAGAGTGTCGTATCCTGTCCACTCATCTAATATAGAGTGCCTAGGAATCTGGTTTCTCGGATAGCTAGACAACAATTCAAGCAAGTCTTATTAATGGTGTGTATTACAGTAAATTAACTTGACAATACTGAACTTTGCCTTTTTACAATTAGGTGTCGCAAGCAATTGGCGACATGCAAATAATCAGTGTCCTTCGATATATACAATTTCCATGCAAGCAATTAATATAGATCACAAGTCACGGATAAATCGTTTTTATCACGGATCGTCTTCGTCTAGCTGGAGTGGCGCTTATATTGTTGTCGTATAGGAGCCGCTTCTGTCGTGGTGCGGTCCTAGTCAGCGAACTACTCGCTGAAGTCATCTCACAGCTTTCCCCGCTATTACGTTCCAGGCCGACGTGCCGGCGCATGATGTTACACCGGAACAGAGAGTGCTTGTTTTGCTACATGACTGGTTTCTTCCACTCAAGTGCTAACAAAATCTAGACTTGGGTGTCATGTAGTCATGCCACCCGCGTCGTGGTGATTCGGTCGTTCTGCTGTGTCAGCACTTCTGGTCACCCTGATTGGGGATAGCACGAATCATTGGAGTCGTAGAGCAGTTCTTGTTGTGTCAGCAAGTAGCTCATAATGCAACAACGTTCTGATCTATTTCGCTTATGCGACTAGTTGGTTAATCCAAAAGTTTTACCTTAATTTTTCTAGCTGTACTAAGTACATCATTTTTTGGGGCAACATAGCGACCTTGGACGCCAGTTGTGCAATGCGAGATTCATACATCTCTTCAGTGTCAGACCCTCAATCAAAGTAACGTCTCGCAGTTCTGACCGACTTGAACCTGCTGAAGCAGAGAACACAAAACGGCTTTTGTTGAAACACTGCCGCCTTCTCACTACCCAATTACAGCAGCGAGACGCCTACGAGCAACCACATGGAGCACAAAGTTACAGCTGGAGGCATTGTAAACTTTTAGTTTAGATGTGTATGCTTAAATTTACGCAATTTTCTACCTTGATGCAAGCAGAAGATATAGTCTCCTCACACTGTGTGAACTTCCTGAAACACCCAGTATTATCACAAGGCTTCTCTTAAAAATCTTAAGATAGTTGATAACCTTTGGTCATATATTAAGTTACAGTAGCATATAAGTCAAAAAATTAATCTCCAGCCCATTAATGGTGAGACAACGATCAAAGTACAAAACTATAAAATGAAAACCGAAATACAGAATTTTGTCTTCAAACGTCCTTTCACATAGGAAAATGACTAAATGTTGCCACCAGATAATACCTGAGCCTCTCAAAAGAAGACTGACGTTGCAGTCACTGGTGATGGTATTGGTAAGCAGCTGAAAATGCTAAAACTCAACCAGTTTACTCAGTCTCTGGAATCCCTGTTACGTTCTACTAAAGCTTTGAGAATGAATTAACTTCACTCTTAATGACTAAGGGAGGTTGTGCAGCATGTATGACAACAGGCTTACTGTCGGGAGGAGTGGAGCTTAAATGTTTGTATTCCACGGTTTTCTAAAGGCAATTGTCTTGTTCCACTGGAAAGACTTCAGGCAACATCCTTTCCCATTCTTGTCAAATTATTTACTAGTACTCTGTCTCTGGTGATCTCATCGTCGATGGACTACTAAACTACAATTGTCTTTCAGACCAATATACTTAACATCAGTTTGTTGCAGAATTCTGGAACATATTCTCAGTTCGAATGTAATGAATTTCCTTGAGACAGAGAAGTTGCTGTCCATGCATCAGCACGGCCTTAGAAAGTATCCCTCCTGCGAAACGAATCTCACCCTTTTTCACATGATATCTTACGAACCATGGATGAAGGGTATCAGACGGATGCCATATTCCTTGACTTCCGGAAAGCGTTTTACTCGGTGCCCCACTGCAGACTCCTAACTAAGGTACGAGCATATGGTATGGGTTCCCAAATATGTGAGTGGCTCGAAGACTTCTTAAGTAATAGAACCCAGTACACTGTCCTCGATGGTGAGTGGTCATCGGAGTTGAGGGTTTCACCTGGAGTGCCCCAGGGAAGCGTGGTAGGTCCGCTGTTGTTTTCTACTTACATAAATGATCTTTTGGATAGGGTGGATAGCAATGTGCGGCTGTTTGCTGATGGTGCTGTGGTGTAAGGGAAGGTGTCGCCGTTCAGTGACTGTAGGAGAATACAAGATGACTTGGACAAGATTTGTAATTGATGTAAAGAATGGCAGCTAACTCTACATATAGATAAATGTAAATTAATGCAGATGACTTGAAAAAAGAATCTCGTAATGATTTTATACTTCATTAGTAGTGTAGCGCTTGACACAGTAACGTCGATTAAATATTTGGGCGTAACATTACAGTACGATATGAAGTGGGACAAGCATGTAATGGCAGTTGCGGGGAAGGCGGATAGTCGTCTTTGGTTCATTGGTAGAATTTTGGGAAGATGTGGTTCATCTGTAAAGGAGACCGCTTAAAAAACACTAATACGACCTAGTCTTCAGTACTGCTCGAGCGTTTGGAATCCCTATCTAGTCGGATTGAGGGAGGACATAGAAGCAATTCAGAGGCGGGCTGTTAGATTTCATACTGGCAGGTTTGATCATAACGCGAGTGTTACGGAAATGCTTCAGGAACACGGATGGGACTCTCTGGAGGAAAGGAGACGTTCTTTTCGTGAATCGCTTCTGAGAAAATTTAGAGAACCAGCATTTGAGGCTGACTGCAGTACAATTTTACTGCCGCCAACGTATATTTAGCAGAAAGACGACAAAGATAAGATAAGAGAGATTAGGGCCCGTACAGAGGCATATAGGCATTCATTTTTCCCTCGCTCTATTTGGGAGTGGAACAGGGAGAGAAGTTGCTAGTTATGGTACGAGGTACCCTCCGCCACGCACCGTATAGTGGATTGTGGAGTATGTATGTAGATGTAGTAGATGTAGATGTAGCTGCCTCCTTTGAGTATTGGCTTCCTTGAGCAGATAGGATATGGTCACAGTTTACACTTACCTAAAAATAAGGAACAGCAGAGCCATTCTATTGAGTTTCGATCCAGATCACTCCTGTTAATTTGTAGCACGACTGTAGAATATCTTCAGAGATCAAATATGGCACCAGTTAATGCCATCTAGGAAAGAGGAACGCATTTAGAAAAATCGGACATGTGTAACACGTTTGGGTGCAACACTTACATCTGAAGTCACTTTTGCAGCTTTCGTCCTCTCATTTTTCGTCAGAATCCTCTTCAATGGACCTGTCGCTATCACTCATCACACGTTTCTGTCCGTGTTGTCAGTGATTCCTGAAACACCGAGCACTTGGTCTGTCATGGTTAAGCAATCACCCATCATACGAGCACCAACAACTTGCCCACGTTGGAATTCACCTACCGGCGACATAGTGCACTCACAACTACATACAACATTCTTCTGACATCGACTGACACTTGCAACGCACTGAGAACATTGCACAGGTGCCGTTGGTAGTCAAATACAGCAGCAAAACCTGCTGTAAAGTCTAACTTCTCCATCTACATTCAAGCAGGCATTTCCCACATGTTTCCATATTTTTGTCAAATCCATGTATTACATCTGAGTACCTTTTCCCTTTGTGAGGCCACAGTATACAGTTTTCTTTGCGAGCTCATCTTTAAGCCCGATGAAGGTATGATACGGACAATGGCCTGTTGGATGTAATGTTTATGCAGCAGGAACAGGTAATGAGCCCGAGCAGAATTCGCCGACGCCAATAGCCTCTTATTTTTAAAATTAAAATAGTCCGAAAGTATCTATTAGACTGTCTCAGCTGATTCAAAGCAGATGTTTATACGAGGTGTTGAAAAGTCTGAAATGCATCATTTTCACATTTACCTTTAATTATAGTCTAAGTGAACTGAAAGTGTTTTGTGTTGGTCAAGAAACTGTCTGACGTTTGCTGAGCATACAAATATGATACATTATTGATTAATTAGTGGGAACGTAGGTTAACCACAGCTGGTGCAACAAGTGGGAATTACTTATGTTTTGGAGTATCTTTAATGTAGCTGAGAGCAGACGCAATGGAGTTCTCGAGACAGTTATTTTATTTTACTTTGGAATTTCGATGCAATTAGATATTGGGACGTGGGAGTTTTGGATACATAATAGATGAAAAGGAATGTGCCATAAAACATCTTGACTTGTATACTGTTTACCAACATATAAGCGGCAGTCAAATGTAAGCGAGAAAGATGGAAAAGAAGCAAGTAAAATGATTAATATTTAAAAAGTAATCGCAATAGCTGTTAATACATCTATTCGACTCGCGTATTTACTCTCATCACCTTTGTACCAGCGTATAACGTCGTCTATAATTGCGTCTGTAATAGACAATTTTATCGCAGACGTTAGGATTTCATTCACGTAACTTATATTCTAGCACATTTACAAATAACTCCCCTAAAGTACCCGAAAAACGTGTTCCCATTGCGAGTCCGTCCTTTTGATTAAAAATTTTATCGTTAAACATAAAATAAACAAATGACAACACAACTGAAAACTGTATCTTTTTGCTTCCAGACGATAAAAATAAACGGAGATTAAAGATAATGAATCGGTCCATTCCTGTGCTTCGTTTGCAAATAAAATTATGCAAGAAGTGGAGGGGGAACGATCAGGCAAATAATTAACAATATGTCCCAATTGGAAATTGAACCGGGGATACAACAAAAAACTGAGAGCAGAATATACTTATAAAAAGACTTTCAATGCCATGAATGGTTATGAGTTTAAGAGTGTTATTAAGGATGTACGAATCACAGCTGGAGCTATATTGGCTTCTTTTGACATTGTTAACCTGTTTACCAAAGTCCAAGCAAACGACACGTGGGAGATTATATGGAACAACTTGCTAACATACAAGAAGATTATTCAAGGGTAAATTTTAGAACTTGTGTTGTCATTTAATTATCTTAAGTCTAACGATAAGAACTTTTATCAAAATAACGGACTCTCAATGGGCAACAGTTTGTCGGTACTTTAACGAAGATGTTTGTAAACGAACTAGAAAATGAGTTTTTGAAGAAAATCCTGACGTCTACGAAAAACTTGTATACTGCAGACGTTGTGTAGACGACATCATACTACTGTGCAAAGGTGACGAAAGTGAAATACGCGAGGCAGCAGAAAGATCTGGTAGGGTGCACGAAAAAATTAAGTTCACAGTGGCACTGTAGAAGAAGGAAGTATAAGTTTTTGGGTCTAAGGTTAACTAAAAGACGGGGAAGGCGTAAGATTAGCATATTTAGCAAGACGACAGCTACTTACACGATTATAAATGCGAAATCCAGTCACCCTAAGAAGCATAATTGAGCATACCTCAGAGCCGTGGCCATCAGGATGCCAAATCTGCCACTCACCTCTAAGACGAAGTGGAAGAATAAATGTGATTAGACAAGTAGCCGAGGCAAACGGGCATAAGGACAGTGATGTAGTGGACGTTTATAATGAAGTAAAGTCATGAATACCTGAGAAGAAAGAGACAATGGAATAAGAGGCCATGAAGTTTGCTGCTGTGTCATACGAAGATGCATTTTCCGACAGAATAGCACAAGCTTTCAGATAAATAAAATAAAAAAATTAATTTTAAACGAAAAGTACAACTGGTTCTAGGCTACGCCACAAAGCTGGCAACAACAGAAATAAATATGGTGTCTATAAGATCAACCGCTAAGACTGTGACAAGTTTTATATCCGTTAGACGGGGAAAAACATTCGGCAGGAAACATAGAAAATAATTTGAAAGTGTTGCATAGGGCGCCAAAAGGGTAATTACTGAACTCACTCGAGGAAATGGAGAGTTATGTACACAGAAAACGGCAACTGGAAATAATGGTGAATGCACAGAATGAGTTTAATCTGAATGCTTATTTGGAAGTAGTCAGAAACCTACTAGTTGGAGCAGAATCGAGTCCCCAGCAGCTTGGCTGGGGCCATGGGTGCCGGCCGCCAGTAACGGGTAGATTAGGTCTTCTTCCGCAAGTTCCGCCACAACAAAATAAGCACGTCATACAGAGAAGCCATGACGCGGCCCTATTAAGACCCCATCCCTGATGTTGACTATCGAATTTTTAATTATTAGTCACTGTTTCGTTAATTACCCTACTCTCACGGTTAATTTGATTGTTTTATCGTGCTGGAAGATTTCGTTTAATAGATGTGATTTTAGTTTTAAGCTTGTTAGACAGTTGTGTGTTTTACTTTGCCAAACTAGGAACTACCAATTATTATCAAAACTAGACATGATTGTCTCAATGGGAATTCCGCGATCGTTCATTAAATAAAATATGGCGTGTCAGCCTTCGATCGCTATTCTTTACTTTCAATTACCGGTTTCGGGGTAGCTGACCATCTTCAGATCTGTTAGACAAAGTTAAAAATATAATTAATAAGAGAGATACAGTTAGTGATAGAAATATCTTAGTTTACAAAAAGAATTTTTCGAACGTATTAAATGCCAATATACCATATATTGTAGTTACAGAGAAACTTGTCCGTAGAGAACACTCGGTTTGCTGTCATAAGTAAAGTAAATTGTAACCTGTTAAAACTTTATATCGCAGTTTTTAAGAGTAACCTGATTGGTAACAGTAAAAAGTGCCCTCTACCTATAACAATTGTGCGTCTGTTATTATTTCACAGTATATATTATTGGCGAATATTCTTTTTAATAAAACAATTGTTCATATGTTATTACCTTACATTATATATTACATAATTCGAAGTTGATTCTTTCAACAGAATATTTTATGGTACTATGGCTGCTATACATGGCTTTTAAACGTGTAAATACTTTTTATTTTTCTTATGTAGTACCAGGCCTTTTACAGATTTATGGTCAGCAAACTGAACTTTGTTGGTTACATCCTGCTTTTGTTTGTAACAGATCTGAAGACGCCAGTAGCCGGAACCGGTAAGATTGAAGCGTAAAAATTTGTTTGATCAAGACAAACCTGTAAAATAAATTACCAAAATATGATCACTGACTTATTTTCAGACGTTACGTCTGCAGTTGATAAGTTCAGCCTGCTCTGTATTATGCCAGCTGTTGACAGCTGTATGCGCAGTGTGGTTTGGTTTAGCGACGAAGGCCACTTTCATTTGGATGGGTTTGTCAATAAGCCAAACTGGCGCATCTGGGGGACTGAGAATCCGCACTTCGCGTTCTAGAAGTCTCTTCACCCTTAGCAGGTCACTGTGTGGCGTGCAATGACCAGCCATAGTGACTACCGAACTATATGTGAAGATTTTGGAAGATGATTTCATCCCTATTATGCAAAGCGACCCTGATTTTGACAGGATGTTGTTCATGCGTGACAGAGCTTGAACCCATCGAAGCAGAAGAGTGCTTGATGTCTTAGAGGAACACTTTTGGGACCGCATTCGGGCTCTGGGGTGCTGCGAGGCCATTGGCATAGGCCTCGATTGGCCGTCATATTCCCGGATCTGAACAAACGCGACTAGTTTTGTGGGGCTATGTTAAAGACAAGGTGTACAGCAATAACCCCAAAACAATTGCTAAGCTGAAAACAGCTATTCAGAAGGTCATCGACAGCATCGATGATCCGACATTTCAGCGGTTCATGCAGAATTTCGCTATTCGTCTCAGTCACATAATCGCCAAAGATGGTAGATACGTCGAACGTATCATAACCTAAATCAGAATATCTGTAGTGACGTTCACATGTTGAATTAAGTGTGTGTACGCCATAGTTTGTAACTAATTTAGGATTTTTTCGTATAGTACAACAAATGCCACCCTGTAAGCCCAGTCGCTATTATGACATACCACTATCTGGCACATTCTGTTCATATGTGACATCTTGTGACGTAGGTCAGTGACCTCGTGATATCATCTTCACCAAAGACATCATTAGTGACATCACTGCTGTTAACAGAGGCGTTATCATCTTTTGCATCCTTACCAGTGGGAGGCCACGTTCCGTCATCATCTTCAACAAAACACAGCACACTATTAGAAATCCAAAATGGCGGAAACAGTCTCAATGTGACAGTGGAAAATTAAAAACTAGTCCTCTCCTTATCTCCAGCCAACTATGGGGCAAAAAATTAAATATGGTAAAAATACTTCAATTGCATTAATAGAAAGTTTAAAGCTTCTTCTTGTTTTCCTCACTCACCCTTCCCATATCTCCAACCAATGCTAACGTGGTAATAAAAGTCCAAGATGATGGGAATAGAAAAATAGTGTGTTTTACACCCCACAACACCTCCTATATATCTCCTACCAATCAATGTGTAATATAAAAATTGGTGTCAAGTTACATTATTTACTATGTACGTATTATGTCACGTCCCTTACCCCACCGCAACGCCAGCCAATCAAGGAGGTGGAGAAAACCGACTGTGTGCTTTACAACCCTTCCCTCTCATTTTTTCCAATCAATCAGAGTTTAGTGTATAGATGATGTGTCAGATAGGTAGAAAAAATGTTACGCAACCTCTATTTGAAAGTCAAAAACATTCATTACCTCCTTGAAAGTCAAAGATATTCATTATTTCTGGCATAAAATTAGTGTCATGTTACATTGTTTACGTGCACACTACTTATGACGTAGTGTTAAAGTGATGTCATTTTCAAATTATGGAGATAAATACCTCTGGCGTAATACTTAAATAGATTCATAGGTCAAAGATATGAATTGTATACACATACATTGACATCTCTGTATTTAATATGTTAAATTGATACGTAGATCAAAGATATGCGTTGTATACGCAACTGATATCTCTGAATTTATATGTCAAATTCTATACTCCTTAAAAATAATTGTTCTCTCTCTCTCTCTCTCTCTGTCTCTCTCTCTTACAATGCAATCATGGAATTGTGAATGCCGTCAAAGTGAATCCATTTTACGAATCTTTGTTTCAGTTCATTCGTATGAAGTTATACAACTAGATACTTGGATGGATATCTGTTTTTTGTAGTTTTGTGCTCTAGGAACCTTCTGCTATAGGTCGTGACATGTAATCTTGCCACAGATGCGGTCTTGGGTTGCTCTTGGCAACTGCTCGAATTCTGAATATGTCAGACACCAATGGGATGTGTAGACTTTCACGAAAGCTGCCTTGTGTTTACTAATACTCGTTATACACAGTGGAAAAAAGGCTGTTATCTTTGAATTTAACAGACGTCATACTAATTATTCTATGTTCTGTGTGACTATACTAACTCAGCAGAACTCGTACCACATCACTCAATTAGAAAGAACCCAGAACGGTGAAATGTTCGGATGTCTTTCCTTTAATAGTTCTATTGAATAATTCCACAACAGAATCTTTCAAGTTGGAATACGATAAGTGGTGATTAACCTTACATTTTTCCATCAGCTTCTTTGAAAGGCTACTGTAAGATTCCTTGCTAGAGACTGTTTGCAAAAGGTTTGGAATCCTATGCCTCCTGTAATATTTTCTAAATGCATCTACAATCTCAGTGTCAGTTTTAGTCTTTAGAGCGCATCCCACGCACGTTTGAAGTATACATCGCCTACTGATAATAAACATTTATAAGCTGTATTGTATTTGGAATACGCAACCAGATCATCGAAGTCGGATTCATGAGGATCATCAGTTCCTATAGTGATAACCTCCCCCTATGATAAATTTGCATGTTGAACGGTGCAGTTTTTCATCTATTCCAGCCTTCAAATCATTACGTCGTCATACAGTAACAAGAGTAAGCTCTCGTCAGACGATGGAAAATCAAAAAAGACAAAGAGAAAGAAATTGCTATACACAGAATTTTTTATTAAAAAAGTTACATTTCTTTCATTTTCATACAAACATTACATTTGTTTCAGTGTTCAATGTCAGGATTAAAACTTTTTACTATACATTTCTCTCACTGGTTCAACTATGTACATTTCTCTCAGTGGTGTCATATGGAAAATCTTGCAGGTGATAACAACGCCACCACTGTTTCACATTTATCTTTTCAGTCATTGTTTTGTGTTTGATGAAAGGCATTTTCGATTTGAGCGCAGGGATCGAGACACGACCTTTTTTCTCGGTATACCATATTCCGGCAACAAGTCTTTACTCCAATTTAGTTTCCGCAACCCCTTTAAATAGATAGACGACTCATGTAGAACAACTGCAAGTACACTTACACAAAAGTGTTCTCAGTATCGTACCACGCTACAGTGTAAAAAAAGGAAAAAAACTATTCTGGAGTAACAAAAGTTTCTGCTACGGTTCCAGTTCTTCAGGATCATGAGTAGACCTAGAACAAAGTAACCATAACCGTTGCCGAAAAGTTGGCTTCTCCAGTACAGTTCTTTTTCTTTTTCTTTTTCCTGTGACGCGGTATGATGTACTATACTCAGAAAACTTTATGCCAATGGCACACGGCCTGAGAGCATACTGCGATGGTGGTGATTTGTCATCCATTTTCAAGAAGTTATTTCCTCCTTGCTGTAGAGCGTTGTCCACGGTAGAATTAAACGACCAGAAGCAGCCACGCTATTTCGAGCAGCACCCAGTGTCTGAAATGCATATTCCCTTGGTAAAAATCGATTGTCCGTGGTGAGGAATCTTTGACAGTCAAAGAAGACGCCGTACATGACTCTGAAAAAAAAAAAAAGGCAGAGAAAACATTTACTGCCACCTTTGCAGAAAATCAGAATGAGTTCATGGCGAACGTTTAAAATAATCTTCCTGTACTCCTCTGGGAATCCAAGTACCATAGGGATAGGGATACAAAAACCGTTACGTCCATCATCAGCAACAATTTCCTTTAGCTCATTTCTCATTTCCCAAACGGCATTCTGCAACGCGAGTGCTTCCTTTGGCATAAGATATAAATATTTTTTCACTGGCATGGTATGCGTTGTTTCCAGGACAGCACACATGACCTACAAAATGGTTATTTAAACGATACTGTATTTTCGAAAATAAGCGACGTGCGCAATTTTCATTTAAGTCAATGTCACTAGATTTCTACAGTCTTGATTCATTGACAAGTCTTCCTTTAGTATACAGATGGCTCACTTATAGTAGTAATTTAGTGTTTTCGTTTTCTATCACAATGGATATGGAATCGCTGTGTGCGAAAACTGGTCGAACAAATGTTTTTACTTATGATATCTGCAATGCGTTACGGAGTAATCAACGACAAATTTTTCTCTCATTCGGTATTTAACTCATCTCTTTCTCCTCTTTCTTCGTCCTCTCCCCCAGCCTGCAAAACGTCGAATGAGAGATTGTGGAGAATGGTGGTCTTAATTGTAATACTGTGCAACCTAACGAATCTGTCGATTGTAAGGAGTCAAGTCATTTTCCTCTTCCTTATTCTTTTTCGTTCTCATTGTCTTCTTCTTATATATTTTCACGTTTTCATGAACAACACATAGCCTGGATACGATACCCATTAAATTTCCTTAAGTGTAATCGAACTATTTCTTCTCCCTCGAAAATTTCTAAGACTGTCATCTTGATCCCTAATTGATCTAGTTAAGTCTGAAAATGAAATGAGAAGATTTGGTGTTTCCACAATCTTCAGGCTGTACTGCAACCCTAACTGATCTAACTGGTGTGCAGGGGCAGCATTATGGGATAAACCCTTAGAAAATTCATGTGAACGGATAGGTCGTTGAAGTTCTTAGTGTTTACTGTAAGATTACATTTCTCTCAGAAGCTAATTAAATTTCTCTGAAAAGTTAAAACTGAGCCACATTATCAACCCAGTCAGTTTCAACACGTACATTACTCTGCATCTCACATCGTTCCGACTGTTTTATTCCAATTAATAACCAATTTGACACTGATTTTTTGTTTTTCTCCTCATCGTCTTCTGGTTCATTCTTGATGTCGAATGACTCTGTCTCTCTAAACAGGGTGGAAAAAATGTCGTCAAGTTCGTAAGTTCCACGTTTTAAAGTAACTCTATGCGGATTTTCCACAGCGCCTATCTGATTGTAGTAGTAGAAATTATTGTTTCTCCATGTAATATTGCGGAAGGAATTGAAGATAAATGAATTGATTAAGGCAAACTCCTTGCATGATGAGATAAATTTAGCGTACGGTTAAAGACAACACTTAAAATAGAGTTTTCCCAGACAAGTTAAACATTAGACCATCCGCAATGACGTCCATTGTGATATTGACAGTACTAGTTAACTTAAGAGTTCAGAAACTTTAAACAAAGATGATCACGCCATTGCCTTTTAAGCGATTCAAACTTATTGTAGTTATACTGTATTGTACAATTCTTGAAATACCTGACTATTTACGGAGGAGGTGGCAAATTGCCAAAGCTATCAAAGTACTATCTAACATCACTTTTCTTCTTGTAAAGACACCGTATGGGAACCTGGTTCAGTTTCTCTCTGGAGGTTAGCAATCGCGCCCACATATCTTTTAGGCGCTTTGGGCAAAGAATCACTCATAAACACGATTCGAAAATGTGATATTTCCAACTATTTAATATAATGTTGTAAGGCTATAGTAGTGGGTGCCGTTGTCAGAAGGCTATTTAAGGATATTCTTTCATCAAATACATATGAAGTAGGCTTTTCCTGTTCGGCCATAAGTACGATTACAAGCATTTTCCATCAGGAAGTGCTATTGCTTCCACTGTGTTATTATATCTTTGCACCTCAACCAGTTGTTTGCAACCCACCTTTTCGTCACTAACTGCTTTAGGAATGCTTGCCGATCCATCAGCTAATCATCCAAGTGCTAACAATGCAGAAAATGAAACTTCCTGGCAGATTAACACTGTGTGCCCGACCGAGACTCAAACTCGGGACCTTTGCCTTTCGCGGTCAAGTGCTCTACCATCTGAGCTACCGGTACTCACAGCTTTACTTCTGCCAGTATCCGTCTCCTACCTTCCAAACTTACCAGAAGCTCTCCTGCGAACCATGCAGAACTAGCACTCCTGAAAGAAAGCATATTGCGGAGACATGGCTTAGCCACAGCCTGGGGGATGTTTCCAGAATGAGATTTTCACTCTGCAGCGGAGTGTGCGCTGATATGAAACTTCCTGGCAGATTAAAACTGTGTGCCCGACCGAGACTCGAACTCGGGACCTTTGCCTTTCGCGGGCAAGTGCTCTACCATCTTTTTTTATTTTTTATTTTTTTATTTTTTTTGTCTTTTTTTTTATTTACGCCACTTCGGCGACTTGCGCGTCGATGGGGATGAAATGATGATGATCAGGACAACACAACACCCAATCCCTGAGCGGAGAAAATCTCCGACCCAGCCGGGAATCGAACCCGGGCCTTTTGGATTGACAGTCTGTCGCGCTGACCACTTTTTTTCTCTTTCCCCCCCCCCCTTTTTTTTTACATGCACTCTACCACTTTTTTTGCGCGGTACACAAACACTAAATGAAATGCATCCTCTGCAAAACAAAAACAAACAAAAAAATCATTGTAAAACAAATCATAAATGTAAAGGAACAGGGATACAGGGATGTTGTTTTTATTTATTATATTTATTCATTTTCCACAATCACCCTGTTAAAAGGAACATGTAGATCATGTAGATCATTTCATGGTATAGTATGTGCATTACATATGGAGCATTGAGAGAAGCGTGCGGTTCATTATCAGCTGTCAAATGTGCACACCGACTGCACCCGGCACATCCCAACTGCGTGGGGGGTCGAGGAAGACTGCCTGAAGATAGTTGGCAAAGGTTTTCCGATAGTGTGACCATCTATGAACCTCATAGTGGGCTTGCTGTAAGAAATACGAAAAGTCGAGTCGCGACTTGGCAGCATCCCCATAGAGGTACGCGATCGACCAACCTTTGACCCAGATGATCGACTGTGATTTAGTCGCCGGAAAGTAGTCACTCTCCGGATGTAAGAAGGAATCAGGTGTAATATGTTGCGGGGTCACACGGAGGTAGCAAGCCACCATCTGTCGTCCTAGGAGCCATACGCCCTCCACCGCGATACAAGTTAAGCGGTGATGGTCGTCATCCACTTGGCGACATTTCGGGCACAGTGGAGTGTCCACTAGTCCAATTGCATGGAGTCGTTGGTTGGTGTTGAACTTGCCACAGGTGACAGAGAACCACAGTGCCAGAACGAAGGTAGGAAAGAATTTTTGGTGCACATGCCTCCAAATCTTCGGCCAATGCAACGTGGGGTGTTTCAGTTCAATGACATTACGACTTATCCGTCGTAGCAGCCAAACATAAAAATCCTTCGCGCATGTTGGTCTCGTGTGCGGAAGCTCGTCGCTGATATAAATAAGTTCCACGATAAATGTTGATACATGCGCAAAATGTGGCGTAATGTTGCCCACCGCCACCGGAGGTGTGAGGGACGCTGGAACTAGGAGATCCAGTAGGCGGGATGTAAGGGAATCACGCCCGCTACGCCATTGCTTGTACATCGTGGCTAGAAGGAGCGCCGTCGCTCGGCAGCGAACATTCGTAAGTCCGAGTCCCCCCTTGTCCGTAGGGAGCGTGAGCGTTGTGTATCGCACCTTGAGGGGCGACCCAATCATCACAAAATAGCCTAGTGCTGATTGAAGTCGATGCCCGAGCGTGAGTGGTAGGGGCAGGATCTGCGAAATATGCACCATTCGAGAAACCACATAAGTGTTCAGATATTCGAGTCGCTGCAAAGGATCAAGGCGCCGTAGGAGATGTTGGCGGACCATGGTACGTGTTGTCTGTAAAATACGTCGGTAGTTAACTGCCGCAGTATGTTTCACAGATGAGGTAAAGTCTATGACGGGATAGCGGAATCGTTGCACATAAGGAAACGGACTGATTTCTTCCGGCGTAAGGCCCCTTCCAACCGGCATTGCTGCCGATTTCTTCATGTTCACTGCACTACCCGCCGTCACACTGTGGTCCAACAACAGTTCAAGGACCGTCTTCACCTCTTCCTCAGAACGAACGAGCAGCAGCAGGTCGTCCGCATAAGCACGACATTTGAAGGTGTAGCCCCGCAGTTCCACCCCAGAAAGAGAATTTGTTAGCCTCCCAATTAATGGTTCCAACGCTACCGCGAACAGCAGCATCGAAAGAGGGCAGCCCTGGCGAATGGAACGTCGAATTTTAATGGGCCCTGCTATACGCCCATTAACGTGTACCAAGGATTGTGCGCTCCCAAAATCCTTCTAATGAGACCAGTAAAACAGTCTGGAAATCCCATTTGTTCCAGTACAGCGTACAGATAGTTGTGTCGCACCTTATCAAAAGCACTGTCAAAATCAACCGCCACCATCGCCGCTTTAAGCCGGCACTCCTCCGCCAGCGCTATCACATCACGGCATTCGCCAGTAGCTGTTTGCACATTCACCGATCCACCCGGTGTCGTCTGTTCTGGAGAGAGAACGCTACGAATTAACATACGACATCGGGACGCAAGCATCCGTGCAAAGATCTTATAGTCTGCATTAAGCAGGGTGATGGGGCGATAATGTGTGACCGTAATTCCTGGCTTCGGTTTATGTACTGGCACCAAGAGGCCTTCCATAAAAGCCTGTGAAATAGGCGCATCGGAATATAACAACTCGTTGTACATTTCCGGCCATCGCGGTGCCATTTCGTTGCGAAATTCTCGATAAAATTCAGCAGGAAGTCCATCAATGCCTTGGGAGCGATTCAACGCACCCTTGGCGATCGCATCATGTACTTCCTCACAGCTAATAGCTTCCAGTAAGGTTCCAGCGGCTTCAACCGTTAGTGTACGGGAGACGTATGTGGCTATACGTTCGAGGTCATCAACACGGGCTGCTTCCTCCCGATAGATGTGTTGGTAATGGTCGACGAATGCAGAGACAATGTCCGCTTGACGCGTCACTCTTCGGTCTTCGCTGGTAATTAACTCCCGTACCAAAACGCGTCGTCGGTGCTTTCGTTCATTCACGACGTGGTGCATGGAAGGAATCTCGTGCCTTATCGTATCGTGACATCTGGCGCGCACCATGGTTCCCTGAAGATGTTTCTGAGCTAAAGCCACTAGTTTAGCTTTTATCCTTTTGCGTTCGATCCAGACGTCCGTTCCCGGCGGACCATCGTCCAGGTCGCGCAGCGCTGCAAAATAAAAGTCGGTCGTACGGCGGCGCCATTCTGCCATCTCCCTGCTATATGAGATGAACGTACGGCGAAGCGCCGGTTTAGCACAAGTCAACCACCAATCAAGCTTCGTCGCATACCTTCCAACCTTTCGCTCGCACATCGTCCATGTCTCAAGGATCCGTTGACAACATTCGGGATCATGTAGATGTTGAATGTTTAATTTCCACGGGGCCTTGCTGTTCCACACCTCTCTACGGGGAAGAAGCACCGTACAGATGTAAGCGCTGTGATCGGAAAATGCCAATGGCCAGCGTTCCGCGTCCTGGACATCATTTGCATGAGCCCGTGAGATATAAATGCGATCTAATCTGCTCGCCGAATAACTTGTCACATAGGTGTATCCCGGTGCATCTCCATGTCGTAATTCCCACGTGTCACTAAGTACAAGGTCGCTGACAACGATTCGCAACTCCTGGCTGATGTTTGCTTGCGGCCATTGGTCTTTCTGGCTGAGAACACAGTTGAAATCTCCACCAATTATTACACATTCATAACGTCCATGGAAAAGTGGTGCAATATCTTCTGCATAAAATCGCGCCCTTTCCCGCCGCCGATTGTTTCCCGACGGTGCATTAAGATTGACGATGCGTGTCCCAAACGTCGTGAAAGCCATTCCCCTGGCCGACGGAAGGTAACACACGTTTTCCACGGGGAAGCCATCTCGCACGTAAACTGCCACCCACTCCCATTGTGATCTCCATGTGACGAATAGGATTGGTAGCCTGCGATGTGTGGGAGTGCAGCTATGTGGACTTCTTGCAGCAAAGCAATATCCACATGGGATGCCCAAATCGTTTCCTTCAGTAGGTTTATTTTGGTCGGTGAACGCACGTCATTTATATTTAATGTCGCAATACGGTTCGCATGGCGTTGAATCCCACTCTGTTGAGGCGCAACAATATCTCCCTGCATCGGCGCTGGGGGCTGAGTTAGAAGACGTTCTCTCGCCCCTCTCTCTTCACCTTCAGCAATTACTAGGCCGTCTTCGTGAGTGCCGGCTGCCTCTGTATGACGTCCGGCGCCTCCTCAATATCGGCATACCACATCTTTGCAGGCAGTGATATATTCGTGTCCATAGCCACAGCATCTGCGTCTGGAGAGCCAACTGGTTGTGGTTCCTCTTCAGCATCAACACATCCCGCTACCGTCAATGTGACAGACCGCTGCGGGTCTGATCGAACAGTTTCCATTGCCTCCTCCTGTTTCGTAGAGGCTGTTGTGTCGTCTTGGTCCACAGGCACATCGTCGTCGGGGCAAGGGGAGTCATCCCTAGGAGATGTCGTGCGACGACGCCGTTTCCTCCTTTTCGGGGAACGTTGTTTGCGTGATGTTCCTTCCGTGTCCTCAGATTGTAGGGAATCACGGCTGCCCGACAGAAAAGCACCAGTAGGAACTGGAAGTGTTTCGAGTCCCATCGTTGTAGTTGGCGGGAGTTCGGTCGAAACTGATGTTGTCGTCACAAAGTGCGTTCCAGACGGAACAGCATCCGTAGTGGCTGGAACTGCTTCGTGTACTATCGGTGTGCTTGGTAGGAGTTCGGTCTCAACCGATGTTGTCGCCGTAGATTGTATGCTCGATAGAGCAGCATCCTCTGTCATCCCGACGTCTGCTACAAGGTTTCGGAGAGTGCCATCGGGAACTTCCACCGGGGCTGTGTCCTTTCGGTCATCAGCGGACGCAGTGAGGGCTTTGGAATAGGTGATCGGTAGTACTGTCATCGCCGGCGACGGCTCCCGCACATCTGAAGGCAGTTGCGTAATCCGCCGTTGCATACAGTGCGACCTGAGGGGTCCCTCCTGGCCACAGCCAGAACATGTACGTGGTTGCCCATCGTAAATCACCACCGCCCGACAACCACCAATTGTCAGATAGGACGGTACATGCTTCTGAAGATCAATAGTGATCTGCCTCACTCCGTTAAGCACGGGGTACGTGGCGAATTGTGTCCAGCGTTCTGCTGTGTGACCATGTACCGTGCCGTATGGCTTAAAAGCCTCAGTAACTTCGTCAGCCGGGAGCTCAAATGGCAGCTCAAAATCAGGTATTGTCCGTACACCCAGACCAGCATGTTCTACAGTTATCCTGCCGACATTCCCGTCACTATGGCAAAATCGGAGACCTGCTTTTGTCGCCTGTAGAATTCTCTCACACGCCGCGTCATTTATCATCTTAACATACACCGTGTGACTAACGATGGACAGGTAAATTCCGACAATATCGTTTGGCGGTATCTTGACGTCCTCTCGTATGAATCGTTCCACTGCTAAAGCCTTTGGTCGTTCGTAGTCTTTGCAGAAATTGATTCGTAATGTAGTTTTTCTGTACTTGTTCGCCATGATCGTTGTTATTAGACCGCGCGCAGACTAAGTCCACAAGTAAACAAACACTCGCACACGCCGCACAGGCGGAAGTATCGGACCTCCGCTCCGCACGGCCGCTAGCGCTGAACTGCACCATCTGAGCTACCGAAGCACGACTCACGTCCGGTACTCACAGCTTTACTTCTGCCAGTATCCGTCTCCTACCTTCCAAACTTTACAGAAGCTCTCGTGCGAACCTTGCAGAACTAGCACTCCTGAAAGAAAGGATATTGCGGAGACATGGCTTAGCCACAGCCTGGGGGATGTTTCCAGAACGAGATTTTCACTCTGCAGCGGAGTGTGCGCTGATATGAAACTTCCTGGCAAATTAAAACTGTGTGCCCGACCGAGACTCGAACTCGGGACCTTTGCCTTTCGCGGGCAAGTGCTCTACCTTTTTTTTTTTTTTTTTGCTGAATGTGCGCTGATATGAAACTTCGTGGCAGATTAAAACTGTGTGCCCGACCGAGATTCGAACTCGTGACGTTTGTCTTTCGCGGGCAAGTGCTCTAACATCTTTTTTTTCTTTCTTTTTTCTTTTTTATTTTTCTTTTGTTTGTTTTTTTATCAGTAAGGGAAAATAAAACATGTGCTCCGATTTGTAATGAGAATAGAATGAACATAGTGTGTATCAGTTCTATGCTGCCGTTGCGCAGTATAAGAAAATAAAGGAAATGTCTTCTTGAGGTGCACAAAAGACTATCACTTCATTGTCGAAAGGAAAGTTGCTCCGCTGCTCTGCGAGAGAAGGAAAATGTTGAGAGGAAAATAGGAAAGAAAAAAAATGCCTTCTGCATTGGTGAGCATCTGAATAGTATCTTAAAATACCGGCAAGAAATAAAGTCCCAGGAAGCAAATAGGATTCATACATACAGGCAACTGCCAACCTCTACTATCCAAATATTGTATTTGAAGCATTTAACCGTTAATTATGATTTTCAGCATATTTCCAAATATCCTTCTGTAGTCACAATGTTGGCTTATTTTAAAGTGTTCAATTTCTATGTAAGAATAATAGTCTAGGAAAGTAGCATGCCTATTCTGCATAATAAACGATGCTGTGTTGCCCATGATCCACGTGGTAACATTGTTTTTTGCTCGTGAATACCTCAGTTTTTGTGGCTGAATGATCTCTAAAAGGTCTACACCACTGGGCGTCGTACGTTCTGTCACTGACAATCGTTGACGAAGAAATGTTGTAATTTCTTCTGCATGTCCGCACGTGAACCTATGAAGGAGCGTATCGACTCTCCCGCATGCGTCACAGTTGGGCGTTGGATGAAGGCCTATTTTATGTAGCTTCTCATTCGTTGTTACTTTATCGTTGACTGTGAGATACCAGTCGGCTATGACGCGTGATGGTAACATGTCGCTGTGCACATTCCGCCATATTATACTCCAATGTGTATGTGGATGTTTTTCTTCGAGACGATTCCTGTGGTTTGTTGTCATGAGAAGGTCATAAAGCTTCTGTTCGTCAGGCTTCCGGTATCGACGATGTTGTGTCGAATGTAGCTCATTTCCATGTAGTACAGTCGCACATGTCGGTAAGAAAGTGGAATGCCGGCGATATTAACGGGTGGGTCCAAGCTATGAGGCTTCCACCGCTGAATGAGGTTTCTGATGAGACTGGTCCTCCGGGTACGAAACTCCTTCCTGATGCGATTTAGGAGCAGGGTGACACATTTTTTGTGTACTTTAATGTGGTTAAGGCCAACTTTGGATGAAGGTAAGGTTAAAGTATCGAATTGAACTTTGAAAATATGCTCCCTAAAAATAAACCAACATAACGCTTGTTGTATACTCTTGGCTAGGTGGTCGGAGATTGGAAGAATTTGCGCCAAATAATTCATCTTGCCCGTAATGGCGATCTCGATGGTCTTAACTTTCTGTAGTATGTTCAAGTCACGGTCTGAGTGAAGCACCAAAGCAGCACTTAATTTATTAAGCATGTGTGACCAGTTCTTCGTCAGGAATTTGTCTGGTTTGGCCTCAAAAGTATCACCGAGGCTTGTGTGAGAATCCTATACCTTGCACCAGGTAACATGGGATATGTCTCCGATACCGCCACCGATCTGCAAAACTGTGGTTTTAGTTCTATTGAGTATTGCTCCTGAAATAAATGTGAATGTTTGTAGAAGAGTTGCTGCTGACAGAAGTTGTTGCGATGATGACACAGTTACGCATATATCGTCAGCATACGCAATGCATGGGATAGTGACAGACTCGACGCTAAGCCCGATCCCGCTATGCGCTAAGTTGTTCAGTAGCGGCTCTACTGCCACGGCGTACAAAATCATTGACAGAGGACATCCTTGGCGGATGGATTGCTCAATGGAAACTTCTTTTGTAAAATGGCCATTAATGAGAATCCGTGAAGAGGCGATTGTAGTAAGTTTGCGAATTAATTCTATGAGATGAGGTCCAAATCCTAGTTTCTTCATGCTTTGAAAGAGGAAATCATGACATACACGGTCATAAGCCTTCTCAAAATCTAGAAAGATCCGAGCGCCCTGTCCTTTAGTTTCAGCATATGAACAGATGATGTCCCACAAATCGCAGGCAGCTGAGATTGCACTTCGACCTTGCACTGCACTGTACTGGTAACTGCCTAAAACCTTGTACATAACGGTTTGCATCCTTAGCTTAATCGATCTGGTGATGATTTTGAAGTCGGCATTCAGGAGTGTGATGGGTCGCATGTTTTCGACCTTCCTGCTGTTCCCTTTTTTCGGTAAGGGCAGGATGATACCTTCCGTAAATGCCTTGTGCATGACTTCCAGGTGCCAGAGTTCATTCGCTATCTCGAGGAGTGTCGGACCGAGGAGGTTCCAGTATCGCTGGTAAAACTCAGCGCTGAGACCATCGGGTCGTGGTGATTTCCCTTTCTTTGCACTGTGGACTGCCAGTCGGATTTCATCCTCTGTGAAAACAGATTCCAGCTTTGCATTATCCTGTTGTGACAAGCGACAGCTCAAGGTCCTAAGAAAATCCTCGCACGAGTGTTCATCAACGAGTTGCTTCTTGTAAAGTTGACTATAATAGTCGTAGACGTGCGTGATGATGTCACGTTGCTTCGTGATGGCATTCTCAGCGTCATCAACGACGGCTTCAATCAACATGGCTTTACACCGTTTCGTCGTTCTCAGGATGTGGCACAGAGAGGCCCGTTCTTCGGCGGCAACGTCCTGGGGGTGGGCTCGCACGATGATGCTATGGATGCGTTGGTGTTGTATCGCCGTGATTTTCGCTTTATATCGTTTTATCTTGACGTCGATATCGCGAGAAGGATTGTTAGTGCGACTGTACGGTTCCCTCAAACAGCGATAATAAAATTCAATAGTCTGTTTCTGCCAAAAACTCTTTTGTCGGGCGTAGCTCATGAGGGTGAGGCGTAATTTAGGCTTATCACACTGAATCCACCACTCTAGAACGCTAGCGTAACGACGTCGGTGCCGCTGGAGCTGTTGCCACGTTATGTTCACCTCCTCTTCAAGTTGGGCATCCTGCAGAAGGCTGACATTCAATTTCCAGTAGCCCTTCCCGCGGTAAATTTGCTGGCGGTGTAGGTTGAGGTAACACTGATATGCACAATGGTCGGAGATGTTGACAGGAGCTATGTCACAGTTCACAGTGTGTCGCTGGAGGGCATCGGACACATAGATCCTATCCAGCCGACTGGCAGAATGACTGGTTACGAAAGTGTACGCTACCCGTTCACCGTGCAGTTGTTCCCATGTATCGTGAAGACGCATGCCATGAATTAAATGTTCAAGTTCGATACATCTGTTCGTGTTAGGGGTTTGGTCTCTGTCGTTGAGCACATAATTGAAGTCACCACCAAGGATGAGATGTTCACGATAAGCGCTAAGAAGAATGGGAACCTCGGTTTATAAAATTTTGAACGATCTCTCTTATGAGTGCTACCTGAGGGGGCGTACACGTTAACAATCTGCACACCATTCACTCGAAGAGAAATGCTACGCCACTGGGCAGCCGCTGCACATCCGTAAAGGGCATACCGTCGCGCAGAAGGATGGCAGTGCCTACAGCATCCTGAAGATTGATGTTATCAATAAGAACGTAACCGGGCACTTCTAAGGCTGTGATTACCTCCTATAGGAGGGCAATGTCAACGCTGGTACCATACAAGAAATCAGTTAGCGAACGGAGTTTCACCGCACTTTGAATTCTATTGACGTTAAATGTGGTAATGTTGCAGGTTTGGCTGTCACCCATGATGGTTCAGAGGACAATAAGCTCTGAGTTTCGGATCGTCCTTCTCTCCGGCTTTGAACCAAACTCGTTGGTAACGTTTGGAGTACGAAACGAAATGTCAAAACCAATAACGGGTCAGGGAGGGGAAGGTCGCAGCGCGATGGTCATGCGCGAGAGCAGCTACTGCTGCATCTCCTCGTTCTGCTGCCACCACGGCTCATTCACATCAGCGCACACTTCGCTGCAGAGTGAAAATCTCATTCTGGAAACATCCCCCAGGCTGTGGCTAAGCCACGTCTCCGCAATATCCTTTCTTTCAGGAGTGCTAGTTCTGCAAGTTTCGCAGGAGAGCTTCTGTAAAGTGTGTAAGGTAGGAGACGGATACTGGCAAAAGTAAAGCTGTGAGTACCGGGCGTGAGTCGTGCTTCGGTAGATCAGATCTATTCTCGCTCCGCGCGTCGGGCGACTAGGTCGTGCTCTTAGTTCCGCCTCTACCGTAGCGCAGCGTGTTTTCCTCCTGTCAGTTTAGTGCCGTGTTGGTCTCCGTGCGCGTCGCATCGCTGGTTGTCGGCTGGTGTTTGGTGTTCGTGCGGCCCTTCCTGTCGCGGCGTCGTCTCTCGCCGTGATGTCCACCATGGTTCCCACGAAAGTTCCGCGTACAGGTACAGTCAGTTTTACCTTTGACAAATCCACGCGTCACGTCCAGCCCGGTTCTTTGGAGATACATGACTGGTTAGCCGATACAGTTAAGGTCACTACTGATCAGGTGCATACCGCATATTTCGACAGCGAATTATATGTGTTTTTTGTTAAGTTTCTTGACCCGCTCCAGGTTGATAGGCTACTTTCTCGTCATGGTTCTCAGGTACCCTTTACGCACCGTGATGGTTCCACTAGTATGGTTCTCTTGGCAAATGCAGAAGTGATATATACGAATGTTCGGGTATTTAACCTTCCGCCCGAGGTTGACGACTCTTTTCTGAAGTCCGTTTTGCTTCCTTATGGGGACGTACGCCATATTCGAAAGGAACGCTGGTCTGCTCAGCACCGCTTACAGGTATATAGTGGTATTCGGTCGGTGGAAATGGTGGTCAAAAAACCTATTCCTTCTCACCTACAGGTATGTGGTTATAGGGTCCATATCACGTACAGTGGCCAGGAAGGAACATGTTATTATTGTAATGAAACTGGTCATTTCCGTACTAATTGTCCGCGGCGTGTGGTGGTATTAAAACCTACATACGAACAGCGTAAAAAATTGACTTTAGCTGATCTTCTCCCGCAAGGATCTCGGACTGAATCGCTCACTGTTACTGAGGGACGCAGTGATCCGTTGCCCGACAACGGCCGTGATTTTCCCCCGTTGTCCTTGAGTAGGGATGTTGCTGCCCTTAATTCCGATGTTCCCGCGCTGATTTCTCACAACAAGCGTCGGCGAACACAGGATGATGCGGCTGATGAATCTTCCTTATTGGCTCGCCCTTCCGATGGGCCTCCGGTAAAGGACTCTCTTTCTCAGTCGGAAATCGTGGATGAGGAAGCCACAGGTGCTATCATGCCTTTTCAGAAGCTCCCTGACACCTTATCTGACGTTGTTCCTGCTACCGCGGCAGTCTCTTCGGAGACGCCCGTGACGGAACCTGCTTCTGGTTGCCACGTGTCTTCTCCGGTGCTCTCTGACACTTCTCCTATTGACTCTGTTTCGCATCCCCCTTCTGGAATTTCTGTCGCCCCCTCTGGGTCACAGCCTCCTCCCATCAAACAACTGATTGATTCTCCAGAGCCAGTGGATCCCGTTGTTATTCACCAACTGTCCCACCGTGAACCCATGTCTGCGGACGAGTGGGATGTAGAGGCCTCTCTCTCGCAATCTGACACGGAATGTCTACATGATGCTCCTACGCAGCCGAACGCTGCAGCGTCGGCACCGCGGAGCCGCAGTCGAATCCGTAAACAGCCACGGAGAGCCGCGTCACGGCCGAAGAAAAAGCAGTGGGAAGATGAGGGTTCTGTTTCGTAGTTTTTCTCTCTGTGGTTCAGCGCTTGTTTCTGGTATGATTACTTGTATGCTGCTCCGTCAGCTGACGGCTCTCTACCGATCTTTGTTTTTCTTTCTAGGTTGAAGTTCCATGCAAGCATATACATTTCTTACTCTGAATATTAACAGAATATGTTCTGAGCTTCGGCTCGCCGCTTTGCGACAGTTTATCTATCAGTCTGGGGCAGATGTTGTTTTTTTACAGGAAGTCCTATTCGACCAGTTTTCCATTCCTGGGTTCTCGACGTTTTTTAATGTCGCTTCCGAACTTTCTACGGGCACTGCCTTGTTTTATAGAGAAGGCATTCCGTTGATGAATTTCGAAGTACTCGACAGTGGAAGGGGGATCGGGTGCACGTTTTATGATCTCAGTTTACTCCTTCTTTATGCCCCTTCTGGTTCGGGTTGTACTACCGCACGCTCGAGTTTCTATAAAGAAGAAGTCATTTACCTGCTTCGTAAATCCCCGACAAAGATAATTTTAGGTGGGGACTTCAATTGGGTTCTACGGCCGGTAGATCAGTCTCCTAATTTTAATTTCAGTAAAGAACTCGACGACCTTGTGCGCTCCTTGCACCTGCGTGACGTGTGGGTTTCTCGCTATGCTACACTTGTGCGACATACCTACTTTACTCCCACGTCTAGCAGTCGCCTCGATCGCTTTTACCTTTCCGATTCCTTGTGTGGGCAACTTCTGGCTGTTGATGTGATACCAGCCTGTTTTACTGATCATTGCGCTGTAGCCGTTACGTTTAATTACGAGCGACAACCGGTAAAATTGTTTCGTCCTCCTTGGATGCTCAATATCGCGTATTTGCAAGATACCTCCCTTGGTATCGTCCTGGAGGACATTTGGACTCGTTGTTCTCGTACTATGGACCGGTACCCGTCTATCGTGGCATGGTGGACACTGTATGCAAAACCACACATCCGTAGGGCTCTCATGCGTTTTGGGGCTGCGAAGGTGGCAGAAGATCGACGAACGCAAGAATTTTACTATTCTGTCTTACGTCAACTGTACGATAGTGCTACGCATGCTCCCCTCCGGGTTACTGATATACAGCGCATCAAAGCCAAATTGCTGCAGCTCAAACGCATTCAAATGGAGGGCCTGCGGACGAGGTCTCAACCACGTTCCTTTCTACAAGAGGAACTGACGTCACTCTACAATCTAGTCCGTTTACGGTCGCGCCGGAAACGTGGGTGCCTTGCCTCCCTCACAACCGCTGACGGCCGCGTGTTCACCTCTCACCGTGACATTTCTGACTTCGTTTACACCTATTTTACTGATCTGTACGATACTCATGTCCCGGCGGAAACCTCTCTTGACGACTTTACCTCCTTGCTGCCTCGCGTCGTCACTCCTCAATTAAACGACGCCTTTCTGCGTCCCTTTCAGAAGGATGACATATATGATGTTGTTGCAGGATCGCAGTCCCGCAAGTCGCCTGGATTAGATGGTATTCCTAAGGAGTTCTATGTTCGATTTTGGCCGCTCATTGGTGACACCTTAACGTCAATGGTAAATGAAGTGATGCGGGGAGTCTCACTTCCTGCTCCTTTTCAGGAAGGCAGAATGGTCCTCCTCCCGAAATCCACAGGTCGACCTGCAATTGATTCCCTCCGTCCTATTACTCTCCTTAACTTTGATTATAAACTTGTCGCTCGAGCAATTAATATCCGTCTCTCTAAGCTGCTCGATACCATTATTGCCGCCCACCAAAGCTGTGTGCCTGGACGCACGATACTGACTTCCGTTCTCGAATGTCGCGATGTAATCTCGGTGGCGGCTGCCGCTAATATCCCAGGGGCTTTGCTTTTTCTTGATTTCCAAAAAGCGTTCGATCGCGTCAGCCATGATTTTTTATCGAGAGTGCTCACCGCTGTCGGCTTTAATAATGATGCTCGACAAGTCTTAACTAATCTTTTTACCGGTATCAGTGTCTCGGTGATTGTGAACGGTCACCCTACCCCCCGGATATCGATTAGACGGAGGTTACCCCAGGGAAGCCCCTTATCCATGTCACTTTTTGTTCTATCCTTAGAGCCCTTACTTCGCCATCTCACCATGCACTTACGTGGCTGGAATATATTGGGGGAAATTTTTGCAGTCCGTGCATACGCCGATGACGTCATGGTTTTAGTACGACATGCCGAGGACATGCCGCGGCTTAAGGATACCTTGGATTCATTTTGTGGTCTTGCTGGTGCTCGCATTAATGATCGCAAATGCACGTTCCTGCCGTTGAGAGGCTTTGATCATGTCGTCATTCCTTGGGCGACGGTTGTCGATCGCCATAAGACCTTGGGGATCATAGTGGATCGTAATCCGATCAAAATGGCGGCACTAAATTGGCGTGTCGTTACGAGTCGTGTTCACGGGGCGATCCTTGAACATGACCGCCGTTCCCTTAGCCTCCTTCACAAGGCACGGGTTTTAGAGACCTATGTCTTCAGTAAAATATACTACGTTGCGCAGGTCTTCCCGCTTCCCGCGATGATGGCCCGCAGGCTGAAACAGCTGTCTAGTCGATTTCTGTGGCGCCGCCATGTCTTCCGTGTCCGGTATGAAGTTGTGGCCAGGCCTCGGAAGCTTGGAGGATTGGGTCTTTCAGATATCAAAGTGAAGACGTCCATCTTATTTGCCCGCCGCAATGTTTTAACCTGTACGCGGGCTCCGCATTCAGTCACCTCTCGTTTACTTTCCCGCCTCCGGCCGGCCAGTCTGACCCCTCCTGTTGATGTTGGACGGATTAATCCTAAATTGCGGCACATTCGTGAATACTTTGTACTTGTCGGTATTCTGGGTGCTGATATACTTTCTATGACGCATATTACTACCAACATGCTACAAATCCGTTGGGTTACAGCATGTTTCCCTTCTTCTGTTGAACTTGCTTCCCCGTCAACGTCATGGAAAACGGTCTGGTCTCATCTTAGTCTTCCCATTTTGCCGATGGAGATTGTTTCAACGTGGTATAAGGTCATTTACCGTCTGATACCTACTGGTGATCGTCTTTTTCGTATTGGCCTTCGTCCGACTGATCAGTGTGAGGAATGTCATCAAACTGACACCTTACTTCACAGGCTAGTTGCTTGCGGACGGGATCATTGGCTCTGGGTCCGCCGTCAATTAGCTTTTCTTACTAGAGGGCCTGAAACCGCATTCCCAGACGACATCTTCTTACATCCGGACATCTCTTATTTTCCTCAGACGAAAACGAACACGATTGTCTGGCTCTTGGGTTACTATGTCCATTACGTCATTGAAGGCGGTAATGACCCAGATCCCCGCGTTTTTCACCATTATTTGTCAACTGCGCATTGGAAATGGCAGCGGTTACCACAATACCGAACGCTTTTTGCGAATATGCTTTTTCTTGTGTTTAACCGTCAAGGTGTTGGTTAAGTTCCCCTGGGATTCCTGTTTCTTCCCTGAGCTCGAGTCCCCTCCCTTGTTGTATTTTTTCGTAATTTTTTTTCTCTCTCTCTCTTTTGCATGTATATATATACACCCAAAATTCATACGGGTGGGGTAACGGGTTGGTCTTCCCCTTCAGAAGAAATGATTTATTTGTGTTTCACCTAATTTGTTGATTTTCTTTTTTGCAGCTAATATTAAATGATGATTTGACTATGGTTGTCTGAATTCTCGTGAAATATACCAAGTCAATCTGATAATAAAAAAAAAAGATGGTAGAGCACTTGCCCGCGAAAGGCAAAGGTCCCGAGTTCGAGTCTCGGTCGTGCACACAGTTTTAATCTGCCAGGAAGTTTCATATCAGCGCACACTCCACTGCAGAGTGAGAATCTTGTTCTGAAAGCAGAAAATATTCAAATAAGAGGTAATACACCACTTATTCTGGGAATGGATATTATACGATAACTACAGAGCAATTTTGCGTTTGGAGCAACTTGTGAAGCAATCATGCTTTCCATTTTCACAGCCTTTATGAGATGACAGCCTGTGTTCAGACACCTTTAACTACTTCATATTGTTTTAATTATTCTGTTCGTTGCATTCTCTGCGTTCTTCTACTCCTTAATCACCTTCTTGTTCTTCTCTTTCATACCCACACTCATTTTATATGTAACTTTTGTTGCAACAGTAACTATTAAAGCAACTAGTAGCTTACCTAACCTAGCGGCTTATTTTTCCTCTCTACACCATGCTCTTTCTACCAGAATGCGGTTAACTTGATGGCTATCTGACAAATTGTTTGGCTGCATTGCGTAAGTAGTGTCACATTCCTTGTACGCTGCCTTTAATTGCTTGATTCACACATTACCTCTGTTTAGGCATTCCATCGGCCTTGTTCTCTGTTCACTGTGTGACTAGACAAGCATAAGAAGTTCCGTGGGAAGGTTGTTAATCACATGACTTAGAAAAGATTCACCTTGCTTCTTCCTCTTCTGGTTGTTCATTGCTCTAATTCCACTTCCCGACTGATGTCTGTGCAGTGCTCTCATTATATATATTTGCTGCAAGGGACAAGAATCCTTCAACAATGTATTCAATGCTCTTGCTGAATGACAGAATTGTCAGGGCGTTGAGAGATGCGATCCAAAATGTATGCACTTCAACTCTCAGTCAGTCCTATTATTGATGACATTGGGCTTCAAGCACATAACTGTAAACATAGCAATCTATTTCGAAATACAATTGGATGTATTATATTCGGTCTTTCCAACTGTGTAAAAACTAATGTGATTATTAATGTTTTCGTTTATGAAAATGGCCTCAGATTTAAGAATATGTACGAACGCATCTTCCAGACTGCTTCAGCAATGTAAGTATAAATTTCTAGCATAAGTGTTTAAAAACTTAAATGATAATGGGTATTTCTCGTTTTCAAGTAATGACGACATAATATCGCCTGTTGATGAGCTACCGCTTTTGATTCTTGCTTTTGGTGATATTGCTTGCCCTGAACACGATCATATGAAATCGTAGTTTTCTGTCGGGCGTCATTATGGAATAGACAAAGTCTATCAATGTGAGTAATACAGGAAAATTCAGAAACAATTAATGAGGGAGAACGCTATTGTAATTATTCTTTTCAAACAAGGCGAACGTAGTTTGAGGCATGTATTCAGCTGTCATTTTTACCCAGTTATGTCTCTTAATGCATCCATCAAAATGTGTAAACTAGCGTATAGTAATTGATTGTGATAAACAAGATCATATGAAAGCATACTTCCGTGTGAGATATCATGATGGAATAGAAAGTGTCTATCAATGCCGCACATACAGGAAAATTCCAAAATAATTAATTAGGGACAGTGCTAGTGTAATTATTCTTTTACAAAAAGACGGAAATAATTTGAGGCGCGTATTCAGCGCTCATGTTAAACGAGATATAAACTACCATATAGACACTGCTTGTGATAAGGAAGATCATATGAATTCACACTTTTCTATGGGACGGCATGCAATATACAGCTTTCATTAATGCCAAACATATAACTGAATTCCTTAATAATTTATTAGAGACCATGCTAACGTAATTAATCTTTTCAGACAAGATAAAGGCAATTTGAGACAGACATTCAGCATTCACGTTAAATCAGATATGACATGTAATGCGTTTCTCGAAATGCGTACATTAGCATATAATTTTCTGATTATAAGCAAAGATGATTATTTTAATAATAGGCAGTACCTCATAAATTTCAATAACTATAACTGTATTTGAGATCGTGCACTATTCGTCAGTAGTGGTATAAACTGAGACGTTAGCTTGCAACTGGTTCATCTGTGACAGAGCACTGTAGTTGTCAATATATATCTCAATTCGATTGTATGAATGATTAGGCGGGAAAGTAAAGTGTTGAAATGTCGATGAAATATTCGCGGAAAGTGGCCCTGCTGCAAAAAAGGTACGTTGAAGCGGACGGTACTTGAAAGAACATTGAGAACTGTTTTTCAACCGATAGAGAGACTGACTAAGCTGTTCCAACAGGAGAATAAGACATACCTAGACGAAGGAGATATCTAAAGCACTTATAAAACCCGATGAAGATGATGAATACAGTTTTGAAAACCCTGATAGAGCTGAAGGTAGCCACGAGAAAAGTAATCCTGTAATCATGAAGTAGACTGACAACATATTTTTTTAGTTAGCCATTAGACAGGAAGCGTGATGCTATTTACTACATTATATTTCAGACAATATAAAGAGTACGGATGGTGTGGAAGGACTTGATTTAATAAGCCAAATGTGAGTTGCCAGGGATTAAGAGGATTATATAATCTGTTGTTTAGAATTAGACCTCCTAAAACGAGATCTTCAAAACTACGATAAAATACTGAAGGCTAGCAACACCCATCAGCATAGCTACCTCTCTGAAAAACAAATTACAACTGAGGCCATAAAAACACTCAAATCGTTAAACCTGCATTCATCAAAATTTGTGGACCAGCAGTAAAAGATGACGACATACATATCGGCAAGAGAGTGAAAATACACTTGAAGTTCACGATTGAATGACAGCCCGCACCGAATCAGCAACAAATAACGATATTACAGAATGAAACATTAATTTTGCAGCGGAGGGTGTGGTGATATGAAACTTTGTGGTACATTAAAACTGTGTGCTACACCGAGAGTCGAACTCGGGCTGTGAGTCGCGCCTAGGTAATCTGATTCTAGCGGCCGCCGGAAGAGTACGTACCGTACTTCTGCCTACGGAGCGTGTGAGCTCGTGTTTTTTACATTGCGACTTGGCCTGCACGCGGGCTTCGCGCACTGAGAGCATGGTAAATAAGTTCAGGAAATCTAATTTACGTTTCAACTTTTGCCCAGAATTTGCACGACCGAAAACCTTAGAGGTGGAACGCTTCCTCGGTGAGGAGGCGAAGATTCCGCCATCGGCATTTCTGCGTATCCACCTCTCGACTCTCAGTAACACCGTTTACCTTAAAATGATCGATGAGGCTGCATGTGAGCGCGTTTCCGTGATGCTGACGGTAACGTAGGCGTGGTCAAAGTTGAACATGCGGGATGAGGCATCAGAACTGTTCACGTGTTCGAACTGGCATTTGAGGTACCTGCGGGGACGTCATAGGGGCTTTCATGTCATACAGCGCTGTTCATGATCATAAAACAGAACGTTGGGCCAGGGTCCATACATATCCTATTTTTATCGGGATGCGTCAGATCAGAGATGATCTGCGCACCCATACTCCGTTTTATCTGACCATCAGTGGATGTCGGGGTTTAATCATGTACGAGGGACAGCCGCGTACTTGCTTTGGGTATGGAGAGGGCCACATCAGGTCTGAATGTTTGTAGCAACAGATAACACAGGTACGAACTAGATGAGTGATACGTCCATCGTCGTCTACAATACTTCCGGCCATATATGCGACAGCACTAAAGTCACCGCCTCAGCCCGGCGGCTCTCGAAATGATGTGTACAGCTGATGGACAGTGTTCCGCTCCTTCCTGAACCGGATATGGACGAGATGTCTGACGAAACTACTTCGCCCATGTCTTCAATTGTGGCGGTTGCCACAGCTTTGCTCGTGGCCGACGCTGATGTCAAACGTCAGTCCTCGGTCGACTCTCTGGTTGTCGTGACGGCAGCCTTTATGCTTGACCGGAGGGACTCCCTCTCGTCTTCGGACACTGAAGGATGTTTGCGTAAACAACGCTCCCCTAAGCGACCCAAGAGGAGGCACCCTACGACATCGGAACGAGATTCTTTCCCTGTCCGGATGATACACCACCTGTTGAGCAAAATAACTTTTCAGCGTCTGAGACCGTGAACGACGGCGACGTCAGTGCGTTTTTGGAACGGCAGCCGTCAGTGGCTCTCTCACGGACGGAACGCAATGCCTCTGGCTTTGAAGTTCCTACCGAAGCAGAGAGTACTCCAGCCGACCTGGCGCTATCGGCCGGCAACTCACCTGTGGCGTGTAGAGAAGATATTGAAGAAACAGCAGACTCTGTACGGGAGTCTCCGCTGTTAAGGAGGCGACCTCCTGATGTCAACTTCTGCGCTGTGCGAGAGGCGCCGGCAGCGCCTGCAGCCGGGTGCTCCCGTTTCTTCACTGCAGCTACCTGTAGTCCCACATGGGCGCATCTCCACGCATACCGTATCCCGACACTGAATGTCCACAGAGTCCGTGAGCCCGTCTAGATCGATCTTCTGAAAGAAATAATATGAGCTTTGGTACTAGATATGGCACTGTTCCAACAGGTGCATTTAGCAGCGCTGCCGCGAATAGCAAGTTAGGATATATGTGCCTCTCATGGAGTTCACGTTGACCGTGGAGTGGCGGTGCATGTTCAAGAAAGTATCCTAATTGACGACATAATGTACCTCCCGTCTGCCAGGGGTATGAAGTTTACGATTCACTCCACGCATATCATTAATGTCTATGGGCCTTCTGGTACTGGGCGTCGGCGTGAAAGGACACGATTGCCCAATTGTCCTTACGTCGACATGATCACCTTGTCTTTCGACGAGATTTTAACTGGGTACTGTGTATGAAAGATCAATACCCGAATTCTACCACATACCAGGAGCTGCGTCTCATTCCTAGCGAGCTAGCCGTATGCGACATTTGGGAGGTACGACTCACAGACGATCCGGGATTCACGTTTCCAAGCCATTTGTCAGGTCGGTTAGATCACCTTTATGTCGCGTGTGGGCTGGTTGATGCGGTGATCGATGTAGAGCGCTGGCGATTGGTGTTCTCTGACCATTGCACGTACGAGCGTACACTGCGACGTCCCCACCAGAAGGTTTGCAAGAGTCGGGCGCATGGAAACTCAACACTCAACATCTGCAAGATCCTGATTGTCACCAACGTATCTCTCGGACCGAGACAATGTGCAAACGTTGTCTCAGATCCTACACATCAAGGGGGACTGGTAGCTGGAATCTGCCAAACAGATACTCCGGCACACATTCATCATCTACATCAATATGGTGGTCGCTTGGCACAGGAACGCTAGACTTCTACTTCAGCGCCCTCCATGACCTTGGTGGCCGGCCACCTTCCCCGGAAGCATAACTTGAACTCAGCGTGATTAAGGCGAAGCCACTAGCGATTGCTAGCTGGAAACTACAGAATGCCATCGTGGGTGCATGCAGGCCTGACGGGGTGTGGGGGAGAATCCCTCAGTCCATCATATTGCGCATGGCCGCAGACACTGCAGAAAAACTTACTCACCAATCTCGTGCGCAGAGGGTCACCTGCCAATCAGACAAAATCGATAGCTTTGTCGAACATTATCGCCGAGTGTATGGTGCCATTGATGGGACTGTCCTGGACTTCGATCCTATCGCCGTGGACGTACCACGCGCCACGCGCCCTCTCACTTGAAGGGGGAGGGGGGGGGAGAGGGGGAAGGGGGTTACATTAATGGAACCTTTCACGTCTGAGGACATCACTGCCACTATCTTCAGGGGTGCGCTGTGCAGGTCACCAGGCGTCGACGGACTCCCTACTGTATTTTATCGGGCATTTTGTGGTCTCATATCTACCCAATGGACAGAGAGATATAATGAACTGATCACGTCTGTAGCTGCGGGCCCGCAAGCTTTTATCGAGGGTAGTATTATTCCTGTTCATAAACCGACATCCGTCATTACTACGGTCCACTACCGCCATATCACCTTCTTAAATACTGATTTCTAGATTTTTGCGCCGTTATTTGCGGCGCGTTGCAGATGCCTTTTACCATGTGTCCTGTCCACCGACAAAATTAGACTGGATGGCACTGTTAACAACGAGACAGCCACTGAAGGCTGTCGTGACGTGACTGCGCTGGCAGAGGCGTGCAGACGTCGTGTGGTGATTGTAGCCATAGATTTTGACAGCATGTTTGACAGAGTGCTCCATGTATTTCTATATTCTGTCTTAGTACGGATGGGCTTCCCTGACTGGTTCATCAGTCTCCTTTGGCGGCTCCTTAGCGGCGGGCGTTCAATGAGCATGTGGTAGGTCTGATGTCGATTCAATGGTCTCTCTGTCAAGGCTGCGCCTATCGGTGTAACTTTATGCAGTGGCGCTGGAGCTGCTCATAGACCTGCTGACGACACAATTGTATGGACTCTCCTTACGCCGTTACGCGTATCGATATCGCGCATAAGCAGATGACCTCCTGCTGCTGGTTCGTTCTCGGGAGAAGATTGCCCAGATCCTCGACACTATTACAGCTCTTGTGAGGACAGCGGGAAGTGTGATGAATGTGCGAAATCCACGGTTCTGTCTAATGGTCGCGGGCTCCTCCCGGAAGATCTAGCACCCATATCCCATGTTCGACGCCTGTGCTATCTAGGCATCACTTTTACGTCGTCAACGCACCGTACAGTGGGGGTTAACTTCATCTACTTTTGAGATTTACCCGTACGATGATCAATCACAACTCCCCAAGCATCCTCGATCCTTTGCAACGTGTTGCCTACCGGAATGCCTATGTGGGGTGCAAAATGGTTCATACCGCACATATTCTAGCGATGCCCATTACGGTAGGACGTTGTATTCCAGCGGAATTTGGATGTTTTCTAACGGCTGTGTACATCTTCAACGTATTCTGTGACCTGCTTACTTGCCCCCCGCGAGCAGGAAGTCTTGGTCTTATGAACGTACTCTATCGTTGGACGGAACTTCACATGGCCACGACGTATAAACAAAGGTGCAGTGTCGAGGACTCCACTACGCACCATTGCCGTCGTTGTGCCAGTGTCTCTTTCCCCTCCGGTACCGTACGGAATCACCATGCCCGCGTCTGCACACATCGCTGTGATCATAGCGGAATTCAATTATGCTGGCTCCGAACTCCCACGAAAGCGCTAGCACTGGGAAAAGGATATCTATGTCCTTTCCCTGGGTAGTGTCACCTGTAAAGCGGTAGAATGCAAGTTCCCATTTTTGCGGTGGGCTGTTATTTGGCGGCACATTCAGCAGAGTTTCTTTCCGACACATATCAGATAGACCCGGTATTGTGTGACCCGTGGGAAGTATCGAACTAATCAGCAGCTCCATGCCATAGGACTGGCGGGCTCTCCCCTCACCTGCAGTAATGTTGACGATGGTTATTACCGATTCAACTGTGTACCCATTGCAGATATCTTGTGGCTGGGGCGACAAATGGTCTCGTGTTTTCTACGAGTAACGCCGCATGTTAGTCACCAAAAGTTCATTCTTTATCCAGGGTTGGAACATTTTCCTGCAACAAAGTCTCGGGGTTTTTTTTTTTAATAAAGAGCTGGGCTTTGGCATATCTATATGGACATGCTCATCATTCGCACCTTGAATTTTGGCAGTACTTGGAGACTGAACATGCGGAGATTGAGAGCTGTTAATGTTATCGTGCGTATTTTGCAAATTATTTTAACAGCGTTTCATCGCGGCCCCATCAAGTTGACGTGTTCCGGCGTGGCACGCGCCTGTCCTATTCGCAACGAAATGTGACACGCCTACACCATGGACTCGGCCCGCCTGCCATCCTTCAGTTCCTAGTGTTCCAGGTGGGTCCATTAGTTTTTTAATTATTTTTCGACTGTACGTATGTGCAAAAAATCAATAAATAAGGAAGTGAAATAGAAATGAGCAGTGTAAGGGTGCAACACAGCAATGGAGAGGTGGGGGGGGGGGGGGCAGGGGCCGAAAGCGTTATTACGAGATCCCGGGATTCGATCCCTGCCCACCTTATCTCCACCAGCCTGTAGATGGCTGTGAGCCAAATAGAAAAATTTCAAACATTGAAAAAATTATTTAACAAATTAAAAATTAGTTAGAAAGAAAGATGTTTTCTTTGTTCCAAAGCACTGAGAAAGTGTAATGTATTTTTAAAATTAAAAAAATACCAGAAAACTTGCCAGCTTGTCTGGCTGCCATGCAGCGGAACCAAGTTAACAAAAAAATTACAAAGACTAATAAGTGGTCAGAGCATTAAAAATAAAAGTTAGTGCAGCACTCGCTCGTAAAAGGCAAGGTTCCCGAGTTCGAACCTCGGTCCACCACACAGTTGTAATCTACCAGGAAGTTTCACATCACGATTTTGTTCACTAGAATAATCAAAATAGATTGGTGGAGTGATTAGTATTCTTACTATTTTCGAAATCAGAGGGATATAATGTTATGATAATGAAATAATATCTGTTGAATGAGAATTTCAGAAAGCAATTATTATTGAATAACAATTTACGAGGTCTGGAGAAAATACTGGAGTGAAAAACTAGATTCGGAAACAGTCTACGTAACTACTGATATTTGGACTAAACAGCTCATACTGGATTATCGGCTTCTATAGAAGAATTTAAAAAATCTGGAGTTAGTAGTACTGTTTGTGAGCCAGCGAAGGAAACAAGCGAAGTCTAGAAAACACTCTGCAAGGTAACAGTTACACATAATCTTATTTCTCTTGCCAGGACGCTGCCATACCTACTGGCGCTGCTGGGACATGGATGTAGCATGGAATCATTACGTGGAGAATTCTCCCTCAGTAGTATAAATAAATACTGGCATGTTTTGCATCACGATTATTCTTTAACGCGGAACATCTCCTATGGTTCTCTGGGACCTTGCAGTTCGGAGAAGATGAATCTGAATGTCATAAGCCTTTGCTAGTTTGAACTCACTTTTTACTTTCTCTCCCGGAGAAAAAGAAGTCTGCCGTATTGCTTAGGTATAGTTGTTCCCTCGTGAGTAGTGATTGTGGGGAACAAATGTTTGCGGGAATATTAGGAACATTTCCGGAGTAAACGGACGAGAAATACCTCTTCACCCAGCAGACAGGCATAATACAAAAGTTGGAAAAATCTTGCTAGCAGTCAACTGGTGCTAAGCCTTTGGAGTGTCAAAATCACAGTCGATGTCACCGGAATAAAATGTAGGTACAAGAAGAATATAATATGAATCTCTAAGTATCTAACTCACTTACCAATTACTTGCCGTCATACAGGAAGCAGGGATTCCACGTTGCAGAACTTGATGAGGCTGGAAGTGTAGTACTCGTCATAAGACTATCAACGTTCGGAAAAGAGCGGTACCATCCGACACTAAGAGCAAGGCGCGTAAACCATGTAACCTCCCAACAACAAAATTAAATAATAACATCCCAACAGTAAAAAATATAATTCTATAATTGACATTCAGCATAACCTCCCACAGATAAATTCCGTAACCTTGGAACAATAAAATGTGAATAATCTCCTATTAAAAATGTGACTCATAGATAACCTTTCAATAATTGACTGTGAATTTAAACTGGTAAATTTTGGACGTCAGCAGTGCTGCGTCATGGCCCTGAAAGATCACACTGAATAAATTAAAAATTCGTACCTCAATGAAGTCGCCGGATAACGCATATATATCTGCTCTTATAATACATTTTTATGGCACAGCCCAGTGCAATACTGATCGATAGACTTGTCATGTATAAAAGGAAACCACTTATTTTTCTTTACAATAATCGCGATGACCATTGATTGAAGAAATTAGTAAAATCTTTAAATTGAGTTGCAGAATTGTCAAAGGTTAATTTTTATAACAAAGATTATTATCAAGAGATTTCTTTTTAAAAGCATTTACATGGGACTTGATAGAACAATACTACATTCGCGCGAGGCTGCTTTTACTTTATACTACAATGCTCAGGCTCTGCCATCGCTCTCTCACGACCGACCCAGCCAACTTGATACACACGACTGCTCGCTACTGCTACTACAACTGCTACACAGTTCCTACTGCTAACAAAACTGCTCTCTGATCTGAGATTCTTTTATACCTTACATATCGCAGGCAGCTCGTGAGCAATCCATCGAAAATACATCTGATCGAGCGCGCTAGCAACAAATTCCTTAATCATGGACCTCTTACATAGCCCTCCACTGTGGTGGCAAAAATTTGGCAGCGATGGTGAGTCAATTGGACTAGCCATGAGCAAAAAATTTTTCTTTAATCTATTTAGTTACTAAGTCTACAGTCACAGAGGATATACATTATTGAAAACTGCAGAACATATTAAGAAATGCAATAGAGTGCACACACACTGAGTTCAGAACGTATTAATAAATGACAAAATGTATACACAATGAGTACAAAATATATTAACCAATGACATAAAGTGCACACGCATTGTATTAGTCTTTAGCATTATGTATAAGAACTAAATACATTAAGAAATGAAATAAAGTGCACACCCACTGTATAAGTCTTTAGCATTTTTTACAGGAACTGAATACATTAAGAAATGAAATAAAGTGCACACACACTGTAAAAGTCTTTAGCATTTAACAAGAATTGAATACATTAAGAAATGACATAAAGTGCACACGCACTGTAAAAGTCTTTAGCATATTTAGGACAACTGATCATATTAACAAATGAAGTGCACACGCACTGTATAAGTCTTTAGCACTTTTTTACAAGAACTGAATACATTAACATTAGATACACCAAAGAGTAGGATCATAATAACATCTCCATCGTTCAAGGTGGTGGACAGCTTGATATATCAACATCACATTCTTGTAGAATCCATACTCTTACATCAACGTAGAATTAGTCCAAAAACCAAATATAGTGCTCCATGATCATGAGGATGGACACAACATACGGATATTGCAGTAACTGTTGGTAATTAGGTCAGAAGGTGAAGGATACCTTAAGTCTTACGCTAGTCATCATTCAGAATCACACTAGTGTATCAACCGATCTGAAGAATTATTGGCATTCATTGGCTATTTACACAGCACTTAAGTAGTATATATATATGGAGTATTACAGAACATTATTCATAAGTCATCTAATTACAGTAATTTTGGCATAGCTGTTATGCATAAGTCATCTCATTACAGTAATCATTGACATTGCATTTATGCATAAGTCATCTTATAACAGTAATCATTGACATTCATTTATGCATAAGTCATCTCATTACAGTAATCATTGGCATTCATTTATGCAGTGTTACAAAACATCATTCATAAGTCATCTCATTACAGTAATTATTAGCATAGCATTTATGCAAAAGTAATCTTATTACAGTAATCATTGGCATCATAAGTCATCTCATTTCAGTAATTATTTGCATTCATTGGCCAGTTACAAGGCATTTATTGTGCATTATTCAGAAGTCATCATTCAAAAACAGGAGTTATTGGGTGTAGCATCAAAACTACTGGTGTTTATATATGATATCATGTATGTGAAATAAGACATATTTAAAATGTAAGACATTGTAACTATAACTCAAGGTGTTTAGTCCAATAATACATAGACATAATGGAATCAATACATCAGAAAAATTTGCATTATATTTAGAGCTAGAAATATATCTTAAACTGGTAGCATTATTTAGCTGTACACTGGTAATGGTTGGGACTGGTAATAATTTTTTTTTGTGCCAGCAATGCATTGCGTTGGGATCGATAGTCAATTGCTGGGGCATGAAAATATTTGTTTTTAACTTATTGCTGGAAATAAGGATTAATAACGTCATTCGTCATGGGTCAGCTGTAGCAAGGCTATGAAACAAGTAGAGTATATGTGATCACATTCATAAATGATAGACACAACTGGTTAAAAAAAATACAAGTATTAGAACAGGTTTAATAACTAACTACTTATAGCATATTAATATCATGAAAAGCTCCTCCTGAAAAAAATAGAAAATGGGTTATTGACCTGAAACAAAAAAATGTATATTATGCTGAAAAGTAATAAACTTCGAATTAACAGATAATGAAACGTGTAATTCATATGTATGTGCTCCAGCTGTCTTCCCCAAAACATTCACTCATTATACTATGCAACGTAAGACATACTGTCAAAAGGAACTGAAACAAATACTTAAATAACTACATAGTATTTCTTAACTAACAGAAAATACATAAACTTCATAATAATCATCATCTGCAAAGAAAAACTTCATTATTCATATTACCATATACTTCATATAACTATTAATCATCATTTATTATGATCTGCAAAAAATAGGCACTTCATTATTCATCATTCATATTCATATTACCATTCTCCTCATACAACTATTCATTATCATTCATTACTTCATATATTATAGAGTTTCTTACTTCTAGCATATTTCATCACCAAAATTAACATGTGTAGTTCTGTCTGAGAGCCTGCAATAATCACCTCGTATTCTGAAAGAAAAATAATTAGTTAAGACTTCTATCATACAGTGTATATAGTATATTCTTGCTAATGCTTGTTAATTCTGATCCAGTTACTCTTCATGACAAGGTATTGCATTTTCTTTCGGTCATTCCGATGGTGAAATTTCCATTTCATAGTCAACCACTGCGGGTTGTATAATTTTTCTTTTACGTATTATTGCTTCCTGAGAATGATGAATAAGGATTAATATCTTGCATTTAAATCATGTACCCATTAAATAAATACATGTTTCTAGAAATATAACTAAGCATACAGCATAGCATGACAGAAAACGTATTATGTCAAAAACATAGACAGTTTTCAAGTGCAAAAATGAACACACACTATCATAATGTGATAGCAAAAAATGTAAAATAGTCGAGATATTAAGATATCATAAGGTAAAATTGTCAAAGTCAACTGGTGTTATTTATATCTTAAAGATTTCATAGTGCAGACAGACAAAATTCTACTTGCGTTAGGGAAACAGTCATACATACACAAAATATGGAAAATGTGCACGGTCTGATGTCTAACAACAAGAAAAGAGAGCTGCTAACATTACCTTGCCGGGCACTTGACAAGAAAAAATACGATCATCACCAATAAGTAGTCAGATAGATATAATTGCATAAGTGGCCATATAAATATCAGGAAATGACATTGTAGTATGATAAATCATAAAGTATGTTCATTCAATAAAGCGTTTAATATTGGAAATATGGTGATTGCCTTTGCTTTTTCTTGTTCTCAAAGTTTCGTTATGTACTACATTGGGGTGAGGAAGGCTGCGAGTTCTATATGGACCTGCGTATAGAAGCTCAAATTTACTGCATCTACATTTCCCTCTGTTGGATAAATAGTGTGTGCTCACTAATATTTTCTGTCCAATGTGAAAGTCACGGCGCGTACAAACCTGTTTTTGCTATCTTTTCCCCAGCTCTGCGGGATGTTTGATGTTGTTGAGCGCAATATCAATTATTTCATGGTGGCGTAGTCGACGAGATGTAGGAAAAGATACTAATTCTTTTATTTTGTTAGGTGGTTCAACATTTTTCAATATAACAGTCGGAGATAGCATAGTAGATTCATTTGGTATGGAGTTAATTACATCCTGCAATGAGAGTATGTGTGTATCTCAATCAATATGTTTTTTATGGCAATATATTCTACATAGTTTACCAATTTCGTTCATCAGTCGTCCAGAAGGGTTCGAAGAAGCGTGATACTTGGATATATATATCGGAGAAATGTTTCTAGCTCGTAACATACGTGCCCATATCGCAGATCGAAATTGTGGTCCATTGTCGGAAATTACTTTCAATACGTGCCCTACATGAAAAAAAAATGTTTTACAAATGCATTCGAAATAGATTTAGCAGTAGCTTTGCGTAACGGAGTGTAGGTAGCAAATTTCGAAGTGAGTTCAACAGCGACAAAGATGTAAGAAAAAACTCTATTATATCTGCGAACCGGACCAAAAATGTCTACAGCGGCCATGTGTCTCAATTTAACGGGTACAATGGGATGTAACGGAGGAATATGTGAAGTCGTATCTGATTTAGCTTTCTGACAGATTTTACATGACGCTAAAAGTCGTCGAATACGTTTCTCCATGTTGGTAAAATAACAGTTCTGTCTCAGTATAAGAAAACATTTTCTGGCTCCATAATGTGCGTAACTTAAATGAGTATACCAAATTAATTTGTTAACAAGTTCGTCGGGAATAAATAATAACCAATTGTTGCTGTCAGGGTGAGAGCGGCGAAACAGAATGTTCTTGCGTACAATATAATGGTTTCTAATTGTAACGTTACTCCTAACTTGCCAAAGGTGTTTAATTTCTTTCCATACGTTGTCTTTGCTCTGCTCTTGTGCTATGTCTCGTAATGACGACGAAATGAAACTTTCGAATGCAACTCGTTGAATATACATGACGCTAAAATTTGCTTGGCAGAAGTTAGTAGCGATGTCTTTCTGATTGTTGCTGAGAGAACGTAATAGTGCGCCTGCTGCAATATTTTGTGTACCGATATACGGAATAGGATAATGTTTGGCCTTAAACGTGTCATGCTGCTTAACTTGAAGTTCATATATAAAACCAGACATAGTACCAGGGATATTGGCAAAAACTGGAGCTTGCTGTAAAACAATATTGCGTAGTTGAGTACTTTCGTCATCTGTATTTGCACTGTTTTGTTGTACCTTCTCAGAAATTATTTGCATAACGTCATAGTCGGCTTCGTCTGGTGTATTATAGTTGTGTACTTACGTATCTGTGAACAATGTGGAATAACAGTTTGTGTTACACGATGTAGAAATGACATCTGTTCGATTAATTGCCTGTTCATCTGCAGATAAAGCGTGCTGAAATTCTAATGCCAGTTGTACATTTTCATTCTTTAACATTAAATAGGAATTTTGAAAGTCAATAATTGCGTCATGTTGTACTAAAAAATGCGCGCCTAAAACAACGTCTGTTGTCAATGAGGGAACAATACAAAAATTTGAGTGGAACGTATGACCTGCAATACAAAATGATAAGTGTGTCTGTAATTTTACATCTACTCCTTTACCAGATACTGCTCCTTTTACTTTAGTTTTGCTTAATGGTAACGTAGGATAAGTATTCTCTTTGTTACATTCGTTGAATGTTTCTTCATTTATAACAGACATAGGTGATCCAGAATCGATTACTGCTGAATATGTGGATGATCCAACCTTTACTTCAGTGACAGGGTAGGAAATGATTTTTTTTTTGTTGAAAAACTGTTTTTTCATGTACAAGTGTATTTCGGATGTCGTCAAAAGTAATAACATTTTCGTGAACAAGATTCTGTGTATCAAAAGTTTTGCTTACATCGCTGGAAGATGCAACCTGTACTGTATCTAGTCAAATTCTTTCTGACGTGCTGTTATTTGCAGGAGGATGCTGTGGCATTTCGACTATTTCTACTGTTCTGTTGCTTCGTCCTGACGTATTTGGCTGAGGATGATACCGACTGTCTGGTTCATTCATGATAATCTGTTGTTGTGGTTGATTCTGCTGCTGGTAAGACCGACTGTTACGCTGAAAACTGTGCTCATTGCTTTTACGCCTGTCGTAATAATCATTGCTATACGGCGCATCGCGGTAAGAGTTGAAATGATGTGTCTTCTGTACGTAGTGATTTCCTTGTTGCTGTGTATTACTATTTAGTGAAGCCGATGCGATACGTGTAGGGGGCGAAACATTTAAGCTTTGTCGACCTTGCACATTATATTGTTGGTTAGGTATGCTAACCGGCTGGTTTTGTTGCTGTTGTGAGGAAAAGCTACTATTGGTGCCAAAATGTTTTTTGCTGTTGCTGATAATTTTGACGATACTGATAATTAAAATTTTGTCTGGCATTAAAATTATGCTGGTAGTTCTTGTCATTTCCTGAGTGTCTAATGAAAACTGCCACTTTCAGGTAAAATTTCTCATATCAGGATTTCTTTACTCATTCCTAATCCTACATAGATCGATAGTTGAAGAGTTGTTTTGATAGATATAAAGGATAGTCAAAGAGTAGGCATCAGTGCAGAAAACTAAAGATGAAACAGCACTACTACGGCTCGGGGCCCTGTGCACGCTACGGCACATATTCATCGAAGCGTAATGAATCCCCTGAGGTCAAAAGCTGCAAACAGTTTCTGCGTTACAGGCAATTCTGGTGAAAATTCAAAAGCAAATGGTTGTATCCAGTCCAAAGAGTATATCTGTGTTATGTCATTCTTAAATACCTTAAATTTTCTCACACATAGAAAGTGCTTATAATCAAAGTTATTGTCTCTGTGTGCCTGAGCAGGTTCACAATTGCACGAGAATCTATTTCCCGTGTCTATTCGGATTCTAAGTCACGTACTCTCTGTAAATTATCGAAGTTACACTGGCTGTGTGAGTGTGACAAATGTTTGGAATGTGGCGTATGCTGTATTGTGTTAGAGACTGAAACATTTTTCATTTATGTCACTTTAAAACGTTCGTCAAATTGGATGTTCTGTTAGCCAAATTTCTTATCGACTTTCGCATCCAGAGTGCGTGAAACTTCTGCTGACATTAATTTAAACTCGTCGCGTAACTGTGTTGCGTTTTCACAACATTGTTTAGTGACTGCACTAATTTCATCTCTAAGTAATTTCGTTGTGACTACATGTGTATTATTTAATTCTTGTGCAACAGATCTAATTTCTTCCCTACAGTTCCTAGCACAAGCGTTAATTTCCTCACGTAATTGTTCTTTAGTATCATGACGTTGCACGGCAACGGCTGTAATCTGTTCACTAAGTTGTTTGTTCTGTTCATTAAGGTAGCCGTGTTTTTCATTCGACTGTTTGAAACTTTCATTAAGTTGTTTGTTCGATTCATTAAGTTGTTTATAATTGTTGTCTAGTTTTTCATTAAGTTGTTTGAAATTGTTGTTTAGTTTTTCATTTCACTGTTTCAGATTTTCATTACATTGTTTGTACGATTCATTAAGTTGTTTGTCCTATTCATTAAGTTGTAGCAATAATGCCATAACTTTATCCCAGTCAAAATTAGCGGCTCTATTCTCTGCAGTGTGTGATGGTGTATCTGCACGTGTCACGTTTCTGTAACCATTTGGTCATTGTCTGACTCACGAAGAGGTTTGCTAATTGGATGAGCACTGCTGGTCACTACATCGGAATCAAACAGATCTGACGTATTTTGAGTACATTGTTCATCTTCGCTAGAAACATTTATCTGTTTACCGTGCAAATTTTGCAAATCAGGTGTATTAGATTGGGCAGCGTTCATTGTAACGGAAGGAGCCGCGTCATTAATTATCGTTAAATTAAGTCTGGACATGATTCAATTTGTTTGTTCATCATTTGAAATAAAATCATTACTGGTGATCGGCACACACTGATAATCTATAATTGGAGGATTATCATTATGGCACTGAGTGTAGCTAGTATTATCAGTCAAATTATTCAAGTCGGTTTTTTCACTCATTGCGGATCGCAATGTACTGTCAGCAGTTTTTCGCGGCATTTTCAGAACTCAAAGGTAGACACAAAATCAAAGACAAAGCAAAATGGAAAAAAGACAATAGCAACAAATAGCAATAAATTGCCGATAATCTGTGAAAGAATGAGCGACAAATTAGTAAATGCGTTGTGCCATATGCAAACTACATTTAATATTAAATAAATAAGAGCAGATATATAACTGACTACTTCTCAGAAATTCACACAAAAAAATATGATCCTGGCCGGTTTTCTCCAAGTGTAACCTCCCAACAACAAAATTTAATAATAACCTCTCAACAGCAAAACATATAATTCTATAATTGACATTCAGCGTAACCTCCCACAGATAAATTCCGTAACCCTGGAACAATAAAATGTGACTAATCTCATAATAAAAAATGTGACTCATAGATAATCTTTCGGTAATTGACTATGAATTTAAAATGGTAAATTTTGGACGTCAGCAGTGCTGCGTCATGGCCCTGAAAGATCGTACTGAATAAATTGAAAATTCTTACCTCAATGAAGTTGCCGGATAACATACTCCTGGAAATTGAAATAAGAACACCGTGAATTCATTGTCCCAGGAAGGGGAAACTTTATTGACACATTCCTGGGGTCAGATACATCACATGATCACAGTGACAGAACCACAGGCACATAGACACAGGCAACAGAGGATGCACAATGTCGGAACTTGTACAGTGTATATCCACCTTTCGCAGCAATGCAGGCTGCTATTCTCCCATGGAAACGATCGTACAGATGCTGGATGTAGTCCTGTGGAACGGCTTGCCATGCCATTTCCAGCTGGCGCCTCAGTTGGACCAGCGTTCGTGCTGGACATGCAGACCGCGTGAGACGACGCTTCATCCAGTCCCAAACATGCTCAATGGGGGACAGATCCGGAGATATTGCTGGCCAGGGTAGTTGACTTACACCTTCTAGAGGACGTTGGGTTGCACGGGATACATGCGGACGTGCATTGTCCTATTGAAACAACAAGTTCCCTTGCCGGTCTAGGAATGGTAGAACGATGGGTTCGATGACGGTTTGGATGTACCGTGCACTATTCAGTGTCCCCTCGACGATCACCAGAGGTGTACGGCCAGTGTAGGAGATCGCTCCCCACACCATGATGCCGGGTGTAGGCCCTGTGTGCCTCGGTCGTATGCAGTCCTGATTGTGGCGCTCACCTGCACGGCGCCAAACACGCATACGACCATCATTGGCACCAAGGCAGAAGCGACTCTCATCGCTAAAGACGACACGTCTCCATTCGTCCCTCCATTCACGCCTGTCGCGACACCACTGGAGGCGGGCTGCACGATGATGGGGCGTGAGCGGAAGACGGCCTAATGGTGTGCGGGACCGTAGCCCAGCTTCATGGAGACGGTTGCGAATGGTCCTCGCCGATACCCCAGGAGCAACAGTGTCCCTAATTTGCTGGGAAGTGGCGGTGCGGTCCCCTACGGCACTGCGTAGGATCCTACGGTCTTGGCGTGCATCAGTGCGTCGCTGCGGTCCGGTCCCAGGGCGACGGGCACGTGCACCTTCCGCCGACCACTGGCGACAACATCGATGTACTGTGGAGATCTCACGCCCCACGTGTTGAGCAATTCGGCGGTACGTCCACCCGGCCTCCCACATGCCCACTATACGCCCTCGCTCAAAGTCCGTCAACTGCACATACGGTTCACGTCCACGCTGTCCCGGCATGCTACCAGTGTTAAACACTGCGATGGAGCTCCGTATGCCACGGCAAACTGGCTGACACTGACGGCGGCGGTGCACAAATGCTGCGTAGCTAGCGCCATTCGACGGCCAACACCGCGGTTCCTGGTGTGTCCGCTGTGCGGTGCGTGTGATCATTGCTTGTACAGCCCTCTCGCAGTGTCCGGAGCAAGTATGGTGGGTCTGACACACCGGTGTCAGTGTGTTCTTTTTTCCATTTCCAGGAGTGTATATATATATGCTCATATGATAAATTTTTATGGCACAGAACAGTGCAATGCTGGCCGATAGACTTGTCATGTATAAAAGGAAACAACCGATTTTCTTTACAATAATATGGATGACCATGGATTGGAGAAATTAGTAAAAAATTTTAAATTGAGTTGAATAATTGTCAAAGGCTAATTTTTATAAGAAGGGTTATTATTAAGAGATTTCTTTTTAAAAGTATTTACATGGGACTTGATATAACAATACTACATATACGCGACGTTGCTTTTACTTTATACTACAATGCTCAGGCTCCGCCATCGCTCCCCCACGACCGGTCCAGCCAACTTGGTACACACGACTGCTCGTCACTTCTACTACAACTGCTACACTGTTCCTACTGCTGACAACACTGCTCTCTAGTCTGAGATTCTCTTATACCTTACATATCGCAGGCAGCGCGTGAGCTATCCATCGAAATTACATCTGCTCGAGTGCGCTAGCAACAAATTCCTTAATCATGGACCTCTTACAACCATCAAATTTGGAGCAACGCTGCTGGTTTAAAGCCTCAAGATACATAGACAAACATCCTTATTGGTGCTTCACGTTTGATGTTGGTTCTGTGCGCCTGTGAAGTATCGAACCATTCTGGCAGATGGCAGAGCCGTAGTACAGCTTCAAACTGGCGTCTACATACGACTCATGTTACAAGCAGCGTGCTGTTATTGAATTCTTGTCTGCAGAAAAAGAAAACATGGTGAACATCAATAAACGTGTGTGTGCAGTGTATGACGATAATGCAGCTGATAAGAGTGCAGTTGGGTGATGGGTAAAAAAAGTTACAGCTTCAGGAAATGCAGAAACAGAGCTCCATGCTAAGCCACGCTCGGAACGTCCTGTCACAGCCACTGCTCCTGACGTGCTGAATCGTGCGGATGCCATTATTCACGCAGACCGGGGCATCACAACTCGATAATTGGCTCTACAGCTGTTGGTCAGCATTGAAAGTGTATCTGAAATGATCGAGGCTCACGTACATTCAAAGAGGTGCTCACGATGTGTTCCATGAATGCTCAGAGCAGACCACAAGATTCAAAGAAAGACCATTTCATCTGAACTGTTGGTGCGTTTTTAGACCGACGGATCATTACGGGGGACGAAAGCTGGTTGCACTACTTGGTGCCAGAAACAAAACGGCAGTCCATGGAGTGGCATCATTGTCATTCACCAGAAAAGAAGAAACTCAAGACAATCCCCTCTGCCGGAGAAGTCATGGTGAATCAATCATCACTTCAGAGGCATATGCGAAGACTCTAAATTAACTCAAGAACCGTTTCCGACGTGCTCGATCGGACAAGAATTCAGCAGAAATCTTGCTCCAACATGATAATGAACGCACACACACAAGTCTGAGAACCCGAGAACACATCGCCAAATTGGGTTGGACATCATTGCCTCATCCGCCCTACAGTTCACACCTGGCACCCTCTGACTTACCTCTGTTTGTGCTGCTTAAAGATTGTCTACGGGGACCACACTTCGAAGATGATGAGAATGTCATGCAGTGAAAACATGGCTACGGCTACAGGACAAGACTTTTTTCCAGCAGGGAAGATTCGCTCTTCCACGATGTTGGCATGCGGCCATACAACGTGATGCAGACTATAGAGAAAAATAGGACATGGGCAAGACATGTTGATTTCTATTGTCATCAAATTGTGACTCCTAACAACAAATATGTTCTGAGAAAAAAATGGTTCGGCATTACCCATTCGTAACGGAAACAGTTTGCCTATAAAATGCTATATATCTACTCAAGTTGCAACAGATTACTGTTTGCAATAGACAATCCTGTAAAAAAGTGTTGAGGATGATGTAGAATGTGAATTAAATTTGTATACTTTCACTGCGTTTTTACAATATGAAATGTAATCGTACGTCACCATTTTAATGCTGAAAACAGCAGATATTTGACTTTCAAAGACATTATCAGTACCTTCAATTTTGTAGTGGAAGTTACATATATTATAATCCATATATATATCTCACTAGCATATCTGGCGCCATCTTCACATATCATTTAAATAATACACTACGACTGGTTGCATAAAGAGGAGGCTTGGCGTATGAAGCTCACTACAGTCAATTTGTTTTGCCGGCCGGTGTGGCCAAACGATTCTAGGCACTTCAGTTTGGAACCACGCGTTCGCTACTGTAGCAGGTTCGAATCCTGCCTCGGGCATGGATGTGTGTGATGTCCTTAGGTTAGTTAGGTTTAAGTAGTTCTAAATTCTAGGGGACTGATTTCCTTATAAGTTAAGTCCCATAGTGCTCAGAGCCATTTGAACCATTTTCTGTACAATTTGTTTGTTCCCAACATCTTGTGATGTTTATTAATGTACTATGATAAAATCCAGATATGGAGAATGGGTGGGGAGGGGAGAGAATTTTTTTTTTTTAATTTCCCGGTCTATTTTCTAACACTGCTCTTTGAAGGCGACAGGGAGAGGGGGTTGAAAGCAGACAGCTGATCTGTTTCCATACAAAGAGGGATATCTTCAAAATATTCCGTTAGAACAATTGCGCTATTTCCGTGAACACTGCACCATGACTGGCTGCAGATAAGGAGTACTGCATTGTGTGATTGGTGGAAGATAAGGGGAGGGGAGGGGTTTTAATCTTTCAGTGGATGTATGTGGACTGTTTCCGCCATCTTAGACACATAATTCTGTACAATGTTTGCTTGGAGATAAGGAGAAGCTTGTGGCTTCCCACTGGTAAGGGTGAAGACATCACCGATAACTGCAATGACATCACTGATTGCGTCACTCATAAGGGATGATGATGTTATGAGGTAAATGACTTAGGTCACAAATGGAAACAAAGTGTGCCACATAGTACATAGCCACACTGAAAATGTTCGGCTACTTGGAGACTATTTGCAGCCATTCACGGATTTCATGTCCCAAACAAACATGTAATTTTTACGGATAACAGTGTGCCATGTCACCAGGTCACAACTGTTTGCGATTTGTTTGAAGAACTTTCTGGACAATTCGACCGAATAATTTAGTATCGTCGAGTATTTATGGGACATAATCTAGAGGTCAGTTCATGCGCAAAATCTTGCATCAGAATCACTTTCACAGTTATGGACGGCTATACGGCACCATGGCTCAGTATTTCTGCAGGGGCTTCCAACGACTTCTTGAGTCCATGCTACGTCAAGTTGCTGCACTGAGCTGGGCAAAAGGAGGTCCGACGCGATATTAGGAGGTATCCCCTTATTTTTTTCTCCTCAGCGTGTAAGGACTGCTCTTTCTGGAGAAGCAGGGTTCAAACGCATGTTCGGCCTTTCTTAATTGTCTTCGTGTTTGAAATCGACGAAGGCCAACTGAATAGTTCCTTTGAAAACGCCAACACCGAATACCTCCCGATCTTTGTGCTACCCTAGCATGAGCACCGTCTTCAGTACCCTGTAAAGCAATGGGACGATTAATTCTGAGATTTTTTCTCACTCCTCTTTAATTACAAAATTTAAAAATTACACTATGTGAGATGTTGTATTTAGTATAGTCACAACAGGCGCGCCCGGTTAGCAATGCTGTCTAATACATCGCTTTCCGGGCGGGAAGGCGTGCCGGTCTCCGGCACGTATCAGCCCGGCGGATTAGTGTGAAGGTTCGGTGTGCCGGCGAGTGTGTTGATGGTTTTTAAGGCGGTTTTCCGTCTGCCTCGGCGAATGAGGGCTGGTTCCCCTTATTCCGCCTCAGTTACACTATGTCGGCGATTGCTGCGCAAACACTTTCTTCCCGTACGTGATCGCCATAATCATAATTACTCTACGTCGCAAACATTGGTGTTACACTCGTCTGAAGAGAGACGTTCCCGGGCGCTGGGGCGAGGGCGGTGGGGGGGGGGGGGGGGATGGTTCATTGCGTGTCTGGAGGTCATAACGGGGCGGCGGTGGGGTGAGTGGACAGCTGAGCCTGTTGTGGGGTTGTGTACCACTGAGGCTACAGCGGGAACGAAGCCTCTCCGTCGTATCTAGGTTCTCAGTTCAATACAATACAATACAGTACAGTACAATAGTTACAACATATAGTTCAATTAATAAATATCATTTACTCAAACCCAAATAGTGGCAGGTAGTGAAGAAGTTACTCGAACATACCACAGTGATCCTTCTTATCCTATTTCGATATTCGTTCGTACGAAGGTTCCTGCCAGGTAAAAAACCTTGCACCATAACAAACAGTGGCCCCCAATCTAGATATGTGTTCTTCTTTGATAAGAACTATTTCTATGCAGTCTTTGTTATGGACCTGTTTTACTTCTATATGAACCTTCACATTTTTTATCTTGGCATTTCATATACCTGTAAATATATTGGGTACATCTTTCTCTACCCTCTTAGTCTTTATCAGTGTTTCATTAAAAGAAAGCAGTACTGCTATGACAGTTTTGGTTCACTTCTGATCCTTCAAACCTCTGACTCTACCGACGATGTCACATTGGGTGAGAAATTGCCATAGTTAATTTTTGTGATGTCATCAGCTGAGGAAAAATCCTACCTCTAATGAAAGCCCTATTCATTGATACAATGTTAAAAGGCTGGCGGATTCTGCCTATCGTGCGTCCAGTCACAGTGGTAGGGTACTAAAGTATTCAGGGATTGCAGTAGAGGTAGCGCTCCCCCACTGGAACCGATGCATCCAGACCGCTTACCTCACTAGGAACCCAATCTCTCACACACAGTCAGAGGGGTCCAGGCGCCTTCGACGCACAGGTCGACCGACCGTGCTGTTGGTGTATGGGGTCATTTAGACGCTACATGCTTTCAAAGGGACTGAGTGCAGATCTATGGCGCAAACAGGGAACTGGCGAACTGATGACATATTACCATTGCGGTAGGTGTCTTCTTGGTGCGACTTTTTCCTGAGTGACAAAAACTCATTCTAAAATTAACTCAATGACGTAGAGCTATTTTGTTGAAAACACATTTTGAGACAGTGGCTATGTACAAAATATTGTCGATTCTTTAAAAGAAGAAGACAGCAACCAGCTGCTATTAAAAATTCTATTCATTTACATTAATAGCACCGTAATCACTTTCAAACCGACAGGTTGGTCTTCAGATGGCCGTTCGCATCAAGATGCACATTTCTTGAACTTTATATGAGCTTTTAAATCTTTATTCCCCCTTGTGGTGAAACATTCTTGGGACAGTGTTGTTCTTCAGTAAAAAGCGATGTTGGAAACCATCTACTTAAACGTGAATATCCTTGATAAAGATCTAACACAATTTAAACTAATATTTAAGACTGGGAAGTTGTAATTATATTTTATTTATGTCGAAAAACTGTACAGTATATGCAGCACTTATGTCATTTGTATGCAACCACGTTGCATAAAACACCACATACACACACACACACACACACACACACATACACACACACACACACACTCAAACAAACAAACAGACAAGGAAAATCTTTTTTCCATATGGGAAATATACACAACGATCGTGATACCACAAATACAACAGCGAGACAGTAATTACAATATATAAAGTGCTTTGACAGTACAAAAGATACAAAGAATAAATGTTACATTACATGCATTTACCATTCAATTAGCGTTAATTACAAATAAAGACAAGATGTTGCAGCTAGTTTGGCAGTAAATGTTACTTAAATCTTGTTATGTACACACAGGGAACAAAATAATTATTGAGAAATACATACAACTACTACAGTTGAAATTATATTAACATATGACACATATCTGAGAGTTAAATTTTTATTAGTGCATAACTGAACATGCTGCTGTATTTTAGAGTAGTGTTTATATTGGATTATATTAGACTACTGACTGTATTTTATTGTCAGGAGGAGTAGTATTCCTGCACGTTTGAAAGTGGGAAGTGGGTGAGAGAAATTTTCTAGAAAGGCTGCATGTAATGTAATACTAAGTTACTGACGTTGGCAGCTATTCTTGGCTCGAATTCATGAATATTTACTTCATCTTCTGTGGTGAAGGAATATCGGAAGGCTGCGTATAATAATTCTGCTTTGGCACTATCATCCATAGTATTTCCGTTTCTATATTGCCGCTAACATCCCTTACATAAGACCAGAATCTCTTTAAATTTTCTGCCAGGTTTCGAGACAAAGTTTCGTTGTGAGAACTATTATAAACATCTCGCATTCAAGTCCCGTTAAATTTCGAGATTCTGTAAATAATCGCCAATCTTGGAGAGTCTGCGTTCGTTTAAATTTGGCATACTTTTTTCGTTGTTTCTGCAACAGTGTTTTGACCCATTTTGTGTACCGTGGGGGATCTGCTCCATCGCTTGTTAATTTATTTGCTCTAAATCTCTGAATTGCTGTCGAAACTATTTCTTTGAATTAAAGCAGCATATGGTCTACACTTACATTGTAAATTTGGAAGGAGTGGAGATTATCTTTCAAGAAGGCGTCAAGTGAATTTTGTCTGCTTTTATGAATAAATATATTTTTTCTTTTTGTTTAGGACGCTACGACAACTCTGTGGCCACTAATCACTGTATCCGTTTTGATGCTCGTTATTAGGTCAGGATTACTTGTTACTAAGAGGTCAAATGTGGTTTCATAACCGTTTACTATTCGCGTGGGGTCATGAACTAAATGCTCGAAATAATTATCAGAAGATGCCTTTACAACATTTCGGTTGATGTTTTATGCGTATCTACAGATCTGAAAATGTCTTTTAGCCAACATACCGAGGGTAAATTGAAGTCACCACCAACTATAGTTCTATGAGTCGGGTACGTTCTTGAAAATAAACTAAATTTTTCTTTGAATCTTTTAACTAGTATATCGCTGAAAGGTCGAATTATTATTTTATTCTGGTTGCTACCTACTTCAATTTAGCTACAAGTTAAACAACTTCTAACAGCAATAAACACGCCACCACCTATTGTGTTTAGAATATCTTTTTGGATCACCGTTAGCTTCTTCGCAAAAATTTCGTCTGAACTTATCTCCGGCTTTAACCACATTTCAGTGTCTATAATGATTTGCGCATTGGTGTTTCCTATTAGCACTTGGATCTCTGGTACTTTTCCAACATAGCTACGACAGTTTTTATCTATTATACCGATGGTTCACCATACAAAAAGCTGTAAACACATTGTTGAAACTAAGTAGACCACGAGACGTTCAGATGGACACAGTGACTGACATCAATAAAAAAAAAAACATCTGATGGGAGGTACTGAGCTAGTAACATAGTTCTTCCAGTACACACCAAAAAGAAACCATCTATCACTAATACAGACTCCCAGTACCCGGTGGCAAATGGAAATCACCGATTTCAAAACCTATCAACAGTAGAATAAACGGTAGATAACCGTGAAAAAGCTAAATGTCCTCATAAAAGTCGCCCAAGACGCACCCAGTCTTAGGGGCTCCAGTTCTACATAGAATTATTTTCCAAAACTTAGGGAACGAAGCAAAAAGTACATTCTGGATTCACAAAGAGGAATCTTTGACACTGAAAATGAGAACAAATCGCAACGAACGCGTGAACCCGGCTGAAAGAGCAGTTAGACAGAAACGGTCCAGAGGAACCAAAAACAAACCCGTTAAAGATAATTGCCAACCAAGTCATAAACGAAAGTAACATTAAAGGAACAAAACTTATGGTCGTAACGACAACACCAAAGGCAAAGAGTACTCACACTAGGTAGACGATATAGGATGTTTTCCATAGGCTATTAGAATTTCACAAATTAATGCTTTAGCTGTATTCAACATAATACATTCTCTTCGTTTACCAATCTTAAATATTCCACCCTACATTTATGCGACAGTCTTAGATACAGTCATGTTACAAAAGTTGCTCGGCAATCTCACAGCCAGAAATTTGGTTTCGTAGCCTTCAGTTATATTTCGATCTAACGCATTAAGTTCCAAATATATTCAAATTTAAATTCGTTGGCGTAACTAGGGATAAAAGAAACTAAGAGCCACAAAGTTTAAGTGTGTGAATGTAATGCTGCTAACAGTTTCAGTTCCTCACATAGTTTAAGAACTGTGCGTAGTGTGGCCAAATTTCACAAATAGTTTCGGAGATAGATATGGGAACCATCATGAGACCCAGATTAGTATAGAAAAGAAGCTGACGATGTACTTCATCTCATAAAAAGTAAGCAGACATGCAGAATCAATCGTTTGGCCTCCTCTGACAGCGTTTTCTGACATCAAGAATACAATTATGGTAAAACAGAACTGGAATCTATTCATTGGTAAACTAGTGATTAACTGGAAGCCATGTTGCAATATGCGCTGCGAAACAAAACAACGGGTTCAACAGCCTACAAGCAGAATTATAGCTGAACGTGATATAAGTGCATATATCTGGTTAACAGCTCATGGGTATATACAACTAATCCCCACAACGCACGCGGCCGAGTCTCTGATTTACAAAGGAAATTGAAGTGCTAGTCCAGTACACCACCCTCTTCCAAAAATATAAAGGAAAATATAACGTCAGCTAACACTTAGAGACCAATGTACTTACTTAACAATCATTTCAGACTGCTGAAACACACCCTCAGTGCACGAATGAAGCCGATATTTCATTTTATTCTAGGATCCTGTCCAATACATGTGATAGTGGCATGTGCTAAGCTAGAATGTTTAGCTCAATCCTTACATTTTTAACTTTATCTCCTAGTCACCATTTTTTATTAGAAAAACGTTAAGATAAAACAAAGTATGCTCAACTTTTAATGACAATGGCGAACTTAGATTTTACGGTAAAATTTGCTTCTATACTGAAGCATAACAACCTAGACACTCGATATGTGTCGCAATTAACAATAGATTGATGCACTAGCAGGACTTAAAACGGGAGTGTCCCCTGTCTTCAGCTTCATATCTGCCTACAAACAACAAGGAGATGACTATCATATTTTTAGAACTAACGCCATGAGTGGTACACGGTTACGAGGAGGATGCCAATCCCAAGATACCCCACTCTAGTCCACCATATACACTGTCCAGTCACGTTAATGTGAGTGTCTATCAAAAGCCTGAATAACTACATTTTACATCGTGGATCGCAGGGAGACTTGAAGAAAGAGAGTCAGTGAGGTTCTGGAGTACTGACAGGTACGTGGAGCCATACGACTCCCGTGCCGTGGTCAGCTGCACTAGGTTTCTCGGTTGAAGATCCTTGGCGCGAACAGCCCGATCGAGGAGGCCCCACAGATTGTATATCGGATTTAAATCCGGGGAGAGTTGTGGCCAGCGTAGTACTGTAAACTCATTCTGGTGCTCTTCGACCCACACACGTATGCTGCAAGCTGTGTGACAAGTTGCATTTTTCTGCTGGTAGATGCCATCGTACTGAGTAAAAACAAACGCCGGCCGATGTGGCCGTGCGGTTCTAGGCGCTTCAGTCTGGAACCGCGTGACCGCTACGGTAGCAGGTTCGAATCCTACCTGGGGCATGGATGTGTGTTATGTCCTTAGGTTAGTTACGCTTAATTAGTTCTAAGTTCTAGGCGACTGATGACCTCAGAAGTTAAGTCGCATAGTGCTCAGAGCCATTTGAACCATTTGAAAAACAAACTGCATGTATCGCTGTGGGTCAAATGGCTCTGAGCACTATGGGACCTAACATCTGAGGTCATCAGTCCCCTAAAACCTAAAACTACTTAAACCTAACTAACGTAAGGACATGACAGACATCCATGCCCGAGGCAGGATTCGAACCTGCGACCGCAGCGGTCGCGCGGTTCCAAACTGAAGCGCTTAGAACCGCTCGGCCACCACGGCCGGCGTATCGCTATGATCCCCAAAGATAGATTCATACTTGTGCTGAACTATTGTATGTTTTATAATGATAATATCACCCAGCGAATGCCGCAAAAACATTCCCCAGTCCTAACGCTCCCCCCCTCCGGGCTAGACCCGTTTCTTTCAGACGTTTCACGGCAGTACACGCCAATAGCCACTTTTCCGATGGCGTGTGAAACGTCATTAATCTAAAAGGACCACCTGCCGCCACTCAGGGAACGTCCGGTTGTCGTATTGGCGTACGAATTCCACTAATCATTGTCGATAAACACTACAAACCGAATTGTATCACCAAACGAATACATAAATGTGCATATCAGAAAGTTTAATCATTTCCCAGATAAACACATAAAATCTTCAATAGATAGAACTTACTACGATATGATACTAAACAGAAAACATCGCCTCACAACATATTTACGCAAGGAGATTGTCAGTTTTATAGCCGGCCGCGGTGGCCTCGAGGTTCTAGGCGTTTCAGTCCGGGACCGCTCGACTGCTACGGTCGCAGGTTCGAATCCTACCTCGAGCATGGATGTGTGTGATGTCCTTAGGTTAGTTAGGTTTAAGTAGTTCTAAGTTCTAGGGGACTGATGACCTCAGATGTTAAGTCCCATAGTGCTCAGAGCCATTTGAACCATTTTTGTCAGTTTTATAGGGAAGCAACCATAACGCCTTTTTACAACTGACAGGTCATCTTCTTCCTAAACACTACTACTACTACTGCTACGTGATCAGGCCCAGTGGACCGCACGCATCTATAAGTTTCCTCCTCCACTGTATTCTGTCCATTGCTGCTATCCACCATCCGTTCACATCTATTGACACTTGGTTTAAATCTTCATGGAGTCCATCCCTCCAACGCTTCTTGGGTCTCCCTGGCAGTCTCTTTCCTGTCGGTGTGAAATCCAGGAGCTTCCGAGGCCATCTGTGATTCTCCATCCGGTCGACATGGCCGGCCCACTGCATTCGTTTGGCTTTGACAGTTACTGCTATGTTGAGCTGCTGGTATAATTCCTCCAGCTCTTGGTTGTATCTGATCCTCCATTCCCCTGTATCTATCCAGAACCGGACCGAAGACCGAAGATCTTCCGAAGTACTTTTCTCTCAAAAACAAGGAGCTTATGGAAGTCCTGTTTCTGGATACTCAATGTCTCACAGCCAAATAGAACAACAGGCTGGATCAGGGTTTTGTACAGTAGAATGTTGACTCTCTGCTTTCATGACTAAACAGATATATAAAAAGAAAAATGAAATGTGCAGTCGGAAATATTTTGACCACTTTTTGTAAGAAAGAGAACTATTGCGAAAATATAATATTCACTTTGCGATCAATTGACTACCAACTTTGTTGTGGACTGCGGCTACCAAATTCTTCGAATATTAGTCTCGATAGAAACTGTCCGCGATGGATATGTGAGCCCTTAACCTTCACGTATATGATTTCATATTATAGTGGAAAATTTTCACCAAGTTTCTTATTTTATTTAAATTCCTTATAACGGTTTATTGAATATTCCACATGTCTTGTCGTCCTGATCCTTCTGTTTTATTCCAAGCAACTTACAACCTGATATGGTAGACATAGATTTCTTACTAGGTCTCTTCTTCCACAGAAAAGCCGAGTCTCCAGCTGTGGAAATTTAGCGTTACACTGCGGGTGCTCATGACACTTGATGCTAACTACAATCGTCAGTAGAAAATTCTGATTGATGTTATGGAATGTTCTCTTTTAGCAAAACTACTCACTGAATTTGGTCTTTGACAGAGCATTATTCTATTCTAAATAAGTTATCGTTGAGTGTCTACGCCAAACAGTTTCAACAGTCCCCATAATAGTGAGGGAAACGTTAGACAATCTCGTTTAGGCAAGTGCAGTTAACCTACTTTTTATGACAGAATTTTCCACGAGTGACTGCCTTATTTTGCATAGTGAAGTACATCACTTTCGAAATTGTTTCCACGATGGATGTCGGTGTACCTGCCTGCTCCTTTATGGGGTGTGTAGTGCTTAGACACAACAAATATTTTCACGTAATGTTATGAATTTCAGGAAAATACGGTTTGAATAAATAGTCTTTAATGTTCGAGTAATTTAACGTGAACGTCTGGAATGCTTCTATCTCGCTGTGTCATACAAAAGTATTCTAATATGAACTGTGACGCTGATGTGGTCCGTCATCAGTGAGTTGCTGCTTTATGACCGAGTGCGAGATGATGCAAAAGTCTGGAGGAGTGTAGGTCGAAAGATTTAAACGTAGCAGACAAAATTAAATGCTGGGTGTCAAGTAGTCGATTAACCACTGCTACAGCTGACATATCTCTTTCAAACTAGAAACCGTCAAAGAATTAGAAAGTTGCTACTTTGCGTTCACTCAAAGTAGTTACGTCTATATTAGTGTTATTCCTAAACTAGTAACAGAAGAGTGAGACTGCACCAAAGCAACAAGAGCAAACAAAATGAAAAGCGGTATGAAAAGTGTTCGAAACACAAAAAACATGCTCATGTTTCGTAAATGGAGCGGTAGTGCGACCTCTATGTGACCAGATGAGAGGAAACACCGATGCCAACTAAAATCTCAACAAAAAAAGGGTTCAAATGGCTCTGAGCACTATGGGACTCAACTGCTGTGGTCATCAGTCCCCTAGAACGTAGAACTACTTAAACCTAACTAACCTAAGGACATCACACACATCAATTCCCGAGGCAGGATTCGAACCTGCGACCGTAGCAGTCGCATGGTTAACTAAAATCTCGAAGAACCCTAAAAAAGTGATCAGTGAGCTGCTTTATTATCTATGAATAATACATATCAAACTAAAGGGTATCATAACTGTATCACTATAGATCCCACTCATGATGCCTTAAAGTGAGAATAGGCTAAACGCGTATGGAAAAATAAAACATAGTGTAGCAAGAGAAGGCGTTTTCATTTAAAAAAAAAACAAATATTTCTGTGCTTCCTGCGGAGGATGACCACGCAAAGAAACTTGTTGGTCAGAAATTGTCTGAGAAGATTGTAAGGCTGTTGCACGGTGGGATGTGGTGAAAAATAATTGTTAAGGGAAAAATTCGATATGTTGCGCCGCTTCCGAGTTAACTGAAGAGGTATCAAAGCATTTTCCGTAACACGCATTACCAAGGAATCGGTATGGGGGGGGAGGTTACTTTATGCCCACCTAAAAGGTAGAAAAAATGCAGAATTCGTTAATTGTTGTTGAACTATATAAACAGCACATTTTTAAAGAGATACTGATATGTAAGTAGGGCCAAGAACCTGAGAATACCTTTTCGCACATTCATAACAATATCAGTACATGTTTAATAATGTGTATACCGACATTATGACCACCACAAATAATTTAAAAATACAAGTTTCATTCATTATTGTTCACTTTTAGTCTCAACATACTTCTTAAAGAAATACCGATGTGTGAGTAAGGCCCTGAACCTGCATGTATTGAATTCAATATTCAGTGGGAAAAGTGACATCTGCTACTAAGACTTTAATTTTTAGGCTAAGTTTAACTGAAAAATTTAAAACATATATGGAATCTGGTCGAAAAATTTGTTAAAAAATAATGAATATTTTATTCAAAATTTTAAAATATAAAGCAAATGACTAGGTTACAATATTTTCAAGAGATGATCACAAACTACCCCCTGCCACTCTTGTTATTCAGATGGTTTACTGATATTAATTGTAGCCAATCAGTTGGTTGCGAGCTCATATTCAAGCGTTCCACCACCTACATTTCGTGTCAAGCGTTTTCATACCGTAGATGATTGCGCATGAGACTGCTGGTGCTCCATCCTTACTACCGTCGCTTGTCCAATTTTTTTGCCGCTTTCTAGTTCGGTTTTAGGAAACCGGACGAATACCACGTTCCATGACGCTGCCTCTGGCGGACAGCTTTTATCTCCAGGTGTAAGGGCATGATTCGTCATCTTCAATGCTAATTAAATCGGAAACGTCGAACGTATCAGTACAACGTATCAGTACAACGTAACCTGCCACACCCTTACAAGATTTTCTGACTGTTTCTCACCACCCAAATTTTTTTCTCAAGAATTACTTTGCAGCACAACCTAACTTGCCACACTTACAAGATTTTTCAGACTGCTTCTCACGCCTTGTGTAATTTTTCTCGAGTGCAATGATGTGATTGGCGCTTAGGTACCGGATTTTAAGTGTGTGTGAACTCCAAATCATCACCCGCAAGCGGTTCGCGAATTCAAGTGGCTTTACAACCGTGGTTGTGTGTTTCCATTCGCCACAAATTCTGAGTGTGCAGGGCAGCTTGGTAGGTTTGAGTCAGCAAGAGCTTTGAGAACTCTGCAATGCATTTTTCCAGCATGCAATACTGCAGACAACCCTTCATGTTAACGAGAGTGATGCAGAGGAAGAGAGTCGCACGGAGCCCTATCTGTCACTCGCGAAGACGTAGTCAAATTACCAAGGACTGTGGCCTACGGTTGACGTTTCTTTAAAGTATACGAGGTGATGTACAATGAACAGCCAGAATATAATGACCACCGAACTACTATCGATATAAACCCGTTCACGCGATACCAGCATCACGTGGTGAGGAACGACTGCTAGTCAGAAAGACGTTGGTTGCATGTAGTATCAGGGAGCGCGCTGTCCGTGTGTAGGGTGGAGAATGCAAGTAATCTATTTGAATTTGACCAAGGGCAGATTGTGACGGCTGGAGTCTCGGTTCAAACATTTCATATGGTTCAAATGTCTCGGAGTACTGTGGGACTTAATATCTGAGGTCATCAGTCCCCTAGAACTTAGAACTACTTGAACCTAACTAACCTACGGACATCACACACATCCATGCCCGAGGCAGGATTCGAACCGGTCAGCGTAGCGGTAGCGCGGTTCCAGACTGAAACGCCTAGAACCGCTCGGCCATACTGGCCGGCTTAAGCATTTCGGAAAATGCACAACTTGTTGCGTGCTATGTGAGTGCTGTGGTGAGTGTCTTCTTCAGGTGACAAAACCAGGTTGAAACCAAGTCCAGAGACCTTTCACTACAAATGTCGGACGTTGTAGGTTAGGCAGACTGCTAAAAACGGACAGGCGGCGAACTGTGGTGGATCCAGTATCAGACTTTAATGCTGCGGAGAGTACAAGTGTGTCTTAACACATAGTGAACCGAATACTTCTAACGATGTGTCTCCGCAGCTGACGACCCATGCATGCGCCAATGTTAACACCACGACATTGGCAACTACGACGGATATAGACAATTGACCATCAGCACTGGACGTGGGCACAGTGACAGAACGTTGCATGGTTTGGTCAGTGCTGATACCTCCTTCATCACGCCGATGGGAGAGCGCGAATCAGTAGTCTTCCAGGGGAACAGCTCCTTGACACTACGTGATGACGACAAGCTGACGGCGGCTTCATCATGTTCTGAAAAAGATTCACCTGCGCCTCCGTGGGTCCAGTGGAGCCTATGCCAGGTATCAAGACAGCCAAGGAGTATCATACATCTTTTGCAGGCTACGTACACGCCTTCATGACGATAATATTTCCCGACGGTAGTGGCATTTCTCAGCAATGTAATGTGGCCGTGTGAAAAGGCCAAGAGTGTGATGGGGGTGGTTAGAGGAACACAGTGGCGTGCGGCAGTTGATGTGCTGGGCCGCAAACTCAACACATCTAAACACCATCGAACACATCTGGGATGTGTTTGAACGTGGCGTCAAAGCTCGTGGATAGCACTACTCGCTGACAGACAGATTGGGTACACAACGTCTGTCCCATGAGGCAGAGGGATGGTGTTGTGGGGGGGGGGGGGGCGGAGGCGGAGGGTGTTGGGAACGGATTGAGAAAAAGGGCATCCAACCGCCCTCTACGACTGTCGTTGCCGAATCCAAAAAAATTACCTTCCGAATCTCTTGTGGCAACCCCGGAGATCAGGGGTTGTAATATGTCAGAACAACGGGGAGGTATGGTTTTTCAAAGAGGGATGACTCAGGCCAAAGCGTTCAGAGAAAAACCGTCTAGTATGTAGTTGACTTTATTGAGTCGAAGATCCACAGTTGGCCCTTCGGTGATCCCGTGAAGGCGCTGCGCAACGTGCGTGGCTCAGCGCCATTGCGAAAGCCGCGATGCCAGAATCTGTTGCGTCTGAGTCCCGTAGCCCAGCCTTGGAGACGTAGCGCTCCTACTCACGGCACGGCTAAGTGGGCACAGAGTGTGTTGGCTGCACCGGTAGCCCGCGGCACGGATGACCACTACCTCAAGCGCAACTCGAGGACCCCCTTTACAGCGCTGAAGGGAAACAGCCGTCCGCTGTCGTTTTAATGAGCCTTGCCAGCTCCGTCCGACCGTCCAGGGCAGATCGGTCAACGGTCATACACAACTGTACACCTAGGCGGCCGCGAGTTCGCGCCGCAGCCTCGTCCCTGTGGACGGCACCTTGCAATCCGCTAGACGATGTCACCTAGAGAGCGCAGGCCCGTGGCCCTCTCGCTTCTCGTGGCGGCGCACTTTCAAGTTGCGGCCCACCCCGCCACAATTATGGTGCGTTTGTGCAGTGGAGTTAGGAGGTAGTCAAAACGGTCCCGTTGGCTGCCGATATCCATCACCAGTAGGTTGTAGTAGTAGGCCTGCAACTTAAACAATCGTCATTCTCTCCGGTTCTAGACCCGGGCAGAATGGCAACACGATTGCCTGATTAGAGCCTACGGGCTGGCTTATTTATACGCCTTTTCCCTACGTCTCTGGAAAAAAGTGGATTTCTCTTTAATGATTACATCATCAGCTTTCCTCTGCGCGCTTTGGTCCCTACGCGGAGGTTATTAGGCACTGTTGTAACTGCAACGCATGGTATTCTTCACAGCATGCCAGTGTCAATGGCTGCCCTGATTACTTGACAACGGTATTCAGGTTGATACCGTGTCCATTAATTTGACACCGTCCCGGATTGCCGTTTAAATAAAAAAACTACGAGATTAAAAAGTATCGGAGAAGACCTGTGATTGGATACAGGACTTTATTTCAGACAGAACTCAACACGTCGCTCTTAACGGAACTAAATCGATAGATATGAAGGTAATATATGGAGTAACGCAGGGATATGTGATAGGAGCGTTGCTGTTTACAATATATGTAAATGATCTAGTAGAAAGCGTCGAAAATAAATCCACTACTGTACAGGTACACTATTAATCACAAACAGCTAAAGACAGCGTCTGCCGTAAAATATCTAGGCATAACGATACAGAGCGACCTTTAGGGGAATGACCATATAAAACACATAGCACGAAACGCGGATTCCAGATTCGGATTCATCGAAAGAATTTTAAGGAAATGTAACTCATCTATGGACTGATAGAGGAGATAAAGAAGATCCAACGAAGAGTGGCGCGTTTCGTCACGGGATTGTTTAGCTGGTGAGAGAGCGTTACGGAGATGCTAAAGAAACTCCGCTGGCAGATGTTACAAGAGAGTCGTTGTGCATCACGGAGAGATCTACTATCGAATGTCGGGACAGCACTTTTCAGGAGGACTCGGAAAACATATTACTTCCCCCACATACATCGCGCGTGTTGACCACGAGCAGAATATTCTAGAAATTAGAGCCCGTACAGAGGCTTACCGACAATCAATCTTCCGACGCCGTATTAGCTAGCGGAACGGGTTTGGAGGGATCAGATATTGATACCGAAAGTACCCTCCGTCACACATCATTAGGTGGCTTGCGGAGTATAATGCAGATTACTGAACACTTATACACAGTAAATGCCGGACTGTGTCTTCTCACCTGAGAGCGGAGTCGTAAATCCGCCTCACAGAATCGTATGCTAAATATCAACATCGCCCCCGTCTGCCATCCGATGTAACAATCGGTCCCTAAACGACTACCTTCCGGCCATAGATGTGCGAAATTTACAAGAATCCCCCAAATACAGGCCTTTACTTATTCGTGGTGCTGCACTGTGAAGATAGGGGATCAAGATCACGAAAAAGAAAGTGCACCACTAAGACCACCTAAAAAAAAAATTGTGGTGGAGCTGCATTTCACTCGTTTCAGACACTATACAGTCTCTTGTTTTTAATGGCTCATCAACTACAGAAAAAACGATAAGTAGTGTTCGAGTTATTTGTTAAGAATATAAAAAAACGGGAAACTATTTCTAATTCCGTCCTCCAACCACATAATAAATGAAAGAAGCAAAAACTAAGTTTTTCTGAATAATGAAATTACATGCTGGATGTTACATAACGCAACGTGATTTCAGAAACCATATTAGGGTCATTCAGAAAAAAACCTTTTCCACTGGTGATACTGACGATGTGTAGGAATGGGCTAGCACTCTTCTTGGGAAATCTCACATCATCTGTGAATTGTTTGCAGTGGTAATGTTCAATCTGATTCTAGTATCAAAATATGGCTGTAACGCAGCATAACATTTTTGAGCATTATATATCCAGAAAGAAAAGATCTAAGGAACCATAACTGAAAGTATATATTGATGCACTAGCTCCGGCCGAAGTTGCCAACCGGTTCTAGGCGATTCAGTCTGGAACCGCGCGACCGCTACAGTCGCAGGTTTCAATCCTGCCTCGGGCATGGATGTGTGTGATTTCCTTAGGTTAGTTAGGTTTATGTAGTTCTAAGTTTTAGGGGACTGATGACCTCAGATGTTAAGTCCCATAGTGCTCAGAACCATTTGAACCATTCTTTGATGCACTAGCAACGAATGCGTAAGCTTACCAAGCGATAACATGCACTGAAGGACGTGTTGTGATAAAATGCAGCAACTACTCCCACAAATAATGTTAGATACGGCCTGAAACTCCCAAGTTATGAAAGAAAAAACATTATTCTCGTGCCCAAAAATATATTTGGAAATGATACATGATACGTAAATGAGAATATAAACTGACAAGAACACACTTACATTCACAAACTTGCGCAATTAAGAAATTGTGCATGCATAAATAATATTTGAGTATTACATAGCCAGCACTGATTCCCAAATGCAGTAAACTAAATTGAACAAGTGTTAGCTTTCTATTTATATTGTTCAGCTGTTCATTGAGGTTGTCTCCACAGTTTTGCAAGCTTTGACCTTCAAAGTAAATGATCAGTAAACCAAATGAATGCACACGGAAATACTGAAAATCATCTTTAAGCAATATTAAAGAAATATGTGTGAACACTACACACGATATAGAACAAAAAGGAATCGCTGAATAAGCGTCTGTTGACCGGATTTGACTGGACCATATTAGGTGCCAAATCCTTGATGCCTGGAATACCATATAACAATGATAAAATGTCATTCCTTTCCGCAAATAATGAATTAGGTTCCGAAAAATTAACATGACACATTTTTACTTTTTACGAATCTAATCAAAATTATTTCTAATACATGATATGTCTATGTTATCTGAAAGTAAAAGAATTGAAAGCTTGAGCAAACCAATTACTACTTAAACATTGCTGAAAACTGGGGGAACAACAACTTACTGATCTTATTAATAATAATATTAACAAGCCACAGGCTAAATCTAGCTCTTGCTGGCGAAATCAGTTGAATGAGCTATAAGATAGTGAAGAACAATTTCTTCAGATGGTTCTTCTTATGTGTAAAAAGTTAAAATTAGGACAATTATATGATGTGTATTTAACAAATGAAGTATATAGAGATATAGTTGTTGATTATATTAAAAAGGAAAATCTATTTAGTGAATGTCAATGGAAACAATTAATTTCGAGATTTAATAATATGCATGAAGAATTTTATGACAAATTACATTAAGGATATATGCTATATATGAGTTCTACATATACTAAGAAGTCATGAAATGTCTGCAGATTTTATAACATAATTTAAAGATACATTAGACTGGAATAGATGTCAAGGCATCAAAATTATCTTAAGATATTATCAGAGAATTTCAAGATACATTTAAGTGAGATAATATATATACGTTCCAAAAAAGTTAATGTAATACTGTAATCTATCTCATTAAATCACAAATTATCTGAAGTTTTTATGAGAGAATTTCAAGGTAAACTCAAGATAAATTAAACTGGGATAATATATCTTATGAACAAATATGTCTGAAGAATTTATGAGAGATTTTCAGGATACATTACATAAGGAAGTTATACCAGGGAACCAAAAGTTATCAGAAGATTTTGTAATAGAGCTTAAATATAAAGTTAATTGGGATATCATTTATACAAAAAGTAATTAAACCTTATGAAATACTGCTGGAACAATCTAAAGATTATGAGTGTTCTATATGCTTAAGTAAGAAAATCATCAATTTATAAAAACAAGCTGTAATCATATTTTTCGTGAAGAGTGTAGTGATGAATGGCTAAAAGAACAAATGAAATGTTCAATGTGTAGAAATGTTATTAAAAGATATAATCTAAGGTTTATTACAACTCAATATGAAGAAGATTCATTACATGATAGTAGTGATGAAAATGTAAATGTAAAAAATTTATTCTGAAACTGAAGAAATGAACCATTACCTCCTGAAGAACAATGAAGACATAGAAGTTTGTGTATCATATAAATGTTATTACTCACAGAAGAATAAAAAGCTTTGACTTCATGATCATTTGAATGGAAAATATATAAATCCATTGTATAGTAAATCTGATATACAGTTGGAACACCAGATTTTTGTACCAATTTATTTTCATAATTTATCAGGATATCACTCACATTTGCATGTAAAACAACTTGAATATTTTTTCAGAAATATTATTCAGTCTGACGATCAGAGAAGGTGTATACCCATATGATTACATGGACTCTTGGAAGAAATTTGAAGAGACACAATTACCATTAAAAGAAGATTTCTATAATAAACGGAATGGCTGTGAAATAAGTGATAAAGATTACAAACATACAAAATAAGTTTAAGAAAAATGTATATAAAAAATCTAGATGAACGTCATGATCTATATCTTAAAACTGATATATCATTATTATGTAATGCATCTGACAATTTTACAAAAAATTATATGAAAGCTTATGATTTAGATCCATCTAGGTACTTTACTGCACCAGAATTGTCTTGGTATGCAACCCTAAAAATGACTTAACAACAACTTGATTTATTACATGATTACGATACGATTTTGATAGTTGAAAAGAGAATAAGAGGAGGAATATCACAGTGTTGTAAAGGATACGTTACAGCAAACAATTAATATATGAAGTATTTTGATTGTAAAAGGTATCAAATCATCTACCATATTTATATGTGCATTATGTTGTTATACAATGACCAGAGGTTGAAAATACTGCTTCAGTTGTAAATTCCTTTTATTATTATGACCGGATTTTTGGGTCTCATAAGCCTATCCTCAGGTGTCGCACTGAAAACAGCAAGAGCGTGGAAATAATTTTCACATGCCATAACACTTACAAAAAACAAAATACTTTTAAAAAGCTTTAAAACACTTTAAAAATCATTTCAAAACCGCCGGTCAGGCTAGAAGCTGTGAAACCCTTGTCAATGCGTAAGTGACACTAGACAGTACTACGGACAGCTGCTTGGATAGGGAAATATACATATAATAGCAGGACACTTCCACTGTGCTGTGGCACCAGAGCACTGTGCTGGACATGTACTATGTGAGGTGTGCTACCTATGAACAGAGAACAGGAAGTAGCGAATGCAAACGAGGTAGAAAATTGTTAAACGAGAGTGGCAAACGTTCGGCCATTTATTGGCTGAGAGAAAAATGTGGGGCCACTAGCCCAGAAATTTGAATTAAAGGTTTACATTTAAAATGAAGAAAAAACAAAAATATCCATAAAAGTACACAAAATAAGTTAAAAGTGCGTATTGAACAGCTCGGTACAGAAATGTGGTAAAAATAAGTGGAAGCTGTGATATAGGATTATTATATAAACCGAGAACTGCAATGAAACTTTTCTTTTACATGAGTGGCGGACAAATTTTAAACTGAGTGTGGATATGTAAGTGGCAACGTGGAAAAACGAGACACAGTCATTAGTTAAAAAAACATAACCATGTGCCACTCCTATTTACAAGCTGTCATTACTGATCAACAGGGAAAGTGGCGAAACGTTGCAGTCTACGATGATAAATAAATACCTGTCTTTCACGATGTAAATTGCGTCTCAGCCTTATCTCATGTAAGCTTCAATTAGTTGTCGGCTGTTGGTTAGCAGGTTTTAAACTTATCCCACTTTTAATGTGTCCTTTTAGTGCTATTGCTGCTAGCTATTAATTGGCATATTACTTTATGACGGTATATATTGCAAGGTTTCTCTACTTTCCCTGTTGATCAGTAACGAGCTTTTACTACCTCGTTCACATCTGCTACTCCCTGTTCTGCACTCATAGGTAGGACACTGCGCCTAGTACACGTCCACCGTGGCACTTGGGGGCCACAGCACAGTGTAAGTGTCCTGCTGTTATCTGTATATTTCCCTACCCAGGCAGTCGTCCGTAGTACTGTCTGGTGTCACTTTCGCATTGACATAGGTTTCACAGCGCTTGGGGTGCTTAAGAGTTTTTTAAACTATTTTTATAAAAATTTTGTTTTTTACAAATTTTGTGGTGTTATTTTCTGTGCGACACCTGAGGATACGCTTATGAGATTCTGAAACTGGTCGTGATGATAAAAGAAATTTACAACTGAAGCGGTATTTTCAACCTCTGGTATAATGCTCAGTTGCGGATGTTCTTCCAACAGGATTGTGTGTTATGCTATGAGTCAGTATTTACCATATGGTGCTAAAATTGGATATATTTATGAAGTAGATTTAGAATATCAAAAAATATTACACGTTTTACAAAAAGATTTATCATTAGCACCTCAGGATAGAATAGTGAATGGAATTAAAGAAACCAAATTCTTCACTAATTTAGGAAACAAAAATAATTAAATATTTCACTGTGGGAATATTAAACAGTGTCTACTTCTAGGAATGAAATAAGCAAAAATACACAGAGTTTTAAAATTTTAAAAATCGGATTGGTTGAGGAAGTATATAGATTTAAATACAGAAATGACAACGAAATCCAAAAACGATTTTGAAAAACGATTTCTATAAATTTATGATTAATTCAATCTTCGGCGCGACAATGGAACAGTGTGGATATAAAATTAGTCTCAGAAAGAGAAAAATGTGATAAATTAATACAAAGCCAAACTTTAAGGCAAGATGCCAATGTGAAGCCAGTGGATACAGATGGTCGACCACTGTGACAACAAGTTCTGGAATATGACTATAGCATGTGATAAACGCCACTTTGACCATATAACCGTAAAATATCGCACACTGCAACACATGTGAATGTACTCGTATCCAGAATGCGACGTCATTGGTTGCAGGCTTGACTACCATCACGCATGCCATAACGTCGGATTCGAGTGTCCAGAAATCACAGACGTCTTCAGACGGTCTGACGTAAGAAGCGATTTATGCCATATAACGACAGAAGTTATAATAATCTTCTTTGTAAATAGTGTATCACGTACTGTCGAGCAGTTTATGAATAAATTACGAAGGGTGTTCAATAAGTAATACTACACATTTTTTTCTGTGCCGGTTTGAGTTGGAAAAATGGGGAATCTGCTGTGGACATGGTGAAATATTTGGACTTCACACAAAAGTTTCGTCTGAAACGTAGGGGCGTTCCAATGAGAGAGCAGTCACAGAAATTCTTTTTGGGGAAAACGAGAGCATAGCAGATATTCATAGCCACCTGCAGAATGTCTATGGGGACCTGGCAGTGAACAAAAGCTTGGTGAGTTGTCGGACGAGTCGTCTGTCATCATCGTAAGAAGGTAGCGCATACCTGTTTGATCTCTTTCGTGCTGGACGGTCTCACACTGCTGTGACTCCTGCAATTTCGGAACGTGCAGACACTCTCATTCGAGGTGATCCACAAATCACAATTAGACACCTGGCAGCACAACTAGACATCACAGCTGACACCCTCGTCCACCAGTTGGTATACTAAACTGTGTGAGCCCACTGGGTTCCTCGCCGCTTAACAAAAGATCATAAATAGCAACGAAGGACCATATATTCGGAACTGCTTGCGGGTTACGGGGCTGATCATTCCAGTTTTTGTAGGATTTCGTCACGGGCGATGAAACATGGGTTGATCTCTTTCAAACGGAAACGAAACGCCACATCCCCTCTCCTCCCAAGAAAAAGTTCGAAACCGTACCATATGCTGGTAAAGATATGGCGACTGTTTTCTGGGACTCTGAAGGGCAGTATCTTGACAATGGGGCACTTACTGATGCAGAAAGACGTTGTTTTCGACGTCGACCATTGAAGTGGTAACGTGAGGGCGTACTGGTCCCCACAGTAAGGTTGTGTAAGGCTGTCACACTGAACGGAGATTATGTTGACAAACAGGATTTTGTACCCAAAAGACTGTGGAATGGTATAGGGTATTCGAATCCCGAATAAAACCAACCTATTTAAAAAAGTTTTGCATTACTTATGCAACGACCCTTGTATATTGGTTTCAATGCTGGAGTGATGTCTCCGTGAAAAAAAAGCTATGCCAAGGAGATACGGCCTTATTTCTTCTAAATGCGTTTATAGTTGCTATTTAAGAGGTGATAACATTCTACGGCTGATCAGCTACTCAGAAAACCCCTCCTCTCCATTGTTAGCTAAAGTGGAGGAAACCTGCAAATTTTGGAGCAGCAAAATGAAAAGCGCGACGTTTTTAAATTGTATTGAGTGTGACTGATGTCCAATAATTGAATTAAAACATTCTCTTTTATGACTGATAGACCTTGCTCCATTTGTTTCAATCTAATTTAAAAACTAATACAATTACTGGCAGAACATGAAGGTATTTGCAGCAGTAGTCAAAGTATTACTAATAAAATTGAAATGCTTTTTTAACAATACCACCTGTATAATCTGAGAAGCCACCATTTTTTGATGTCACAGTGAACATCAAGTTGGCGTACGTACAATAACTTTGATGGGAATTGTTTTAAAATCCGAGCGTTGCTTAAACTCCATTATTTTATTCTTCTGTAACACTTCCACTAGTTTTTGGCTCTGATAGAAGGAATAATGATGCTGCCATGGCTGAGGCTAGAGGCCATGGAAGCGGTAGGACTAGAGCCAACCAGACGCAGTTATATCTGGAACAGCCTGCTGATCCAACAATGACTGCTGCTATGAATCCTGGCTGTTACCACGAGTACTTCACGCCCAATTCTTAGGCTTTGTCGGGACTACGTGGGGCGAATCGATGACTTGGCAAAACAAGTACGCATCAATCCCATAAATATAAAAGTTCAAATGGCCCTGAGCACTATGCGACTTAACATCTGAGGTCATAAGTCCCCTAGAACGTAGAACTACTTAAAGCTAACTAACCTAAGGACATCAAACACATCCACGCCCGAGGCAGGATTCGAACCTGCGACCGTAACAGTAACGCGGTTCCGGACTGAAGCGCTTGGCCACCGCGGCCGGCCCATAAATGTGCGCCTCATCTTTAGTTTGGGAGCAGCAACCTTTGAGAAGAGATCCATGACGTTCTATGAGTCCACATGAATCTACAAGCGGTCTCCACAAACTGCATGCCTACAGCTGACACTCAGTGCAATGTTGTGGACTTAGCGCCTTCCAGCCTTTGGGTCACCTCCTGGTCCTGCCATTAATTTGCATCCAGTCGTTGCGCGCGCCGCCCGGTCGCCACACGCACCTTTCAGCGTAACTGCTGTGTCACTGGCGTCACCGTTTGTCCAGGCGAATAACACAGCTGGCTGCCAGAGACCACATCAAATCAGATGTCTCGACTCCACATCCACTGTCTTTGGTAAGTTCCCCAGAGGACGTTGCTACCGCAAAACATTGTTAGAATATTCTAATGTGATTAACCAATGATTTTTTTTTCATGTTGATACGCCGGTCAGCTACCAGGCTACTACCTACCACTCCAATGCTACCTTACCCAGGTTGCTGAGCTGTTGGCTCCTGACACTAACAACGCCAGTCTACTACCCACAGTAGAGGCCATCCATCCCCGACCATAACATTTCATAAAAGAAAGTGACAATCAAACTGTTATGAAATTCTACGAAATTATGCCCTTCGACCAGACCTTACTTTGGCGTAAATAATAACATACTGTCTGCAACGTCACTGTTCCAATAGGTAGTCTGGTGCGGGACACAGTCGTCTGTGATCTCTGGCTATCGAGAGTCTGCTTCGAGACAATGAAGAGTAATCAGCCCACATCTACATATATAAAAGTTGTTGACACTAATGCTAATTTCCAGGAGCGACCCTGCTTAATCAATTATTGTGAAATTTCGTCATCTCTTTGGCAGCCAGTCCCATTACTAACTAAGGAAACGAAGAATTTCTCAAAGGCTTATTACTTGATACAGAAGTAATGCAACAAATGCACCGAAAATATTATAGAGCGTGCAAACGGTAAGTGTTGACAATGTACACCACAGCGGTGTAATGGAAGTCGAGACGAACAATTTGATATGGGACACTTGCGACCTATCAAGCCGAAAAATATACTTTAATTTACCTAAAAAATGCTTCTAAGCTACAACGCTTCAGCACCGTGACACATTTCGAATATCCTGTCGCCCTCTTAGGCTGCCTGCTTTATTGGTCAATTTTTTTTTTAATTTTTTCATTAACATTAGTATAAATGGTTCAAATGGCTCTGAGTACTATGGGACTTAACATCTGAGGTTATCAGTCCCCTAGAACTTAGAACTTCTTAAACCTAACTAACCTAAGAGGATCACATACATCCATGCCCAAGGCAGGATTCGAACCTGCTACTGTAGAGGTCGTGCGGTTCCAGACTGAAACGCCTATAACTGCTCGGCCACACCGGCTGGCCACATTAGTAATTTACACATACTGTTAAGTATAATAAAAGAAAAAAGAATTTGAGACAATTAAGAAAAGTTAATAAAGTTCACAATTCGATCTAACTTTAACCTTTACAAGGACAGTAGCGTCATAGGAAAAGAGCAATACAAACAAAACGATTAGATTGTTACTTTTTCCTTGTTAAAATTCACAAAACCTTGAGGTAACGTTCATACCATAGTTAATTTTACAATTTGTAACTGCAAGAAAAATGCACTCCTGGAAATGGAAAAAAAAACACATTGACACTGGTGTGTCAGACCCACCATACTTGCTCCGGACACTGCGAGAGGGCTGTACAAGCAATGATCACACGCACGGCACAGCGGACACACCAGGAACCGCGGTGTTGGCCGTCGAATGGCGCTAGCTGCGCAGCATTTGTGCACCGCCGCCGTCAGTGTCAGCCAGTTTGCCGTGGCATACGGAGCTCCATCGCAGTTTTTAACACTGGTAGCATGCCGCGACAGCGTGGACGTGAACCGTATGTGCAGTTGACGGACTTTGAGCGAGGGCGTATAGTGGGCATGCGGGAGGCCGGGTGGACGTACCGACGAATTGCTCAACACGTGGGGCCTGAGGTCTCCACAGTACATCGATCTTGTCGCCAGTGGTCGGCGGAAGGTGCACGTGCCCGTCGACCTGGGACCGGACCGCAGCGACGCACTGATGCACGCCAAGACCGTAGGATCCTACGCAGTGCCGTAGGGGACCGCACCGCCACTTCCCAGCAAATTACGGACACTGTTGCTCCTGGGGTATCGGCGAGGACCATTCGCAACCGTCTCCATGAAGCTGGGCTACGGTCCCGCACACCGTTAGGCCGTCTTCCTCTCACGCCCCAACATCGTGCAGCCCGCCTCCAGTGGTGTCGCGACAGGCGTGAATGGAGGGACGAATGGAGACGTGTCGTCTTCAGCGATGAGAGTCGCTTCTGCCTTGGTGCCAATGATGGTCGTATGCGTGTTTGGCGCCGTGCTGGTGAGCGCCACAATCAGGACTGCATACGACCGAGGCACACAGGGCCAACACCCGGCATCATGGTGTGGGGAGCGATCTCCTACACTGGCCGTACACCTCTGGTGATCGTCGAGGGGACACTGAATAGTGCACGGTACATCCAAACCGTCATCGAACCCATCGTTCTACCATTCCTAGACCGGCAAGGGAACTGTCTGTTCCAACAGGACAATGCACGTCCGCATGTATCCCGTGCCGCCCAACGTGCTCTAGAAGGTGTAAGTCAACTACCCTGGCCAGCAAGATCTCCGGATCTGTCCCCCATTGAGCATGTTTGGGACTGGATGAAGCGTCGTGTTACGCGGTCTGCACGTCCAGCACGAACGCTGGTCCAACTGAGGCGCCAGGTGGAAATGGCATGGCAAGCCGTTCCACAGGACTACATCCAGCATCTCTACAATCGTCTCCATGGGAGAATAGCAGCCTGCATTGCTGCGAAAGGTGGATATACACTATACTAGTGCCGACATTGTGAATGCTCTGTTGCCTGTGTCTATGTGCCTGTGGTTCTGTCAGTGTGATCATGTGATGTATCTGACCCCAGGAATGTGTCAATAAAGTTTCCCCTTCGTGGGACAATGAATTCACGGTGCTCTTATTTCAATTTCCAGGAGTGTATGTATTTTTGTCGGTGAGTCAGAACATTATGACAACCTAGCTAATAGCTGGTATATCCAGCTTCGCCACGGACAAAAGCGGCGACACGTAGAGGCAGGATTCGAACCTGCGACCGTAGCGGTTGCGCGGTTCCAGACTGTAGCGCCAGAACCGCTCGGCCAACAGCGGCCGGCTAACGAAATGCAGGAAGATCTGCAGCGAATAGGCGCTTGGTGCAGGGAATGGCAACTGACCCTTAACACAGACAAATGTAATGTATAGCGAATACATAGAAAGAAGGATCCCTTATTGTATGATTATATGATCGCAGAACAAACACTGGTAGCAGTTACTTCTGTAAAAGATCTGGGAGTGTGCGTGCGGAACGATTTGAAGTGGAATCATCATATGAAATTAATTGTTGGTAAGGCGGGTTCCAGGTTGAGATTCATTGGGGGAGTCCTTAGAAAATATAGTCCATCAACGCAGGAGGTGGCTCACAAAACACTCGTGTGACCTATACTTGAGTATTGCTCATCAGTGTGGGATCCGTACCAGATCTGGTTCACGGAGGAGATAGAGAAGATCCAAAGAAGAGCGGCGCGTTTCGTCACAGGGTTATTTGATAACCGTGATAGCGTTACGGAGATGTTTAGCAAACTCAAATGGCAGACTCTGCAAGAGAGGCGCTCTGCATCGCGGTGTAGTTTGCTCGCCAGGTTTCGAGAGGGTGCGTTTCTGGAAGAGGTATCGAATATATTGCTTCCCCCAACTTATACCTCCCGAGGAGATCACGAATGTAAAATCAGAGAGATTCGAGCGCACACGGAGGCTTTCAGACAATCGTTCTTCCCGCGAACCATACGCGACTGAAACAGAAAAGGGAGGTAATGACAGTGGCACGTAAAGTGCCCACCGCCACACACCGTTGGGTGGCTTGCGGAGTATAAATGTAGATGTAGATGTAGCGTTGCTGCCTGTGGGTAGTAGTGTTCCGAGTTCGATTCTTGGCCGTGTCGGCAATTTTCTTCGCCTGCGGAAAGGTGTTTGCGATTTCCAGATGTTTCCATCTCATTTTCATCGAAGCACAAATCGCCGAAGTTGCTTCAAATAGAGGTACTTACAGCTGGAGGACGATCAATTCCTGACCGGATCTCCCAGGAAAATAATCGCATACCATTATTTGATTACGGAGTGTTGGACGAGCCTGAAACAGGTAATACCCGAACTGTGAAACACATATCGTGAAAGGCATGTGACCGTGCACGACCATGAACGACCAAGCTCAAATAGAAAGCCTCAACTCTATATAGTTCAATGATACAGTTAAAATTAGGTACAATTTATTGTTTGTGACACATTTCCATGAAAACAGTGTCCACGATTATGTAGGAGGACAGCAGGAGAGCTTCAGACACGTTTCGGGCATCGCTATAATAATTGTCACTTGAGGGAGCTATCTAGGTCATAATAAAGGGACAGAATTATCAGTTTTTCTTCTTTATAAGACTGCTATTCTTTATCCTGATCCCATAAGAAATGTGAATGACAAGACAGTATTAACTGTTTAAGAAAGGCATAACAACCTAGTTAAATGCTGGTGGACACGTATCACGAATGTTCGCTGTCGCTGGCACATACTGTATATAGCTTTCGCTTTGGATGACTCCATCACCTGTAAAACCAAGTCATAGCAAGTTAACAGCTCACAAGGAGACACGTACAGCATATTTAAGTATTAGGCACGTCATTTCTACAGTTTTTTATTTTTACTTACATAACTCAGACAGATTTCACAATTGCGCTCTTCAATGACACTCTAATGAGTCTATTTCTATTGTCTCACGTTCTTGTCCTGTCTTGCTGCTGCAGACCTGAGAACTCCCACTTTTTGGCACCGTCTGAGAACTCCCACTTTTTAGCACTGCATAGTCGCTGTCATAGAAACACGATTTAACTGTCTGCTTCTGAGCTGTTTGACACCATTTGATACTTATCGTCCTCTAGATACAACGAAAATCCCAGATTCTCTCCTCTATGTCTGTATTTTCTTCTCTGTGCAACATAAACGTGAAAAATTCATTGTGTCGTTTGGAAATTAGATACTCTATCATTATCTCTTGGTTTTGTTATGAGTCTCTAATAATTCAGCAGTGTTAATTTAAAAAAATAAAAACTAGATTGTTACAAGTACGTTTATAAAATTTGTCACTCATTTAAATTTACGGCTGACTGTTTTAAACTGATTTCTCCGACATTTGGTGTTGTGTTGTATAGAAACTATTCCTACACCTCTTCATTCACTCTCAGTTTAAGCGTTGACTTTCCTAATAGCAAAGCTACTTATTTTCCAATAGCCAAAGAGACTGTATTGCCATCTTCTGGATGGGAATCACAGCCCCGACAAACTGGAAGAATGGGAGAACGTCGTGTCCACAGATATAAACAGCGTCATTCTCAAAATAGACTATTGTAAAAATGCGACGAGCGGAACAAAATTGAACATATATGGTGTGAATACGAATCTCAGTGCAGACAGGTATTTCACAAAGAAATTTCCTGCATTGATTAGAGTAGCGGGAGGTGCCAGCTAGCAGCTTTATGAACATATCTCACTCAATGATGGGTCGCCCTTTTCAAGCACACGCTGTCACGCTTTTTTTCTTTTCGTTGCGTTAGTCGGAGCGCAATTTATTTCTGTCTGAGCAGAAGCGGATCTGCGAATTCAGCTTTACTCGTAATTGAAAGTGACAGAAACATTCGTCCATTTGATATTCTCTTTGGTAGCTCCGCGCACCAGTTTTGCACCAAAAGTGTAGCATCCTTTTCAACGAATACGTCCCGCTCACGTATGTATGCAGCGCATGCACAACTCTAGAGTCCTTTAGTTGGTAGTAATGTTTGTTTCGCCTTGTTGACCATCTCGGATAACGGCTAAGCCTCTGCGTTCTAACTTAATCAACCTCTCGCAAATGGAACTGGCAACTGAGCTTCTAAATAAGGTATTGTTTCTATAATTTATAGTGTCTTTATTAGTGCTGGAAACTGTCTTGACTGTGCAAGTGAGTGTTCAAGGATAGACGCTTTGGCTTGACAGTGAACCGAACTAAAATTTACCAATGAGCCATGACTGTACATTAAACTAGTGTAAGTACACATTAAAATATATTACCAACAGAATGATTATACCTTTCATTTTACGAATAAACCTACGCCATAAAATTAGCATGGTTTACCTGAACTTGACTGCATTAAAGATTTCATGAGTCAACGAAGTTAATAAGATAAATTTTTCTGTCACAATTATAGCAACCATCTGAGACGATTGCTCCACGTTGATCGCAAAAACGTTCCAGTTTTCGACCAACGGCATGCCAAACATAAAAGCTTTACCGAAATATGTTTGACATATAAAGATAGTGTACTGCTTAGGCACTGTCCTCAGGAAGAGCGTGCATTTATCAATCTTGACACATGATCTACTTGGCTTCCCTAAAACATTCAAAGACAGTCTCGATATGTTTCCATAAAATGGACCGCTGAAGACTGTTCCGCTTGACATTGTCCAATGGAAACAGTGCTCTATAAACAACTATTCTTAAATATCCTCTCAGTCTCTCTGTTCCTGGCACGGTCTGTAAACCGGAATCAGTATAAACGTCGGCCGGCCGGGTTGGCCGAGCGGTTCTAGGTTCTACAGTCTGGAACCGCGCGACCTCTACGGCCGCAGGTAGGAATCCTGCCTCGGGCAATGGTGTGTGTGATGTCCTCAGGTTAGTAGGTTTAAGTAGTTCTAAGTTCTAGGGGCTGATGACCTCAGAAGTTCAGTACCATAGTACTCAGAGCCATTTGAACCATTTTGAGTATAAACGTACAAAATAGCCTTCACAATTCCTGACGATAGTCATTTCGACAACTTATTAAGTAGTACGAACACAAATATACGTCTAACTTCTAGTTCAAGTACATAAACATACTTCTCTGACGAGTAAGCATATCAAAGTGCAACACTGTTCCAAGTGATGACTGCATTGCCTATTATAAAAAGATAACAAAGCGTCCACTAATACAGCAATCCTTACCACTGACTACTACGTAATGATCTGCACCGATTACTAACCTACGCTACAAAAATGCACTACAATAAAACTGCTTTCTGAACGCAATAAATTTTCCACAGGTACTTCCTCGTACTAATCAGTCAGCATCTTTCACGGTTTTTAAACCGATTCTTTATCAACGTTTACACAAACTTAAAAACTAGTACAATATCTTCGCAGCAACGATTGTTCTTGTCGAACACTGAAATCCTGAACCTCAGAAATCTTTTGTCTCATCAGCTTTTTGACTGAAACTCCTTCATCTTCCTTTTCCTAGATCCTGAATAAGCTAATGAACAGGTATGGCACTATGCTTAACATGAAAACTTTCTATTAAACAGTTTCGCCCATATATAGCTTTTCCATCCAGTCGTCCGTCCTATACAACCATAAACAATTGCAATTCCCGTCTAATAGCATAGCTACATTGGTTCTGGGTCACCCATCAACCCTGGGTTCGGATATTCTGATCCTAGTTTCAGGCGCCAGTGACGGCATTTTGCTAATGTGCAGTCCGAAACCATCGACTGGACACTGACCAGTGCAGCGTTGCGAAACGGCATCAAGAATTCGCTCATCGGCGCGCCACTGAAAAGAGCGGGTAGCGCCATACCTCCAGGAAAACATAGTTCAGCGCCCCCTGTCAACGCTGATGTGTCCAGCCACCAATTGTTGGTCGACTCTTGTTCAGTCGCAGATTTCGAGAGTATTACTACTGAGTAATACGAAGCCGATATTTTGTCCGTGTTCTGAGAGTAGTAACAGCGAAAAGTACTTACATGTAGGAGGCACAGGAAGCAAGTTAAGTTGTATTTCTTTTCTTTTTAGAAGTAAAGTGCAACACTGTTCGATCAATAGTTAATATTGGCGTGTTGCCCAGATGTTGGGCAATGGCGTCATACTCTTATATTTCAGCTGCACGAAATTTAAAAATGAAGGCAGTGGTGGCCGTAAATAAAAAGAAATGGAGGCTAGCGCTGACAGGCAGTTTAAAATTTTGCAGCCTTTAAAATGAAACAGGCCATCACATCACAATATTTTGTTGGTCCTTAAAACGAAACAATGAGCGAGGTGGCTCAGTGGTTAACACACTGGACTGGCATTCGGGAGAACGACGGTTCAAACCCACATCCAGCCATCCAAAATTAGGTTTTCCGTGATTTCCGTAAATCGCTCGAGGCAAATACAAGGCTGGTCCCTTTGAAAGGACACGACTGATTTCCTTCTCTATCCTCGACACAATCCTACCTTGTGCTCCGTCTCTGATGACCTCGATGTCGACGAGGTGTTAAACCAAATATTCCCTCCTTCTTTTAAAACGAAACAACCAGTCAGTATGTAGCTGCAATTTTAAATGAATATGATTTTTCTCTACATTGTGTTTCAAAGTATTCTATTGTTTACCAAAAATATTTACAGTACTACAATCTTTCCATATAAAAAAATCAGCTATGTTTCACCTTATTTGTGTAAATTGGCGCCATGTTCCAAATTATCCAAATAACCTGAGTTTTCTGTCAAAAACATGTGGGCGCACACACACCGACATACGCACACACACACACACACACACACACACACACACACATACGAACACGTTGCATAACGTTCCATGCCTTTATCTCATTTCTCCCCCTCTCTCTCTCTCTCTCTCTCTCTCTCTCTCTCTCTCTCTCTCTCTCTCTCTTCCCCTCTGTAATAGTTACTGGGTAGTTACTGAAATGGGGTGTCTACCATAACATATATTACAGAAGTAAATAGACAAAAAAGGCAACTAAAAATATAGAGATTTTCACTTTTTTTTACAGATACACTATAATCGCCTTCAACTTCTAATTGCAGCATAAGTGGTTTCTTATCTTATACTGTCACACAGTGAAAATCTATGAATGTAATATACCTTATTATTCATCTTCCAGGTCAACCCAGATAGCTGAATGGTGCCGCACGGTAGCTCAGCGTGTTTGGTCAGAGTGTTAGCTGCCCTCTGTAATAAAAAAAACTGAGTTCACCGATCAACAACGAACTAAAACGGGTGTCTTACGACGTCCGGCCCGAGCAGATTTAACGAACGAAAGCGAACAAAATGAGATTTAAAAAAAACGATCAGTGTGACAGACTGCCGTCCTAAGGGGCCCGGGTTCGATTCCCGGCTGGGGCGGCGATTTTTTCCGCTCGGGGACTTGGTGTTGTGTTGTCTTCATCATCATTTCATCCCCATCCGGCACGCAGGTCGCCCAATGTGGCGTCGCATAACAAGACCTGCACCAAGGAAGCCGGACCTGCCTCGCAAGGGGCCTCACGGCCAACGGCGCGAAATGTTCATTTCCATTTTCATTCATCTTCTACACTTTTTAGAATATCGTCTATTGGAAACAGGCGATCTTAACAATTTAAGTAAATATGTGAAACATCACCAGCAGTTAACCAAGTTTTCAGAGGTATATATGTACAAATAAAATCGAATCGACACTGAATTGCGTTACAAGGCAAACAATATACAGTATCAATAATATTTCCTTAATATACCTGTAACCAAATGGTTCAAATGGCTCTGAGCACTATGAGACTGAACATCTGAGGTCATCAGTCTCCTAGAACTTAAAACTACTTAAACGTAACTAACCTAAGGACATCACACACATCCATGCCCGAGGCAGGATTCGAACATGCGACCGTAGCAGTCACGCGGTTCCGGACTGAAGTGCCCAGAACCGCACGGCCACCGAGGCCGGCAACCTGTAACCCAGTTTCTTGACCACTGTAATAAATACCTTCATAATAATCATAGACTTCAAAAGCAACAAAGTGTTCAGATCTTGTAAAGCTTTCTTTCTTGAGCAACAGTATTATATTCAAAATTACTCGTGAAAAGGCATTGGATTGTAGACAAAACCATTGCCCTTGTATTTGAAAATTTAACTGCCACGCGGGACGAGGCCGTGCACCTGTAGCTGTTCGAGGTTAATGGACTAATAGAGAATTTTCATATATACCACCTGTCTTTTTGAAGCCTCTAGTGGCAGCCTCCTGTCTCCCTCACCAGGTACATGAACCCAGATGCCTCGTATGGAGAGCCAAACGCCTCCTCACTAAATCAAATAACGGCTATTCCAATCATCTGTAGTGGTCATAGCACCCCCTGATGCTACATACTGGTGTCAGACGCGGAATGGCGCAGATGGTGAAAGAGTGTTGACGATAACTCCAATAGTTACACTTTGTTTGTCACAGTATCGAATATAAGTAGCAGCAAATGCATGTCTTATACCACTCACACGTCTCTTATATCACTGGGTTTGACCTCTTCCCGTCATTTGTTCACGTTGTGTAACTGATAGACCCAGTCATGGTACCTCAGAAAGGCAGGAGGGCGAACCTAAGACACTGGTGGTGTGTACTCAATGTAATGCATCTGGGAACGCAATTCTTAACACCAAACTATACAATTATAGTATTCTGCGTGTGACGACACGACGACGGAAGCGGCATTACGGCAGGCAATATAGAGAAAACGCGTGGCTAACGCGAGAAAGGTCCTAGGTCCCGGAGAAACTCAATCTGATGTAAATATAGAGAAATATCAGGATGGGGTATTGTAAATAGTGAAGTAAGAATTCAATAGCTGTACTAGTGTATATGATGTGTCTGTACTTAGTAGAGAGAGAGACCCATAAATAGTTCAAGTCCGTGCTAGGAAATACGATAACTATTAGTTGAGGAAAATCTGTAATCACGTAGAGTGACGACCACCAGGGCGACAGTTGGAGGATATTATGTAGCTCTAATAAGGTAGATGAAATCAGTGGTACAGCATTGACAAAGAAAAACATGGAACTTATGACGCAACAGTTTCGAATGGTTAGATTTTCCTATCATTGCGTCACGCGGCACCGTCTCAAAGCAGTAAGGCATTGAGAGAACTCAAGGTTGTGGGATAAGTCATCGGCCATGACGTCGTCAGTTAAACCGCTCCAGGTTCCTCGAGATGCAATGAGAATGACAACATAAAATCCACCTAAGGTACCTCTCAAAGCTAGAAGAGAAAGTATCAGGTACTGACTAAAATATTCTGAAGTATCATAGGTGTATACAGGGCACAGTAGGGTACCAGAAAAGCGACTTGGCTCAGGAAACAAGTTAGTGATATCGAGGAATTCATGCTGCATGATACGCAGACTCTCTCGAGGTGAGAGGAAACTCTGAATTGGAGTATTAGGGTTCATCACGAAATACTGAAAACTTATTTAGAGGTGAGAAAACACTGGGATACCTAACTAATGTCGTGTCGGGCCTACTTTTACCCGAGAAGTGCTGCAACTCGACATGGCATGAACTCAACAAGTCGTTGGAAGTCCGCTGGTAAAAGAAAGGCCATGGTGCCTCTATAGTTGTACATAACTGCGAAAGTGTTGCCGGTGCAGGACTGTGTGCACAAACTGACGTTTCGATTATGTTCCATAAATGTTCCATGGGACTGATGTTGGGGTATCTCGGTGACCAAATCATTCGCAAAAATTGTTCAGAATAATCTTAAAACCAATCGTGGACAATTGTGGCCCGCTGACATGGAGTATTATTCTTTAGGAACATAAAGTCCACGAATGACTGCAAATGGTCTCCCATTAGGCGAAGATAATCATTTTCAGTCAATGATCGGCTCAGTTAAAACCAGAGAACCCATTCTATTTCATATAAACACAGCCCACACCATTATGGAGTCACCAGGCAAACAGTGTCCATTGCTTCGTGGGGTCTGCGCCACACTCCAACCCTACCACCAGCACTTACCAACTGAAATCGAGACTCATCAGACGAGGCCACGGTTTTTCAGTCCTCTAGGATCCAACCGATATTGTCACACGAGTCCAGGAAAATAGCTGCAGGCAATGTCATGTTGTTAACAAAGGCACTAGAGTCGGTCGTCTGTGCCATACCGCATTAACGCCAAATTTCGCCACACTGTCCAAGCGAATAAGATCGCCATACATCTCACAATGACTTCTGCATCTATTTCACGCTATATTGCTTGTCTGTTGGCACTGACAACTCAACGAAAACGTCCCTCTCGATCGTTAAGCGAAGGCCGTACGCCACTGCATTGTCCGTGGTGAGAGATAATGCCTGAAATTTTATATTCTCGGTACACCCTTAACACTGTGAATCTCAGAATATAGAATTCCGTAACGATTTCCGAACTGGAATGCCTCATGCTTCTAGCTGCAACTACTATTCCGCGTTAAAAGTCTGTTAATTCCCGTCGAGCGGCCATAACCAATCGGAAACCTTTCAAAAAGAATAACCTGAGTACAAATGATAGCTCCGCCAATGCAATGCCATTTTATACCTTGTGTACATGAGACTACCGTCGTCTGTATGTGTGTACATCGATATCCTATGAATTTTCTCACCTCAGTGTATGATTATATGTTACAGTCAAGACAGTGCTGTATCATTGTGAGATATCATGTGTAGCATGAGGGATATGATTGTGATGTTAGTGTCAAGGACAGGACATATAGCGGACTGTGTTCATCGAGTACATGGAGTTTCAATAGTTTTCAGTCAATATGTCTCAGAATGTGCCCATTGCAATGTTAACATAAACTCTTTTCTTTTGTAAATAATTACCCTTATTTGTTATGGCGTAGTAATAACGCAAAAAATGCAGTAAGGATGTAGATAATTGGGTGCTGGTGAAGAATTGCCTGGTTCGGCATCTAGCTCTGGAAGAACGCCTAGAAGCGTTTACTTCGAATAACACAGGGTGTGGTCTTATGGTTCATGCACATTACCCATGTGTTATTAATACTTACTCGATGACCATGATATCGAGAAAGTAGCTGCAAAAGTGGGTACGTTTAATGAGGGTATAGTGATAGGATGTTCCCTGGTCCTCATCCCCACTTCGTATGACGTGGGATGACGCAGCTACTTATTGGAATAAAACGTGAGAGAGTGAACATAGTGTAAATACAGCGATGGAAAAAGAACACCAGAAGATTTAAGTATTTTAGGAATCTTCACTTCACTCTGGAGTAGGAGAATGCTAAGTTACACAACTGTAAATATATTGGTGCTCCTGATACAGCAAGTTTCTCAAACAGTAATCTGCTGGAAGGAAAGTGGAAATACAGTAACATGGGTCAATTCAGGAGCCCAGTGCCATATCCGAGGTGTGAGTCGCAGCCTGCTCACGCAGTATTTCGCCATACTGAGAGCCTTCTAAATAGCAGTCCAGTTCTCCGAAAACGGACCAGCCATCAGGAAGATTTTACGGCACTGAACTATGGAGTAGTACCTGTTTCACCATTATCAAGCCCTCTTAGACCGTATACATAGTGGTGAGAAAATTTTTGTAAGGTTTGTAAGGGTGTTACATTGTAGCTTGTGCTGAGAAATACACTCCTGGAAATTGAAATAAGAACACCGTGAATTCATTGTCCCAGGAAGGGGAAACTTTATTGACACATTCCTGGGATCAGATACATCACATGATCACACTGACAGAACCACAGGCACATAGACACAGGCAACAGAGCATGCACAATGTCGGCACTAGTACAGTGTATATCCACCTTTCGCAGCAATGCAGGCTGCTGTTCTCCCATGGAGACGGTCGTAGAGATGCTGGATGTAGTCCTGTGGAACGGCTTGCCATGCCATTTCCACCTGGCGCCTCAGTTGGACCAGCGGTCGTGCTGGACGTGCAGACCGCGTGACACGACGCTTCATCCAGTCCCAAACATGCTCAATGGGGGACAGATCCGGAGATCTTGCTGGCCACGGTAGTTGACTTACACCTTCTAGAGCACGTTGGGTGGCACGGGATACATGCGGACGTGCATTGTCCTGTTGGAACAGCCAGTTCCCTTGCCGGTCTAGGAATGGTAGAACGATGGGTTCGATGACGGTTTGGATGTACCGTGCACTATTCAGTGTCCCCTCGACGATCACCAGAGGTGTACGGCCAGTGTAGGAGATCGCTCCCCACACCATGATGCCGGGTGTTGGCCCTGTGTGTTTCGGTAGTATGCAGTCCTGATTGTGGCGCTCACCAGCACGGCGACAAACACGCATACGACCATCATTGGCACCAAGGCAGAAGCGACTCTCAGCGCTGAAGACGACACGTCTCCATTCGTCCCTCCATTCACGCCTGTCGCGACACCACTGGAGGCGGGCTGCACGATGTTGGGGCGTGAGCGGAAGACTGCCTAACGGTGTGCGGGACCGTAGCCCAGCTTCATGGAGACGGTTGCGAATGGTCCTCGCCGATACCCCAGGAGCAACAGTGTCCCTAATTTGCTGGGAAGTGGCGGTGCGGTCCCCTACGGCACTGCGTAGGATCCTACTGTCTTGGCGTGCATCCGTGCGTCGCTGGGGTCCGTTCCCAGGTCGACGGGCTCGTGCACCTTCCGCCGACCACTGGCGACGGCATCGATGTACTGTGGAGACCTCACGCCCCACGTGTTGAGCAATTCGGCGGTACGTCCACCCGGCCTCCCGCATGCCCACTATACGCCCTCGCTCAAAGTCCGTCAACTGCACATACGGTTCACGTCCACGCTGTCGCGGCATGCTACCAGTGTTAAAGATTGCGATGGGGCTCCGTATGCCTCGGCAAACTGGCTGACACTGACGGCGGCGGTGCACAAATTCTGCACAGCTAGCGCCATTCGACGGCCAACACCGCGATTCCTGGTGTGTCCGCTGTGCCGTGCGTGTGATCATTGCTTGTACAGCCCTCTCGTAGTGTCCGGAGCAAGTATGGTGGGTCTGACACACCGGTGTCAATGTGTTCTTTTTTCCATTTCCAGGAGTGTATTATGACCCGTAGGAGAACTAAAAGGAGACAGGGAAAAATACTTTACATTGAACTAGAAAATTTAAGTATGAAAAAAAGTTATAACATTTAATAATTTATCACTTAAATGGCTACTTTGGTTGAGAAAATATTAACTGACGAAGACATGTTTCAAAAACAAAATGCATACTAATTACAGAAGGTAAATATACAGTTCAAATAGGGTACCTGATTTCGGCAGCACCTTCAGAAACATCGTTCAAAGTTTTTACACGTCCCTATTCGTCAATAGTGCAACAAGGGTTACTACAATGGCTGCATCAGTAATTGACCATGTGGCCACAAATAAGGACAGGGAAAATATGATGTAGCTGTAAAAGATCTCGGACTATCAGACCATCTCTGTGAAATAACAATACTAAAATAAGGCATTGAATCATTCCCTAAAATACAAGCTTACAAACGACATCTATTAGAAGTCAAAATAAAAGATTTTTGAAAAAAACTAAAAGAGCAAAGCTGGGTTGCAGTGTATAAGGAAACCAATGTGAATATGAAATTCTCTAAATTCTCCACATTGTTTAAACTGAACTATGAAAAGGCGTTTCCAAAAGTATGTATGTCTGTATCAACATCTAACAAAAACAGTTGAATAATAGCGCGTATTCGCCGGCCGGTGTGGCCGCGCGGTTCTAGGTGCCTCAGTCTGGAACCGCGGAATCGCTACGGTCGCAGGTTCGAATCCTGCCTCGGGCATGGATTTGTGTGATGACCTTACGTTGGTTAGTTTTAAGTAGTTCTAAGTTGTAGGGGACTGATGACCACAGATGTTAAGTCCCATAGTGCTCAAAGCCATTTGAGTCAGCACGTATTAAGAAGTCCTCCCAAACACTTAAACACCTCAATTAAACGAGGAAGATTAGCAACGATCCAGAATACTTAGATTTTTGACATAGATACAAAAAGATCTATAGGAAGGTGCTGATTGCTGCAAAAAGAGACATTTAATAGCAAAATAATATACAATGCAGAGAATAATTGCAAAGCACTCTGTGATGTTATAAAAAAGAATACGGGGAGAGGCCAACAAACGTAGAATAAAATACTGCTAAGGGATGGGGATAAGGTAATAAATGATCCACAACACTTTGCAAACTACGTAAACGCGCATTTATTCAAGTACTGCGGAGAAGTTCCAGCAAATATAACACCAGTAAATAATGTTGCACTAAATACAATGATGTTACTTCCAACCACAGAGAATTAAGTCAATAAAACTGTTCAAAAACTAAAAAATAAAATGTCAGCAGGCTTAGATGAGGTACCAATTTGTGTACTGAAACAATGCATAAGGATTATACAAGGTCCCTTAACAAATATAATAAATGAATCCTTCACATCAGGGACATTTCCAGAGCAGTTAAAACAGGCAAAAGTTGTACCTTTGTTTAAGAAAGGTAGTTCAGAAGACACAGAAAGTTACCAGCCCATTTACCTGCTGTCAGCATTCTCAAAAATAATAGAAGCAATTATGAAAGACAGATTAATGAATTACCTGAATAAATCCAATCTTCTGAGCTAATCACACTGTAATACGGAGTCAGCCACAGTAGAATTCACAAAAGTTGCACTTGATGCTCTTGATAAAGATGAGTGTGTCACAGGCATATTTTTGTATCGTTCCAAGGCGCTTGATACAGTCGCCCACAATATTCTATTAAATAAATTAGAAGCATTAGGAATAAGAGTGATAGCTAACGACTGGTTTCGATCATACCTAGCACACAGTGTACAAAGAGAAGAGATAATACATACTTCAAATATATCTAAACACTTAATAAAACACTTATCAGAACCAAAATACATTAACATAGGGGTTCTGCACGATAGCATATTAGGACCAATAGTATTTCTGATATACATCAATTACATTCCCAGTAGTTGTACTCATGGTGATAAAACTCTCTTCGTTAATGACAGCCATATTATAGTCACTTCAATATGAAGAGAAAAAGTACAATATTAAATGAAATATCAATGACACCTGTGTAGATTGTGTAACAAATCCAAAATTTCTGGGAATGAAAATTGATTCTCAGTTGATGTGGTGTGAACACACAAAGGTACTTGCAAATAAAATGTCACCAGCATGTTATGCTCTTAGAATCCTATCATCTGTGTGTAACATGCAGTGCCTTATAGTTACACATTATTGATATGTACACTCAATTCTTAGCTATGGCATTGTTTTTTGGGGAACAAGTGCACAAAATATGAACACAGTTTTCAAACTCCAGACAAAAGCCATAAGAATAATAACCAAAAATACTAGTCGAGCTCGTTGTGAAGATCTGTTCAAAACACTGGGGATTTTAACTGCTCCATGTGAATACATTTACCAGTCAGTTGTACACGTCAAAAATAGACTCACCTTACATTTACCAAGAAAAAATAAAGATAAAACTCAAAACAGCATTTCTACCAAGGAAATGAATTACCAAAAGAGATTAAAGAAATTGCAAAAATACACGTATTTTAAAATGCAGCTAAATATATTTGTTATGCAATATATTTTATAACATGGAAGGATTATTTAGATAAACATAGTAGGGGTTTGATAAAAAATGTTATACAAATAAATAATAATAATAATGATTATACAACATCCAATATTACACAGAACACATCACTTGATGTTTTTTCCTTCTTTTCTCCTTTCTAGAAATACTTACCACCAGGCCATGCTTAGCACAATACAAACACCTCTTCCTCTTTCTGAGCTCAACATCTCACTCATTATGGAGGGATCCTGACTCAGTTTTTCAGGATAGCAAATCGGAAGTTGCGGTACAGAAAATGGTCCAGAGATCACCAGTGTGTGTGTGTGTGTGTGTGTGTGTGTGTGTGTGTGTGTGTGTGCGTGTGTGTGTGTGTGTGTGTGTGTGTGTGTGTGTGTGTGTGTGTGCGTGTGTGTGTGCGCGTGTATTGAGTGTGACATTACGTTATTTAGTAAGTAATTTGTACAAAAGTATTGTGTACCAGGAGTAAATATAATGACTGCTTGTAACTAGAAGTATGTAAATATATGTGTATACGAATAAGCTTATTTTAAATTGGTCTAAACTTGTAAATACTTTTACATGTCCTATATCCTTGTAAAAGTAGATCTACGGGTGAATAGAACTTCTACTACTACTATATAGAGTGTGTCACGTAAGACGTAACACCACTATTATTTCGTAAACTATCACACTGAACGAAACGTCGTTTCCAGCAAATGTAAGATCGTCGAGGGACACATATGTTTTTGTTTGGTTAATGCTTCCAGGGCTGGTATCAACGGATATGGTTCAAATGGCTCTGAGCACTATGGGACTCAACTGCTGTGGTTATTAGTCCCCTAGAACTTAGAACTACTTAAACCTAACTAACCTAAGGACATCACACACATCCATGCCCGCGGCAGGATTCGAACCTGCGACCGTAGCAGTCGCACGGTCCCGGACTGCGCGCCTAGAACCGCGAGACCACCGCGGCCGGCTCAACGGATATATTGATGCAAGTTTTTTTTTTTTTCTTTTAAATGGAACTGTGCAACTTTTATAAAGGATTTCGATAGGTGTTGAGATGACAATTACAATGATATTGCGTATGTTAATGTTGACGATGAAACTCTCGTAAAACATTCAAGAAATGTCCTGGAATTTTAGAGCACGGTTGCCATAATCGGCATTAGTTGTCCAAACACCGCCAAGTAGAGCTCTCTTGCTACGCTGTATCAGAATGTCAACACATTTGCTTGCCTACTTGTCTGCACTGCAGGCCGCTCATTTCTGCTTCAAAATTCATTGCGTGCAGGCACGTACACCAATGAGGAGAAGTTGTATATACTACTTATATATGGTGAATGTAAGAGAAATTCTTTAAAAAAGGTACTGCGGTATCTGCCTGTCTATCCGGATCGCCAATGTCTGACGCGCCAGGCAATTTCACGAATGATTAAGACAATAGTGCGGACAGGCTGCTTGAATGATAAAAACAGGACAAGAAATAAGACCGAAAGTGGCAGAGAACACGAAGAACCTGTTCTGGCTACGATGCGAATCAATCTGCACAGTGATATGAGACATACTGCCAAAGAATGTGGAACCAGCAGGACCATTCGCTTACCGCGTCGAAAGAATATTCATCCCCATCATCTGTCACTATATCAGGCACTCGACGACCGTGATTTCGAGCGTCCTACAGAACTTTTTCGTTTCCCGTGTGTGCTCTTTACCGATGAAGCAACGTTTACTCACCACACTAATGTAAATTTGCACAACATGCACTACTGGGCAGCCGAAAGTTCACACTGGCTTCGACAGGTGCAACATCAACGGCTGCGGAGCGTAATCGAACGGTGCGGCACCATAGGAAATTACACTGTGGGACCTTAGTTCATCTCAGGCGTTCTAAATGGACATACGTATGCACACTTTCTGACGAACATTCTGGCGATTCTTCCAGAAGAAGTGTCACTGGATAATGGACAGTGTATGTGGCTACAACACGACGGTGGCTCAAAAATGGTTCAAACGGCTCTAATCACTAAGGGACTTAACACCTGAGGTCATCAGTCCCCTAGAATTAGAACTACTTAAGCCTAACTAACCTAAGGACATCACATACATCCATGTCCGAGGCAGGATTTGAACCAGCGACCGTAGCAGCCTTGTGGTTCCGGACTGAAGCACCTAGAACCGATCGACCACAACGGCCGGCACGACGGTTGCCCAGCTCACTCGTCTCGTGTTGCTAAACAAATACTGAATGAGAACTTTCCTGGACGTTCGATAGGACGAAATTCCGTTGTCAAACGACCTGCGAGGGCCCTTGATTTGACACCACTTGATTTCTTTCTTTGGAGAGCACTCGAAGATGTAGTCTATGACCAAACTGTAATTTCATCTGGTGACGGTCCTTTCGAAGGGCTGTTACAAATGTAACTTTCGGTCCATGGGAAACAGTTTTAACACATGCTGAAATAAAGAGTAAAGTCATTTTCTTGGAAGACAAATTCTATGGTATGCTATTTGGGTGATTACCAAATCATTATCAATAAACTGTTGATTTCATATTCGTCGCTGGTAACACTGTCATTAAGTGCTTAAGTTCAGGCCGAGACGTCGTTTCGTTAAGAATAATATTTATTTTGCGGTGTACAGGTGGTCACCAAAGTATTTTCAATAAAATGTTTACTTCAACGAATGTATCCTGTGTGATAAAATTTTGAGCACTGCAGGTATACACTGTTGTCTTAAAGCATGTAGCGATATTTTACCTCTAAGAAGCACACAGCCACGAACAGGAATAGATAGATCAAATATCACTTCTAACATTTAGATGCTTATCACATTAGTTGCTTTTTGCACCATTTATGATCTCTTTATTTTTGAAGAATGAATAGCTGATACCTCTGTTTCAGCTCACGTAAATCTTGTGGAATACACAATATGAAATAATTCTCCGGACCCCTTTGCGATACACTACATTTTAGCCTATATCGTATTCTCATATACAACATTCGTAGGTGATCCTTCATCTTAGCTAGTTCAAGGGGAAATAAAGCTGCAAAGTAGCATAGGCCTTCCTAATGATATGAAACTTTGCAGCCTTGTCCGAGACGTCTGCTTGGCGGTGTTTGGACAGCAAATGCCGTATCCGGCCACCATGCTGTCACATTCAAGGAAATTTCTCGAATTTTTTTTTTTTAGCCGGCCGCGATGGTCTCGCGGTTCTAGGCGCAGTCCGGAGCCGTGCGACTCCTACGGTCGCAGGTTCGAATCCTGCCTCGGGCATGGATGTGTGTGATATCCTTAGGTTAGTTAGGTTTAAGTAGTTCTAAGTTATAGGGGACTGATGACCACAGATGTTAAGTCCCATAGTGCTCAGAGCCTCGAATTTTTTTACCACAGGTTTCAACGTCAACATCACCAAACGCTATTTCACTGTATTTGTCTTTTAAAGACTTATCGAATGCTTTTTTAAAAAGTATACGAATCCATTTTAAAAAAAGAACTTGTTTCAGTATCTCTATTGATACCAGTGCTAAAAACAAAAACATACTTGCCCCTCGAAGCTCTAACATTTGCCGAAAACCGCATTTCGATATGTGTAACCGTTCAAGTAATACACATATGAAGAAAACTTTTCCATCACCTCGGTTCCCAGAACTCCTGAAGGCAGATGTTGACTGTGGACATAGTATCACAAACAAAGTCCCATCGACTATTCAGAGATGTTACTAAACCCGCCTAAAGATGTAAACAACCATTAACAACCATTCATGAGGACCTATTAGGCGGGGGGGGGGGGGGGGGCTACAACCAATCAGTTCCAGTCATTCCGACAGGAAGGAGATACAACGCTTCTATTTTCTGTAGTTCAACCAATACCGTCCGCATTGTTACTTTGTGTCAGGAAGGGCTCTCAACTAGTGAAGTGTCCTAGCATCTCAGAGTAAACCAAAGTGATGTCGCTCGGACACGCAGGAGATAGAAACAGGAAGTGTAGATGACATGCCTCGGACAGGCCGCCCAAGAGCCACTACTGCAGTGGATGACCGCTACCTACGAATCTTGGCTCGGAGGGAACCTGGCAGCAACGCCACCATGTTGAACAATGTTCTTCGTGAAGCCAAAGGACATCGTGTTACACCTCAAACTGTGCGCAACAGGCTGCATGATTCTTAAATTCACTCCCAACGTCCATGGCGTGATGCATCTTTGCAACTACGACACCATGCAGCGCATTACAGATGGGCCCAAAAACACGCCGAATGGACCGCTCAAGATTGGCATCACGCTCTCTTCACTGATGAGTGTCGCATATGCCTTCAACCAGGCAATCGTCGGAGACGTGTTAGGAGGCAACCCGGTCACGATGATCGCCTTAGACACACTGTCCAGCGAGTGCAGCAAGATGGAGGTTTCCTGATGTTTTCGGGTGGCTTTATGTGGCGCAGACGTACGGCGCTGGTGGTCACGGAAGGCGCCGTAACGGCTGTACGATACGTGAATGCCATCCTCCGAACGATAGTGCGACCATATCGGCAGCATATTGGCGATGCATTCGTCTGCATGGACGAAATTTGCATCCTCATCGTGCACGTCTTAATTCAGGATAACGATATTGCTCGACTAGGGTGGCCAGCATGTTCTCCAGACATGAATCATATCGAACATGCCTGGGATAGATTCAAAAGGGCTGTTTATGGACGACGTGACCCACCAACGACTCTGAGGGATCTACGCCGAATCGCCGTTGAGGAGTGGGACAATCTGTACCAACAGTGCCTTATGAACTTGTGCATAATATGCCACGACGAATACAGGCATGCATCAATACAAGAGAACGTGCTACTGGATATTAGAGGTACCGATGTGTGCAGCAATTTGGGCCACCACCTCTAAAGGTCTCGCTGTATGGTGGTACAACATGCAATGTGTGGTTTTCATGAGGAATAAAAAGGGCGGAAATGATGTTTATGTTGATCTCTGTTCCACTTTCTGTACAGGTTCCGTAACTCTCGGAACCGAGCAGATGCATAACTTTTTTTATATGTGTAAGAGGAGTTTTACGTCTTACGTGACACCCTGTATATTATAAGAAAATTATCTTTGGTGAAGAAGAAAATGGGGGGAAAGTGCTAAACGCCGGGACAGTGTAAACGGAAAGCTAACATACTGAGCCTCCGACTTCCTAAATTTCTGAAATCGCTTTTCACCATAATTTCGTAAGGAAAGTGTAGTGACTAGTGCCCTTGGAGACTATCCCTTGAAGAAAATGGAAGTGTGCAAACTACCTTTTGGGGAAAAATTTATTTGAGGACAATGAGTTGGTATAGACGACACTGGAGATTAGATTTTCTTCGAGTGTTGTCACACAGGTTGCTGTATGTGCATTTACCAATAACAAGTTTCTTTTCATGGCGATTCTCCACAGCAAGCATGGAAACACTTGTTTTCTAAATAAATCCGCATTTTCCTGTTGCCACTTAATTTACTTATCATAAAACATTTCGTCTTTTCCTTGCTATAAGGCACCATCAGTGTAATCTATAACGATACAGTTTTGTTATTTTTAGATTATTGAACAGTTCACGTTGCGATTTTGTATGTAAAAAAGTAATTACGATTTGCTGATATGGGTTTCCTCTCATCTGGTCTGAAGGATCCACTGCCACATTATTACTGACATACAAGCACAACTTTGCGTTCTGACCTTCTTCACACTGTTCACCATGTTTGCCACTCGATGCAACAATTTCCTTTTAAAACGTGCGACTTACTGTTGGTTGAATAATCAAATGAGGATTTCTTGGTTTAATTGTGGGGTCAAGGACGAAGCCATTAGAGAAGAAACTGAAGCAGGAATAGGAAAAATGTACCAGTAAACTGGCTGTGCACGTTCAAACGACGGATTGCAGCATTTGCCTTGATTGATTTAAGGAAATCACGAAGTATTTAAATGAGAATCGTCAGACAGGGATTGACCCACTGTGTCGCAAATTGTTAACAAGAAAATAATGGTTGCGACCTATCAAAAATATTTCAAGCAAAGGTAAGTGAGAGTCTAGAAACAGTAATGTTAATTTCTCTCTTATGTTTATCTGCTTCATTCAAAACACTAACTAGAGAAACGCTATGATATATACACTGTACTGATGAATTAATACTTATCACAGTAACCTAATGGCGAAACACTATCTTAATGAAACATAAAGTATCTGTAAGACGAATGTGATAAATCGTCACGAATCAGTAGCGTATTACGAACTTTTGACCTCGAAACGGTCTGCACTGTCCTATCTCGTACTCAAGCAGCATTAGAGGAATATCAGTAACTTTGGATCTGTGGCAGTGGATGCACACACATAAATAACCCCAAATAAGAAATTATTCTATGCCACAAGTAAATCAGAAAATTTTCGTTTAAAAAAGAACTAAAATCTGTGTCTTTATGATAAGATAAATTTAAGTTTTAACAAGGGTCCAAATTCATGATTTCCACAGCTTTAAATGAAGATGCTAAATGTAGTTTGCAAGAAAAATTAAGATATAGTAGTAGAGGCTTGCACCTCTCTTCCGATCTGACAGCTTGTACCTCGCTAAGAGGCCTACAGCTGGCACAGTATCAAGGTAATCAATAAGAAATGCAGTTCTGCTTTAAAATGAGAGCGTGTAAGCACGTAAAAAACTAGCGAGGTGGTGTTGCCTGAACACCACACTCATTATCATAGTGATCGCGAACACAGGTAATTCGAACGTAAGATATGACATTAATTGTAAACTTTGCATGGTACGACCCTCCTGGAAGCAAAATCATAAATTCAATAAACAAGCGTTACGTCTTATGCGAGACTCATTCGTGTTATTTAGTGGAAATTACTAGTGAATTTACAGGATAATCTGTGCAAATCCAGGAAGTAAATTCCAATCACATAGCTTCCAAATATATTCTACGAAGTTGTCAAATCTCATTTACACCAGTGGCAAGTGGTATACACTTTCACAGCTGATATTTTTTTTTGAGCTGGCTCACACTTGGGACACTTTCACTTCAAAGGCGTCGGTGCGCCAGCTGTCTCTGTGTTGACTCGGGCCTGAAATACATAATGTATACTCCAATGAGTTTTTTTCCTATTCCAGTAACAAGGATGTAGGTCTAAAGAATAATTACAAATAATATCAAGATGCACTGACTCTAACCTGAACATCATAAATAAAGAGCAGGGTGAATTATTTGAGCAGATTTTCTTTTCAGTAGTGCCGCAACTATTTCTGATTTTCTGTCTTACGTGTGAAGCAAAATAAAATGGTTATTCACCAAAGGCGATTCGTTTCTTTTATCATCATCAAATGCTATGCAGCTAGCATTATGAGTAAGTGAAACTTAAAAACAGTTTATCTTAAGAGAGATTTCATGGGTGCTAGCTCAAAAACTCTTCAGTTCAGTTCCGTACAGGAAGAAACAGGTGAAATCATAAGTTGTAACAAGGAATTCAAGGCTCTGTCTGTGATGCCGAGAATATGCCATCTGAAAGGAAAACTGTCATTCTATCTAACAAGGTAGGTGTTTCAAGTGCATGAGTCGAATTTGGAGGAAACATACATACTGGCTTCGTTGTGGGTCGCTGATTGCATTGATCTTAGACCGTTGTTGAGGAAATGTCATGTTTCAGAATCACGTCACTGTACAGAGTGGTGTACTGTACGTTCATGCAGGCAGTTTCCACTGCTGTTGTGCCGAAGGAACTGATTGTAGTGCACTAGTGCATACTTGTACATCCTAGATCAGTCTGGCATGATGCTTTTAGATATTCAAGTATGTTTAAAGTATAACAGGGATGCAGTTACGATCGTTCTAGAAATACATTTATTCTTCTACTTAAAATATTTCACATGAATACTACAAACATTTTGTTGCCAGTCAACATGTGTCTCATCAGTTCAATTCATGTAGTAGATATTTTACAAAACTATGTGGCACAGTCACCTGTGTAAGGTAATCCGAAAATGGAACTGAAGATCTATTCGAACTCATTAACAATGAGTTCTTTGGAGACAGATCTCGGATTGTAAATGATACTTTAGATGCTGAGGGTGAGAACACTTTTAGGGATGGCTGTGCTTTCGCAGTCGCAGCACTTGAAAGTGAGAATGGAAAAGGTTATTCTAAAGTGTGTATGAACCGTCATCGCCAGACAGAGCTATACGAAACGAATTGACAGAAACCCCTCCAGAGAGGTATAAGAAAATACCCGAAAGTTAAAACCGAAGTGTAATAAGAAATATGTATCGGTGACCGCTAACAAGTTTAATTGTACAAATATTGTAGTTAATAACGTGAAAAAATTTTGCAAAACCCTCCAATATTATGTTAACATTCTTTAATAAAACAAGGAAATGTTCGAAAACTCTAGAGAATACAGAGGTGGTGGTCTGTTGTTCATGATTACAATTGAAGAAACTGAGCTATTATTTATGTCAAAAAACGCAGTTGTGGGTGCCATGCGTCATAAACTCTTGTCGACAGATTTAGAAGAAAAACTGCACATTTTCCCGAAAAATAACAAGTTTCGTCTGTACGAAAGGAATAAAGGTGAAAAACACTTTCTGCTTCACTACCTGCACATAAGGGCAGCGCCTTAACCGCAGGCAAAGGGTAGAGTGGCAAAGTACTTTCAGTGAAAAATATGAAATGGTAAGTGGACGAACATAACAGAATGCTGTGGTGACGTATACGTCATCTGCAACACATTATTATATTGTCTAACATCAAATGTCATTTGCAAGATTCTCAGTATAATTATGTACATTTTTAAAATCCAGAAATCCCTAAATGTGAAACGTATTCGAGCAGAAATAATCCCCCAATGAACCATTAAATACATCCAGCACTTTATGCATCCACTTCTTCAGGCAACATTAACTTTTTCGCAGGCCTGAAGACTGCATTAGAAATAAATTGATTTCAAAGGAATTAGATGACTGAGTATTAATAATGAAATCTTTATTCAAAATTTTATTAACATATGTCTTTGACAATTTTGTAGGATACGATCAGTTATGCGTCAAAGTCCTGTGGATTTGTAACAGGGAAAACTGTAACGAATGTCAATAGCATACAAGCATCAGGGTTACGGGTAGGAAGTAGTAATCATGGTATCCAACAAACATCGTGAAGACGATGCAGTAGTTAACTGTTTGTGCTCTTCTCAAAAGTCCTGCACGGGACATTTTGTAATAAGAACTTATTATCACTTACAAGCACCAGCCCGGTTAGCCGAGCGATCTAACACACGGCTTTCCGGAGCGGTGAGGTGCGCCTGGCCCCGGCACGAATCCGCCCGGCGGATTTGTGTCGAGGTCCGGTAAGCCGGCCAGTCCGTGGATAGTTTTTAGGCGGTTTTCCATCTGCCTCGCCGAATGCCTCAGCTACAATATGTCGGCGATTTCTACGCAAACAATTTCTCTACGTACGCGTACACCACCATTACTCTAGCACGCAAACATAGGGGTTACACTCGTCTGGTGTGAGACTGTCCTGTGGGGGGGGGGGGGGGGGGGGGGGTCCACTGGAGGCCGAACCGCACAATAACCCTGGGTTCGGAGGGATGAAGTGGACTGCGGTAGTCGTCGTGGGGTTGTGGACCACAGCGGCTGCACCGGGGACGGAGCCTCTCCGTCGTTTCTATGTCCCCGGTTAACATACAACATACGTTACTTACACTCGCTATCATATGATGCAGCAAAATGTAGCAATATAGAAATCCACATCGCATAGGAAAATTAAAAGTCTATATTTGTAGAAATTTTATACCTTATTCTGACTGCAAATGCATTGAAAATTTGCACGAATAATCAGCATACATTTATGTAAATATGTATGAATGTACGCACGTTAAATTACGAAAATAAATGTGTTCGTTAGCGCTTAAACAGTATTTTCCGTTTCCTACAGTACAGTATAATACGGAATTTAGATTCGTTAGGGTATAACACGGCCGTTTAACTATAAAACAGACATTTTTCTCATGAATGCAAGGCTTTATTGCTCCCCTAGTAGGGGATCCTCACTACTGCGTTCACCGACTCGAAATCAGCCTAATATATGAGTTTCAACGAAATAAGACTCATAGAGTTGAAACACCTACCTTGTGAATTTTTTCTGCTAACACCGACACAAAACTTAGAATTTATTAATATACGAATTTACTGACTTATTTGTTGGCCACTTTTTCGTACTGTAGGGTTACGCTTGCTGAGGGTGGGACGGAGTGACTGAGAAGATACTATATTGCGTTCAATTACACGTTTCTCCAACTTCAATAAGGGACAGTTACGACCTAATGTGGCGTAGCAGGCCAACGATGGTCAGCACGTGGCTGGCCCCAACCCCAGATGGATGGTACTCTCGTCGATACTCAGCGATGCTGCAGTCACACCTTGGAAGCAAGTCAGTGACTCGATGTAGGCTGCGCTCCTTCACACTGCGTTGGGCCTCTGATGTCGAACGCACATGCCCTGGTGACCAAAGTGTGGCTGGCATCTTACGCGGTGACGAGGTATGATTGCCATGTAGCGGGCATGACCAAGTGCCCCCTGGCAGAGGTCGGCAGCGGGCGTAGGCGGCGGCTGGCGTAGACAGCAGGTCCGCTGCTCTGCGGCACCAAGCCGTACAAGGGTAGAGTTGGTGCGAGAGGCCAGAGCTCCGTCCCAGTCTTGAATCCGTGGCTGCAGCTGACGGTGCTCAGTCGCCTTGTCGTCTGGCGTAGTCCGATTGTCCTGATAGTGCTGTTAGACTTCGAATCCATCTGTCTCAAAATTCACATTTATATCGCTCCAAACAAGAGAAATTTGTTAACATCGAGTATAGATTAAAGTGTCAGGAAGTAGTTTCTGAAATTTTTTTCTGTGGAGTGTAGCTACGTATCGAAGTGAAACATGGATGATAAATAGTTCAGACAAGAAGATGAAACGATGGAAACAAGAAAATGGAAGAACCTTCCGAAATGTGGTGTTACAGAAGAATGCTCAAGATTAGATGGGTGGATCACGTAGGTAATGAACAGGTACTGAATAGAATTGGGGAAAAGAGGAATTTGTGGCACAACTTGGTTATAAGAAGGGAATGGATGTAGTACACGTTATGAGGCGTCAAGGGATCAACAGTTTAGTACAGGAGGGAATCGTAGAGGGTAAACATCATAGAGGGAGTCCAAGAGATGAATACACTAAGCAGATTCAGAAAGATGTAGGTTACAGTACTTACACGGAGGTGAAGAGGTTTGCGCAGGATAGAGCAGCAAGGAGAGCTGCATCAAACCAGTCTGGACAGAAGAGCAGAACAACAGGCCTTCTAGATCGCATTTGTTGCACTATTTCCCACTTACTAGTCACACAGCTCATAACATAGATAGCCCTGGTGTGGTGACTCTGTCCGGCCCGTTCCAACTATTACAGTTGCACGGTGCAGGTTTCACAGAGCACGGCTAGCCTCTCTCGCAACTCTTTAGTATACTTGTTGCTATAACCTAAATGTCACCACTCAGTGATTACCGGCCAGCAGTAGCTAATGCATCTCTCCGCAGCAGCGTCTTACAAATTTCACCTAAGACAAGGTAATGCGCTTCATTGCCCTCTCCAGTGGGAAGACATAGCCCTCGGGTCTTGCTCGCAACCAGTTATCCACCTTGAACTGCTTCTGCCATAGAATTACAAAGCAAGTGACACACTTCCATGAATATACTAGGCTAGTAATCTTAAATACTACACACTTCTTATACCAAATTAAACTTTGTGGCTGCTTGTTTTTAACTGTAAGGTACCCCTTATTTTCACACCACATTTATTTTCCTAATTTTCCAGTATTACGTTTCATATCGCCTCTGCAGCATTCAATCTGGTTAGGCAGTGGTGCAGAACGCGTAGCAGGGTGGACCATCTGGCGTTGCCAGTAGACGGTGGGGTGTGGCGCTGTGGCTAGCTGTGAGACAGTTATGTCAGCGCATGTTACATAGGGAAACCACAACAAATCTGGATCGAATAAAGTGATTTTGTTTAAAAATTATTTACAAATGAAAGCCACTTATTCCGCTACAGATATTAGGAGACGCTTAGTGGTCATAAGCACTTTCTTACAATAATATTAGCACGCAACACAGCAGTCGTTTCTGTAACAAATGAACAATGTTAGTGGTAACGAAATTCAACGAATAGCTACAATGTTTCACGATTTTGAGTACGGGGTCTAGACTGCATCCCATAGTCGCCAGTCGCCGATGGGATGCCTTCCAAATTATTTCTTTCGTAAGACCACGCTCTCATGAAATTACTCGTTTCCATTTAGAAAGTTGTATGTTGTCTCATCATTATCAGATTACGGTGGTTTCGTTAATAAACACATCATATTGACACCCACAAATATTATTACAAGTAATATAACTTCCACCTGCCGGTGTGGCCGTGCGGTTCTAGGCGCTTCAGTCTGGAACCGCGTAATCGCTTCGGTCGCAGGTTCGAATCCTGCCTCGGGCATGGATGTGTGTGATGTCCTTAGGTTAGTTCGGTTTAAGTAGTTCTAAGTTCTAGGGGACTGATGACCACAGCAGTTAAGTCCCATAGTGATCAGAGCCATTTGAACCATTTGAACAAATATAACTTCCGGAATCATTGCTTAGAATTAGAGTATAGAACTGCACTTTCCATAGAATTCGATGGCACTGATACTGCTTTAAAGAGGGACAGAAACCACGAGAGCTCTGTGGCAAAACAGGTAGGAAGAAATCCTACGCGGCCACTCACTAGCATAATCTTAGGACGGGTTGTCTTAAACTATGCAAATGTCGGATGGAAATACACGCCTCTTATGCCATCTTCTACGGAAGCGCTAACTAAACTGAGACACTTTATGAGGTTTAGTAAAGTGGGCGGGGGGGAGGGTGGGGACTTACATTTGGCATCTCTTGAATTGGAAAATCCGATTTCAATTGGATTAATTGCGGTGGATGCATCTGATATTCTTTGAGTAGGAAACTGAGATCGCATCTGTATAACTGGCTGTGAAAAGTCCTGCTTATTGATTATTTTCATTTAGAATAGTAAGTGCTTTTCGACGGGAAGTGCAACGGAAAAGAAAGCAGGATGTGAACATTTAATCTATAAGGTAAATGAAATTGGCGATTTGCGGGTAGCCACACTAAAACAGTGCACCTCGCGGACTGCAAGAACTGTGTCGCGAATCCTAAGAAGTCTGCGTAGTAGAAAATACAGATCTCGTCCAAGGATTACGGACATTTCGCGAGTGAAACGTAACGAACGATCATCGAGAGAACACCTCGGTAGAGAACAAAAATGATGACGGCATTAACCGTAGTTAGGATGGCCACGTAACCAGAGGCAGCATCGCATAGCACCGGAATGTCGCAGGAAGCAGGTCGTCTCAGCGCAGCTACAGTCACACCTGGGAAGCAAATCAGTGACTCGATGTAGGCTGCGCTGCTTCACAATGCGTTGGGCCTCTGATGTCGAACGCAAATGCCTGGAGGGGCACACGCAGAGCTCCGCAGTTCGACGCACGGCGAGAAATCGGAGTCTTACGTGAAACCATAGAGTACTGAAACCTACCTAAAGTAAGTTAAAATTCATTTCGTGTGCATAAAGATGGCATTAATGATATTTAATGTTGCTTAGAAGCGCTAAAATAGGTCGTGACAACTAGAATGAGTAACTTAAGTGATAGTAGGGAGCAAAATCGGGATAAAGCAAACACACATTTACCAAAGAATAGTGATATGTTTCCGTTTGCTAAATCTAAGGAAGGATCAGGAATTAAATGAGTAATATAGTAGGGAACAAAAAGCAGGCAATGCCATTAGGGATTTTAGAACCATCAGAAAACATCAAGAAAGGCACATAATTTAACATGCGGAAAATGTTTTCAGCTCTGAGGAATGAACTAGATGCGACGAACAAGAAAATTGAAAATCGTGCTAAGAATACTAGCCAACAGCAAATAAAAGTCATTCAGGAAACCAAAAAGCCTGTTATGGGTAAAATGAATACATCAGGAGACTAGAAAAAGATTTAGAGAAGTGTATTAGACAATAGGTGATGTAATAAAGGGACATAGGGCTATATCTAATGATTTGTGGTAAAGAATAACTATTGGAGAAGGCACAGTGATAATTCATAGTAGATTTATTAATGAAATGCTACCGAATATTAAAATTCAGGACGAAAATTTCACTGAAGAGACTGAAAATCATGATGTGTCAATCTACACTATAAAAAAAATCGATGAAACTGGTTCAGCACTGTCTAAAAGAATAGATTCTCCACATAACTTCGTATAAACCGATACTAAAGAGATACGTAACAGTGTAGCTGGTATTCAGCAGGTATTCAGTGATTTTACTGGGAAGAAGCAATGATACCGTAGCTGAGACGACAGACAAACAGTTAGGTTCAAAATTTTTAAAAAAGCTTAGTGCAGCGGGTAATAACAGTCGGAACAGTGGCAGTGAGGGCGACTGTTTAAAGGTGTGTAGGTTCCGTAATTCCGTAACAAAATCAAGACTACATTCCAAGGCGTTTGTAAAACATTTTTGAGGTATATCAACTGAGAAATGTGACGACAAGGAAATAAGAGCATGCGTCACCATTAGAATGGAAAGGGATGCCCTGTCCTGGTAAATGAGCACAGGAGTATCTTGCCAGACATACGAGGAGCTTATTAAAAAATTGTTAACGAATGTTTGTCTAACAGTACATAATATAACGCCTGAAATAGTATTTTTCAGGGAAGGAATCTCTTGAGCAGTGGGTGTGACTCAAAGATTACTCCCAAAGTTTCTGTGAAAGAATTAGTACCTAGAATACCCACTCAGTGAAGAAGACCCTACTACAGTATTAGCCAAGCTAATAGTGAGTCACAGGAAAAGTTGTAGGAATTTCTAAACAGACAACTGAAGGTATTAAGCAAGCGTTAGATCAGTTAGATGCTTTGTCAGGATAAGAGGCAACCAGTGAAGGTTGGAGAGATGTGAATTGGAGGTCAAGAGAAAATGGAAACATGTGGGGTCGTAATGGCACCTGCAACAGCCAGAAGATGTGCTTTGTGGGTGCTGCACATTCTTCTAGATTTTGACGGAGATAAATTAACGCTGCAGCGTTCTCCTTCGGTACGCTAGTGTAGAAGTTAGCATAGGAACAACTAAGTAAGAAATCGGTGAAATTCGTACTTTTTTTAAAGTGTAAAAGCCCAGTTCGGAATTTCTCTTTATGTTGGACCGTTTGTGCAAGATTCCTGGCCAGATTTGAAATTCAATATCCGCATATTTTATCGTTCGCATCGCTTCTGCAGTATCTTTCACCGACTATATCAATAATCGTTTGTCCTCAGATATATTGTGAAATTTCGAACATTTGCGAGTGCCACTATAAACGACTTCTGTTAACCTCAACTGTAGGCTTAAACTTATTTGTCCTCTTCTAACATTTTTGATAACACTAAGTCTTTCCTCATTCAAAGCAGTCGTTCTCTAATTTCCTTGTATAATTACGTGAGAAGTAGGTTATTTAAGAGAATTTTCGAAAGCTTTCAAACTTAATTTTAGTATGTTATCGGTACATGAAAGAAGGTTGAATACATGGAAGAACCCTGGAGATACTAAAAGGTATCAGATAGATTAAATCATGGTAAGACAGAGATTTAGGAACCAGGTTTTAAATTGTGAGACATTTCCAGGGGCAGATGTGGACTCTGACCACAATCTATTGGTTATGACCTGTAGATTAAAACTGAAGAAACTGCAAAAAGGTGGGAAATTAAGGAGATGGGACCTGGATAAACTGAAAGAACCAGAGGTTGTACAGAGTTTCAGGGAGAGCATAAGGGAACAATTGACAGGAATGGTGGAAAGAAATACAGTAGAAGTAGAATGGGTAGCTTTGAGGGATGAAGTAGTGAAGGCAGCAGAGGATCAAGTAGGTAAAAAGACGAGGGCTAGTAGAAATCCTTGGGTAACAGAAGAAATATTGAATTTAATTGATGTAAGGAGAATATAAAAATGCAGTAAATGAAGCAGGCAAAAAGGAACACAAATGTCTCAAAAATGAGATCGACAGGAAGTGCAAAATGGCTAAGCAGGGATGGCTAGAGGACAAATGTAAGGATATAGAGGCTTATCTCACTGGGGGTAAGATAGATACTGCCTACAGGAAAATTAAAGAGACCTTTGGAGATAAGAGAACCACTTGTATGAACATCAAAAGCTCAGATGGAAACCCAGTTCGAAGCAAAGAAGGAAAAGCAGAAAGGTGGAACTAGTATATAGAGGGTCTATACAAGGGCGATGTACTTGAGGACAATATTATGGAAATGGAAGAGAATGTAGATAAAGATGAAATGGGAGATATTATATTGCGTGAAGAGTTTGACAGAGCACTGAAAGACCTGAGTCGAAACAAGGCCCCGGGAGTAGACAACATTCCATTGGAACTACTGACGGCCTTGGGAGAGCCAGTCCTGACAAAACTCTACCATCTTGTGAGCAAGAATTATGAAACAGGTGAAATATCCTCATACTTCAAGAAGAATATAATAATTCCAATCCCAAAGAAGGCAGGTCTTAACAGATGTGAAAATTACCGAACTGTCAGTTTAATAAGCCACAGCTCTAAAATACTAACACGAATTCTTTACAGACGAATGGAAAAACTAGTAGAAGCCGACCTCGGGGTAGATCAGTTTGGATTCCGTAGAAACACTGGAACACGTGAGGCAATACTGACCTTACGACTTTTCTTAGAAGAAAGATTAAGGAAAGGCAAACCTAAGTTTCTAGCATTTGTAGACTTAGAGAATGCTTTTGACAATGTTAACTGGAATACTCTCTTTCAAATTCTGAAGGTGGCAGGGGTAAAGTACAGGAGCGAAAGGCTATTTACAATTTGTACAGAAACCAGATGGCAGTTATAAGAGTCGAGGGACATGAAAGAGAAGCAGTGGTTGGGAAGGGAGTGAGGCAGGGTTGTAACCTCTCACCGATGTTATTCAATCTGTATATAGAGCAAGCAGTAAAGGAAACAAAAGAAAAATTCGGAGTAGGTATTAAAATCCATGGAGAAGAAATAATAACTTTGAGGTTCGCCGATGACATTGTAATTCTGTCAGAGACAGCAAAGGACCTGGAAGAGCAGTTGAACGGAATGGACAGTGTCTTGAAAGGAGGAGATATAAGATGAACATCAACAAAAGAAAACCGAGGATAATGGAATGTAGTCGAATTAAGTCGGGTGATGCTGAGGGAATTAGATTAGGAAATGACATACTTAAAGTAGTAAAGGAGTTTTGCTATTTGTGGAGCAAAATAACTGATGATGGTCGAAGTAGAGAGGATATAAAATTTAGACTGGCAATGGCAAGGAAAGCGTTTCTGAAGAAGAGAAATTTGTCAACATGGAGTATAGATTTAAGTGTCAGGAAGTCGTTTCTGAAAGTATTTGTATGGAGTGTAGCCATGTATGGAAGTGAAACATGGACAATAAATAGTTTGAACAAGAAGAGAATAGAAGCTTTCGAAATGTGGTACTACCGAAGAATGTTGAAGATTAGGTGGGTAGATCACGTAACTAATGAGGAGGTATTGAATAGGATTGGGGAGAAGAGGAGCTTGTGGCACAACTTGACCAGAAGAAGGGATAGGTTGGTAGGACATGTTCTGAGGCATCAAGGGATCACCAGTTTAGCACTGGAGGCCAGTGTGGAGGGTAAAAATCGTAGAGGAAGACCAAGATATGAATACACTAAGCAGATTCAGAAGGATGTAGGTTGCAGTAGGTACTAGGAGATGAAGAAGCTTGCACAGGATAGAGTAGCATGGAGAGCTGCATCAAACCAGTCTCCGGACTGAAGACCACAACAACAACAACATCGGTTCGAGTGTTTTGAGATAACTTATTTCGTAGAATATCAGCGTTTGTGAGTCACAGCATCTGTCAAAGAATACATCACCCAGAATTTCATTGTCTATCATAACAAATAAAGGTACATTTTGAGACTATTCAGAAGTTACCAAAAACGTAAACGATAATCAGCAGGCTAAGTTTAAAATTGTTTGTTCACTGTCCTGTGACCCATGGCACCAACCAAAATGGAACCCCACTGTGAATGCTGTTCTCGAATACGCAATGAGATGGTTGATGTTCGGATGTTCGTTCGTAGCTGGAAATAGTCCGGACTCCGGACTACTGTCAAACAATTGCAGCTGCGGCGTGGCGAATAGGTGTACTGGAAGAGCTCCCGAGAGTCATATAGCTGTGGTACTGGTACCAAATTACCAGTCTCAGACAAAAAAAAAATAAACTGATTGCCGGCCACCCGTTATAGGGGCTAAGTCGGAGTCGATCACTCAAGGTGGCCAATGAAGTCGATCGGCCTCAGGATTCTAAGTGGGCCATATGCACGATGTGACAACACTATGGAATGAGGAAATGACTGGATAAAGTGTTGTCGTTTCCTTGAGAAACTGCAAGGCTGTAACTGTTCGTGGACTAATGGTAAACGTCGCGTCACGTAGCCAGGAAATTGAATGATCGAACACATTTCATTTTAGCCCCTATAGCGGGTGGCCGGCAATCAGTTTATTTTTTTTTTTTTTTTTGTCTGAGACTGGTAATTTGGTACCAGTACCACAGCTATATGACTCTCGGGAGCTGGATAAAGTGTTGTCGTTTCCTTGAGAAACTGCAAGGCTGTAACTGTTCGTGGACTAGTGGTAAACGTCGCGTCACGTAGCCAGGAAATAGAATGATCGAACACATTTCATTTTTTAATCGGATTTCGGTTGGCTGCGAAACTAGTCACTCGGATGCAGCTCTAAAATAACAGTTTTTACTTTGCAATCTACATCTAATTCCAGAATTCTCCAAGACAATTCATCCACACAGGTCGCGGCTTTCTCAAGACCAAGTTTACGCTAGGGAGTTTCCTCGCCCTACAGCGGCCGCAGGCAGTCGGCTACCTGCCGCATACCACTCTCTAACTTCGTCAGGTTTAGGATGACTAAGTGAAACCGGCGATATGATTGCCTTTATCAACCGTTATTTTCTAATTTGAAGTTCTTTTATCTTACAGTTACATGTTGGACTTTGCGTACCCGAAACTTACGAACGTTGTTCAAGGGTTGGAAAATACAGTCCCAAATGGAAAAGTTTAACACTTGCAACACATTGTTTTCCCTGGGTTTACCAAAAAAGTCAGCAAGGCAGCTCTGAACACTTGCACTCTGTGTGAATCGAGTAATTTATGGCTGATCCGTAAGGAAAGACATCTCCTTGGCCAAGATTTTGCAGGTGGTGGCATAAAAAGGATGTTGTGACATACGAATCCCTCCCCAGGGCCGTGTCTATCGCTGCCGGTGTTTGTTTCAAACAACTAAGAACTGTGATTCAGCCTACCATGGTAACCTGACCACGAAAGCTCATTTTAATAAAACATAACATACTGTAGCACGAGGATGCTTATAACAGCTCGAATGAATTAGATATCACTCATTCTAGACTACGAAACAGTCTGTGTTTATTTGCTGTCCTATGTCAAACTGAAACAGTACGCAAATTTAGTATTCCGTAGCTATAATTTGTTTACTGATTTTGGGTCTCTTTTCATGAAGCGACTAAAAAATTTGGCCTCTCAGTGAGACAGGAAGCTTGATTGAAACCACCCAGCACTTACGGAGCGAGCACGTTACCTAACTAAAATAAAGCGCTGCTAGGGTTGGCGCTAAGAGATTACGCCCAGTTTCCACTTGAAATGACGTCCCTGGACTTAAAAGCATAACGTGAAACACCGATGTCACCCCTTTAAAGAAAATAACTCAGATTATTCAATCAAACCAACAAGAAAATATCAACTGAATTTGTCAGCAGTTTGCTATGTCATCAAGAAAGTAACTCGGCAGTTACACCGCTACTAGACATATTTTATGTTGTTGGCAATTTTCAGTCATATTATGAGCAGGAGGAATTCGTTCCATCACACGATGTGAAGCATGAAGCGGGAGTGGGCATCTCTTGTGTCTGAAAGACACTGTGAATGGCGGCCTGAATACCAAAAGTAAATGTCAACGGATATTACAGCCTTCTTACTAATAATACTTAGCTGCTCAGACTGCATATGAAATATCATAAATCATATCTGTCACACTTATTTCTGTTTTCCTGTCTTAAGCACATTGGAAACTGAAAAGCTAATTACCCAAAGGCAGTCCAGAAGTCTGGAGCGTTTCAAGTTTGATATACTGCATAAGGTACGAGAAAGTAACAAGTCTTTTGGTCATTGGAAACTATGGAAATGTTTTCCTTAATAAATCTGTTATAGGCATGGTTTCCGAAACAGAATAGAGCAAATGAAAGTACAGCTCAGCTTCCATTTCACAACGTGAACTTCCAAGGAGAGGCTTCTTAGGCTATGAATAACGTTACTTTTCAAGCGAAGAATTAGCTGAAGTGTGGGCTCAGAAAACTATCCCTGCAGCTGGCGCATGGCGGCATAGAGTGCCGCCAAATTTGTTTTCATTCAATAATTACGTCAGCGTGCCGAGCACACAACACAGGTGCTACATATGTTTCGATTGTTTAGTCACGCGCCAAACTGCATTACTGCGCCGTCATTGTGCCCACCATAACAGCTGTGACTCACCTGTGAAGTGGACGAATGCACCGAGACGGCACTGCGTACCGCACGCGCTCGATAATGTAAGTAGATGTAGCGGTACCACTGTCGAATGTTTTGATGATTAAAAGCTTTGTTTTACAACTCTGTGGGTGAACGACGATTTAGTTATTAACATTGCTTTGGTATTAGAATTATTTTATTGTCTCCCAGGTCCGCACAAAGGAGAGGACTAACACCAGAAGAAATTGAGCGTCTTCTTCTGCAATCATCTGACGAAGAAGATTGCGTAAATATCTCTGACAGCGATGAGCAAGCAGAAATAATTGAAACTGCAGATCATTCCAGCGAATCTGAGCAGTCATGCGTTGACGTGAATGAAGTGAAAGAAATGCCACATGATGATTGCCATTTTTTATTGATAACGACCAAGAAACTTTGTGGATAAATAATCCGTTAGGAGTACCAGGGAAACCAAAACTTAGGATTATAATCAAAGTCCCACCTAGCCCTAAACGCAATGGTAGAGTGGCTAAAACTGAAATTGAAAGTTTTCTAAAATTGTTTGATCCTGAGATAATTGATTATGTCGTTGCAAACACAAACAAGTACATAAATAACAAGAGATCATCTATGAATTACTAAAGGGCTAGAGATTGCAAAACAACTTCTGCTTCTGAAATAACGTCTCTGTTAGGAGCACTGTTTCTCATTGCTGTACAAAAAGGAGGACGCACAAATGTGTTAGAGATGTTGTCATCAAATGGAACAGGAATGATTATTCCAAGGGCAGCATTTAGCTGCAAGCGCTTTCTGTTCTTGCTCAGGTCACCCAGGTTTGACTATACTTCTACAAGAAAAGAGCGACTAGCAACTGATAAACTTGCTGCCATCCGCAATCTCCACACAGCATTTCCGAACAACTGCACAAATAACTACAGTCCAGGGTAGTCCACAACCATAGACGAACAGCTTGTCCCACATCGCGGACGTTGTGGTTTTGTTCAGTACATGCCCAATAAGCCCGCTAAGTATGGATTGAAGTTGTATGCATTGTGCGATAGCAAGACATTTTATATTTTTAATTTTGAAGTATACTGCGGCAGGCAGAATCCTCGACCATATGTTGCATCTAACCAGCCAATGGATATTGTGAAGAGATTGGTTGAGCCAATCAAGAGAACTCTCAGGAATGTAACTAAGGACAACTATTACAGTAGTTACCCTGTAGCCTAGCATCTTTTAGAAAATGCGCTAACGTTCATTGGAACATTGAAAAAGAACAAGAAGGAAATTCCTCCGGAATTTTTGCCCAACAAATCGCGAAAAACTGGAAACTGTCTTTTCGGATTTCAAGATGACTTCTGTCTTGCTTCATGCTAAACAAAATTGAACAAGGCTGTGCTTTTCCTGTCGTCAATGCATGAAACTGCTGAAATCGACACTACAATACAACAAAAGGTGGAGTCGATACTGTGGATAATATGTGTACATCCTACTCTACACAAAGGACCACAAGAAGATGGCCCTTAGCATTGTTTTTTCGTTATCAAGATATTGCTGGGATATATTCACTGGTCTTGTTTTTTGCAAACAATCCAGAGAAATATTCAGAAGAAGAACCTACCTAACAAATCTGGCCTTGGCTCTGATGGACTGCCATTTGAAAGAAACGGCTCAGCTCTGTACTCTACCATGAGATATTCAAGGATTTCTGTCACCTCATCAATCAATTTCCGCCAATCACGATGAGAGTGAAAGAAAGTGTGGGAGGTGCCAGGTGCCATCTTTGTGGCGGGAAAAAATAATAAAACTACTGTCACTTGCAATAGCTGCAAAAGACTCGTTTGCAAGCAACATTGCCACAATGTTGTCACATATAATGATTGAAGAGCTTCTCCGGAGGAAGAAAGTGTGTGATGTATTTACTGAGTGCCTTGTTCTTTATTATTGCTACAAAGTTTTTATACATATTACACGTTTTTGTAAAACTTGCTTTAACAATGGTAAACAATCGAATCATATGTGTGGTTATAATGTATTTAGAATTTGTTATTCAAGTAGCGCTTAGGAAATATCCTGGAAACGTATGTCAGATATTCTTTAACAATTTTAATTTTTCCATGCACCTTGGATATATGCATACATATCATATTAAAAGTTGCTGTTAAGAATGATGTTATAAACAGTAAATAATTAATTCCACCAAAAAATTAAAAAAAGCTCCTTCTTCATGTACTTAAATGTAGGCGGCACGGAGTGCCGCACGCGCCAGCCGACGCACCGATCTTAAGCGCGCCTGCCGCAGGGCTATATACGAATTGACACTAGCGAATATGTGCAGTGTTAGTTTGATTCGAGCTGCTGCTAACGTCAAATATGAAGCAGTAATCATCAGAAAAAGGAATAAGGAACGAAAAATGCACACCAGTGGTGTTTAGAATAAGTCACCCCTAATGCAGCCTGTCATCAAGCCTGTAATAGTGAAAGAATGACAAGTATCTACTCATGATGATTGCAGCAGAACCACTGCGAATGTTTTTTGAGTAAAAGCGAAAAGATACCCAGATAACAATGGGTTCACGATGCTGAGTGCTGCATTTTCTATGCAGTGCTTCACAGTCGGTGCACGGTGTTATTAACTGAGTCCGGATGGTATCATTATGAACGAGGCCTCTATCCTGCCACAATATTCAGATGAGAATTATCAGGGTGTAATCGACGGCACAAATTGACAGACAGTGCTAATAATGCCGAGATTATCTATACGCTGCTGGTTAATGACGCTAAACTACCACTATAGTCGGATTCTAGCTCAGACTTATTTTCTGCTTGTGAAAGAGTTGATCAGCAGCTAGTGAGTAGCACCCACACATTGGTACCACCTCACACGTAACATAGTCCAATACAATACCAGTTTTTCGCAGCGAAATGTCGTTTGCTCGCGTCATTCTGGCAGCTTCTTTTTTCTCTATAGTGTTTTTTTCCCTTTTAATACGGAGACTGTCACTTCGTTTTGGAGGCAATAAACAATTGTTACAGTCTACCACACTATAATTAACACCCGCTCCCTCCATGGCCAACCACAATAATCTTGGATGTATCTTAAATTGTAACACTGGAACAGTTTCATGCATAGTTTATGAGCTTCTTGTTGTCGGCTTCTTTGAGTGGTTATCTGTGTTACTCTGAAGATAACGACGTAATGAAAATACTAATATTTTATTGTGGTGCACATACGATGTCTCTATTCATCCACTGTCACCATAAAAAATGCAGGAAAACGAGCGATTTCAGTGCTCTTATTATACGTAAACAATGTTAGAGTTGCAACTGGCGGTTAAGTTTGGCAAACTGCATCAGTCATCTAACGAATATAAATTCAAGTGTTTCATAGGATTCCCCTCGATAATTTCGTTGTGGTGGTTTTCAATTAAAACAGAGGAAGAGGAAAAACATCTGGTTTTACAGATACATTTGTAGTGGGATCTGATTTTATGGGTACAGTTGTAGCAATACATCGAATCGTCGAGATAGTGAACATTCTCTCTTTGCTTTAGTACAGGATAAAGCAGAACTCACCTCTTCAAAAAATTTATTTTACGTTTAATTTAATGTATTCCAACCCATTTCGAGCACGGTTTGCTCATCATCAGACGTTTATGCATACTGAAGTTTGTTATTTAAATAGAAATTGCTTTAGCATAGAACTGTTTTGTCCACTGTTCGCCGCTGGAGTGGCTATAGGAGTATTTGAGTGGGAGCAATGTCAGGGAGTCGCCAGAAATCTATTGCCAGCGGTGCCTTCTGCTAGCGTGGCACCGTGTCTCGTCATTTGACGTAATTGAAATCACGGACAGTACGCTTTGCGAATAATGTTTCTCCCATCGTTGATTTGCGATAACGTGTGACACTCTTTTTACAAGTTAGTTGTTCATTTACTTTTCTGGCATCCCACGCTCCATGTGCATCCTTGCATTGCTGGTTGAGTGCTTTATGACTTTACACTTATGCAACGCTTAATCTGACACTGATTTGGCACTAATTATTCCACGAATTTGTGGTCGTTAAACTTAGCCAGAACTGAAACAATGAATTACGAAGAAAGAAGGTACCCATACAGTAAATAACGAGAGACATTGTAATTTACTCGTAAAATGATCACCCTCTAGGCTAAACGGAAACGTTAATTTTCCAACGCTCTATTGCTTTGTATCCACAGATTATTCAGGCATTAAAATTCCAAACAAATATATAATTAACTACCGTAACTCAGCTCCAGTCCTAAAAGTCCGTCGACTATCATTGGGTTTCCTAACACTTCTCAGACAGCTCTTTGTATGTAACTGTTTTACAGATAATGTATGTAATGGGACTTAAACGGCATCTTTTCGCTGGCCATTGGCTTGTGATGCACCTATAAAATGTTAAATACGTGTGACTCGAATTTAAACATTTATTGATTCAACTTATTGTAAAACAAAGAACCCATGTAATGACTGTCATTTCAGTTGTGTTACAGTTATACGCAGAATTAATGTGTTTATCATTAGAATTAATGGTGTTTGTTTAGAACTAATGAGATAGGTGCTTCACACATTGGATTGAGCAACTTGACGGGTGTTTCCTTTCAGACGTTAAGGGTCTTTGGTTCTATTCTCTGCTTGTTCTTGATGGAAACGTGAGGCGGTATAGCAGTGAAGGTGTTCGTAATCACACAGCAGGGCATAGCTTGTGGAGCACGATGATACAGGCAGAGCCTCATAAGAGCTGCTAGTAGTAAGAAGGGAAGACAACAGCACGCTCACTTAATTAAGTAGTCAGCGCTAGATTAATGACATTAACACTAATGTCATGCATGGCTGGTGGAGAGCGTGACATCACCTGATTTTCTGACAGCGGTACCATTCTAATTGTACAGTTGCCATTGTCTTCTATTGGCGATTGTTTCAATAAAACTGCTGCTGATTTTTGCCAAGAAACATGAAAAGCACTTTATATATGAGAATTTATATTTGCAGTATGCCTCTATTCTTACGTTTGATCTGAATAAATTCCCGACGATTTCAAACTAACGAGTCCTTTCGGCTATTAAATCTTTCGTATATGATTTATCTAAGTATAATTACTGTAACACTCGAATGCTTTATGTAATGTTCCATTTTGCGATGAATAAGACTCGGAAAGCGACATTAATTTGATTTTCAGTCCATTTTCTGTCGACTTACTGAACGCTGTTTGAATGAGCTGACAGCTGAGTTGCTTCTTGTATGATTTCCGTATTATGTTATGGTGGCAGCGACTCACCCCGAATGCGCACATGCCCAAAAATGTTCACTACAGTAAGAGGGACGGGGTGTTACTCTTCATCCTCACTTGTCCCCATACCTTAATGAGTAAGGTAACACAGTATTCATTGATCAGAAAAGGTCGATGGCTGCAAATCCATAAATAAGAATTTGTGAGTGGTAGTTATGCATGAAAGGAAAGAGTCCCCTTGGTTTTATAATGTTTCCGATCTGGACTGAAATTTGAATCGAGTGTCATATTATGCTTCACAACCCTAAAATGCTCATTTTCGTATTTAAGCTATTTACTTGTGTACTACTATTGAGTATAGAAGTCTCTGTAGTTCCTTTTGTGTGTATTGCATTAATTTTGATGTTACCTCATGTTACTTTGTGAGTGAATTCACTTCCTATTATGGTAAGAAGAGAGTCGACAATCACTGGTTAGTTTTCTGATGACTAATAACGTGATATCTTTTCCACATGCACCGCCGTATAAGGGAACAGACTTTCACATTGACTACACGAAAAATGTGCAGATAATGATGTCGGAATACTGCGTTCAGAGCCAAAACGATGTCTTCCGCTTTGTTCAAATGGTTCAAATGGCTCTGAGCACTATCACACTTAACATCTGAGGTCATCAGTTCCATAGAACTTATAACTAGTTAAACCTAACTAACCTAAGGACATCACACACATCCATGCCCGAGGCAGGATTCGAGCCTGCGGCCGTAGCGGAAGCGCGGTTCCAGACTGAAACGCCTAGAACCGCTCGGCCACAGCGGCCGGCTTCCGGTTTGTATCTTAGCGTGTACTGGAGTATAATACATTACCCACGAATTTATTTAACCTTACGTACTGGACACGGGTTGGGTAAATATTAATTTTGTAGCTTGCTGTCGCAATAAAATACTTCACACTGATATTTATTGTCATTTGTATTGTCTCATTAATTTGACTTCATAATGATATTGATATATTTGCAATATTGTGCCACCCTGATTTTACTTATCATTAAATACCACATAAATCTTTAATTTTTATTCAGTAAATGTGTGTTCCTCCTGACAGCGGTAAAAGGTCTTCCGTTTATGTGAGGCTGCAGGCGTCCTCAACAGACGCTATATAATGGTGACATTACACGACATAGGTTTCAATCATCATGGCAGCTCATTGGAATCACGAGACGAGAATTCTAGTCGTCGCACTGATCGAGGACGGGAGTTACTGCCTATCCGAGGTGAGTGAGAGTTGCGGCGTCCCAAAAGTGGTTGCGAGGCTTTGGTAGAGAGAATATTTCGCCACTGGGCTTACGGGGCGAAAATGTGGGAGTTTACGATCCTGTGTGTCCAGTGAGAGATTCGACCGACGTCTGTTCCACCACGTAGACACCAATCCGTTCCTCAGCTGCCGGCACCTAGGAGAGATTCCTGAGTTTCCTGGCAGTGCAAGAACTGTGAGGAGGAGTTCGATAGATAATAGACTTCTATGGTAAAGAGCTGCTATAAAGCAACGCTTGATTATGTATCAGAAGATGTACCGCGTGACTTCTACCGAAGAACTCATTGCCTTTGACTGGAGCAGAGTCATATTTTCTTACGATAAAATATTTTCTGCAGAGAGTAATGTCCCAATTGAGGTGAGATATCAATAAAGGTATTGTGTATAGTAATATATATGCAAGTATTTTATGTAAAACTGTCTTTACGTTGTTGCAGTACAGAACATCCTAAAACCTGTTTTCCTTCTTTTATAAAAAAAAATGATTCAAATGGCTCTGTGCACTATGGGACTTAACATCTATGGTCATCAGTCCCCTAGAACTTAGATTTACTTAAACTTAACTTACCTAAGGGCATCACACAACACCCAGTCAACACGAGGCAGAGAAAATCCCTGACCCTGCCGGGAATCGAACCCGGGAACCCGGGAGTGGGAAGCGAGAACGCTACCGCATGACCCTTCTTTTATAGTTACGCTTTTATGATGCTGCATTTGTTCAATAAATTTTTTCTTTGAATCAGTGACCGGTTTGATAAAAATCAAACTGTTTTGCTATTACTAGGTGTGCCGTCCGAGAGGATAGCGGTGTAGACCGAGGTGTTTCATGAAAAGAGAAAGAAGTAGATGTCATTCTGTGGCCGATTGGGGATATTTCTAGGCTAGGGGAACAGACCACCTGTGGCAGATAGAGGGCATTATCAACGTAGAAGCCTACGTTAATACCTTGGAGAATATAATGAATCCAAGCTTTGAGATGCTGCATCCTCTTGGCGACGTCTGTTTTATGCAGGTATGGACAGCAAATAACGTAAAATAGTGCATTAATAGATTTCCAATGTTCATTTATTATTATTATAATTAATTTTGTATTTACCAACTAAGATCACGTAATAACGCCGGTTCCTCTTCTTTATTTGATTCTGTTCCCTATTTTTAAAGTTTTCAGTTATTTTATCCCCTGTTGTCTTATCCTTCTTCTCTCCATGTCGGTTCCCATTTCTTACTCCTTCTGCTTTGAAAGCCTTCTAAATTCAGTATCTTAATCTTAAAAAAGGTTATTTCCGTTAATCCCAACTCTCTGAGGCTGTTTCTTTCCAGTTATTTGCTTATTTCTTAATCCATACTATTGTTGATTTATTGTTTCAGGAGTAAAAGAATATTTGTTTCTTTAGCCTATTCGCATTCATTCGGTAGATATGTCCAACAAAGGTTAATCCTCGATTAGCCATTGTGTCAGATATTTTCTCAACTTTTGTAAATCTCCTCATTACTTCTCATTTGCCATCCTTGTGTAGTTTGTATTGCACCTACTTTTTTCTAATGATCCCTCTTTTTATTAAAGCCGGCCGCGCGGTTCTAGGCGCTTCAGTCTGGAACAGCGCGACCGCTACGGTCGCAGGTTCGAATCCTGCCTCGGGCATGGATGTGTATGATGTCCTTAGGTTAGTTAGGTTTAAGTAGTTCTAAGTTCTAGGGGACTGGTGACCTCAGATTTTGAGTCCCATAGTGCTCAGAGCCATTTTTATTATAGTAGTGACTATTATTATTATTATTATTATTTTTATATTGTCCACAAATCTAATACGGTTTCATTTGCAACACTAAAACAAATTTTTAATGTTGATTCTAGTGAATGATTCTAATATTAGTATCACATATACATAATGTACTGGAATTTGTACAGTGCTGGCACTTGTCGTATTGCTCAATTTGCCTTGCGCAGCTGCTACCTGTTACGCTATAGACGCAGTGTTGCTGTAGACGCGGAAGTTGAAATTGTCTTTTGGTTTCTGAATCTCACAAGGAGACCATTAGACCCGTAAATCAGAAGTTTTGATAAGTCTTAGGTGTGTTGTAGAGGGACCTTTTCTGAGCACGTGGCTTGCAGCTTTTCGTCCAAAGGCTCCTAGTTTCCGAGGAAATCGATATAGTAAATTTTTTTAGCTTTGTTCTAAGGTAGCGGGAGTAGCGCAGCGGCTATAGTTCACGATTGTCATGAGGAAGGTACAGGTTCATATCCGGTCTGTGTACTTTCCTGTTCAGTTTCTTCGTACAGAATATCATTAAATAGTATATGTCATGCAAAATTATTTCAAAGTAGCCGTTTTTACCGTAGTCATTTCATTAATAAAATATCTGTACCTGAAACGTTCCTCAGACGTGTATCCTATTTGTCGTACGTATATAAAATTCGAAATATTTGGATACGTTCGCCTCATTCATGGGGAGCGCAGACAGGCCAGGCACTTTCCGATTAAATCTTTGTAGATGAAAGAAGAGCAGGCACTTCCACTGTAAAAATTATCGCTCGAACATGTACTCCACTGTCCCAACAAACCAAAAATTCAAAATGCAACAAACACGCTAAGGACTGATAGAAAAATAGTTTCTGGGGAATTTTCCATATATACACAGACAAAATACGCCGCTGCGGTAAGCAACGCCTATATAGAACAACAAGTGTCTGTCGCGGTTTTTAGATCTGTTACTGCTGCTGCAATGGCACATTATCCAGATTTAAGTGAGTTTGAACGTGCTGTTGTAGTAGGCGCAAGAGCGATGGGACACAGCATCTCCGAGGTAGCGATCAAGTGGTGGAAATTCCCGTGCAACCATTTCACGTTAGTACCGTGAATATCAGGAATCCATTAAAAAATCAAATCTCAGACATCGCTGTGGCCGGAAAAAGATCCTGCAAGAACGGGACTAACGACGACTGAAGAGAATCGTTTAATGTGACGGAAGTGTAACCCTCACACACATTGCAGCAGATTTAAGGCTTGGGCATCAACAAGTGTCAGCCTACGAACCATTCAACGAAACGGCATCGTCTGAGGTTTTGGAGCCGAAGTGCCACACATGTACCCTTGATAAATGCACGACACCAAACTTTGAGCCCGTCACCACCGACATTGGATTTTTGATGACTGGAAACTTGTTGACTAATCGGAAGAGTCTCGTTTCAATTTGTATCTAGTGGATTTACGTCTAAGGGCATGGAGACAACCTCATGAAGTCATGGACCTTGAATGTTAGCAGCGGACTGCTCAAGCCGATGGAGGCTCTGTAATGGTACGGGGTGTGAGCGGTTGGCGTATTATAGTACCTATGGTACGTCTAGATACGACTTTGACAGGTGACACATATGAAGCATCCTGTCTGATCACCTGCATCCTTTCGTGTCCATTGGGCGTTCCGACGCACTTGGGCAAATCCAGCAAGACAATGCAACTCCTCACACCTACAGAATTGTTACAGAATGGCTCCTTGAACACTCTTCTGAGTTTAAGCAATTCCGCTGGTCACCAAACTCCCTACACATGAACATAATTGAGCATACCTGGGAGGCCTTGGAACTTGATATTCAGAAAACATCACCACCCACATCTCATCTACATCTACATCCATACTCCACAAGCCACCCGACGGTGTGTGGCGGATGGTACCTTCAGTACCACTATCGGTTCTCCCTTCTATTCCAGTCTCGTACTGTTCGTGGAAAGAAGGATTGTCGATATGCCACTGTGTGGGCTCTAATCTCTCTGATTTTATCCTCATGGTCTCTTCGCGAGATATACGTAGGAGGGAGCAATATACTGCTTGACTCCTCGGTGAAGCTATGTTCACGAAACTTCAACAAAAGCACTTACCGAGCTACTAAGCGTCTTCTGCAGTCTTTCACTGGAGTTTATCTATCATCTCCGTAACGCTTTCGCGATTACTAAATGATTCTGTAACGAAGCGCGCTGCTCTCCACTGGATCTTTTCTCTCTCTTCCATCAAACCCTATCTGGTACGAATCCCACACTGCTGAGCAGTATTCAAGCAGCGGGAGAACAAGCACACTGTAACCAACTTCCTTTGTTTTCGGATTGCATTTCCTTAGGATTCTTCCAATGCATCTCAGTCTGGCATCTGCTTTACTGACGATCAACTTTATATGATTCTTCCATTTTAAATCACTCCTAATGCGTACTCCCAGATAATTTACGGAATTAACTGCTTCCAGTTGCTGACCTGCTATATTGTAGCTAAATGATAACTGATCTTTCTTTCTATGTATTCGCAACACATTACACTTGTCTACATTGAGATTCAATTGCCATTCCCAGCACCATGTGTCAATTCACTGCGGATCCTCCAGCATTTCAGTACAATTTTCCATAGTTACAGCCTCTCGATATAGCACAGCATCATCGGCAAAAAGCCTCAGTGAACTTCCGATGGCATCGACAAGGTCATTTATGTATATTGTGAATAGCACCGGTCCTACGACACTCCCCTGCGGCACACCTGAAATCACTCTTACTTCGGAAGACTTCTCTCCATTGATAATGACATGCTGCGTTCTGTTATCTAGGAACTCTTCAATCCAATCACACAATTGGTCTAGTAGTCCATATGCTCTTACTTTGTTCATTAAACGACTGTGGGGAACTGTATCGAACGCCTTGCGGTAGTCAAGAAACACGGCATCTACCTGGGAACCTGTGTCTATGGCCCCCTGAGTCTCGTGGACGAATAGCGCGAGCTGGGTTTCACACGATCGTCTTTTTCGAAACCCATGCTGATTCCTACAGAGTAGATATCTAGTCTCCAGAAAAGTCATTATATTCGAACATAATACGTGTTCCAAAATTCTTCAACTGATCGGCGTTAGAGATACAGGTCTACAGTTGCGCACATCTGTTCGACGTCCCTTCTTGAAAACGGGGATGAGCTGTGCCCTTTTCAAATCCTTTGGAATGCTATGCTCTTCTAGAGACCTACGGTACACAGCTGCAAGAAGAGGGGCAAGTTCCATCGCGTACTCTGTGTAAAATCGAATTGGTATCCCATCAGGTCCAGCGGCCTTTCCTCTTTTGAGCGATTTTAATTGTTTCTCTATCCCTCTGTCGTCTATTTCGATATCTACCATTTTGTCATTTGCGCGAAAATCTAGAGAAGGAACTACAGTGCAGTCTTCCTCTGTGAAACAGCTTTGGAAAAACGCATTTAGTATTTCGGCCTTCAGTCTGTCATCCTCTGTTTCAGTATCATTTTAGTCACACAGTGTCTGGACATTTTGTTTTGATCCACCTACTGCTTTGACATAAGACCAAAATTTCTTAGGATTTTCTGCCAAGTCAGTACATAGAACTTTACTTTAGAATTCATTGAACGTCTCTCGCACAGCCCTCCTCACACTACATTTCGCTTCGCGTAATTTTTGTTTGTCTGCATGGCTTTGGCTATGTTTATGTTTGCTGTAAAGTTCCCTTTGCTACCGTAGCAGTTTTCTAACTCGGTTGTTTTACCACGGTGGCTCTTTTCCATCTCTTACGATCTTGCTTGGCACATGCTCATCTAACACTTATTGTACGATGGTTTTGAACTTTGTCCACTGATCCTCAACACTATCTGTACTTTAGACCAAACTTATGTGTTGAGGCATCAGGTGCTCTGAAATCTGCTTTTTGTCACTTTTGCTAAACAGAAAAATCTTCCTACATTTTTTAATACTTCTATTTACGGCTCAAATCATCGACGCAGTAACCGCTTTATGTTCGCTGATTCCCTGTTCTGCGTTAACTATTTCAAATAGTTAGGATCTGTTTGTCACCAGAAGGTCTAATATGTTATCGCCACGCGTCGGTTCTCTGTTTAACTGCTCAAGGTAGTTTTCAGATAAAGCACTTAAAAATATTTCACTGGATTCTTTGTCCCTGCCAGCAGTTATGAACGTTTGAGTCTCCCAGTCTATATCTCCACCCAGAACTATAACATGATGGGGAAATCTACTCGAAATATTTTCCAAATTATCCTTCAGGTGCTCAGCCACAACAGCTGCTGAGCCAGGGGGCCTATAGAGACATCCAATTACCATGTCTGAGCCTGCTTTAACCGTGACCTTCACCCAAAGTATTTCACATTTCGAATCTCCGTCAATTTCCTTCGATACTATTGCACTTCTTATCACTATAAACACGCCTCTCCCTTCACTGTCCAGTCTCTGCGGTATACATTCCAATCTGAGTTTAGAATTTCATTACTGTTTACATCTGGTTGCAGCCAACTTTCTGTCCCTAGTACTATGTGGGCATTGTACTCTCACGGATTTATGTACATCCCTGCAAGATTCAAGGTGTGAATTCCCTCCAACACTACCTCAGACATTAGTCGAGTCCATGCCACGTCGTGCTGCGCCTTTTCAGCGTGCTCGAGGGGTAGGTGTACCAGTTTCTTTGGCTCCTCAGTGTAAATCACAAGGCCAGGGAAGACCGCTACAACCCTGATGCTGATAGATCACTCTCAGTCTCTATCAATCTCAGATGGGTCTCACACAAGCTTTACTATTTGCATGTCCCAATAATGCACTTCTTCCGACACAAACTGAAATTTGTTGGTACTCAATGATAAATCTGCAGCCAGTTATCTCCTGATCACTTCCGTCAGTTACTGCCAGCGTAAATGAACCCTCTTGGAACTTAATGTTAAATGTGCAGCCCGCATCTCCTGAATACCTTTCTTAATTGCTGCTACATTTAGCACATTTTCGAAAAACGATTATGACATCCAAATATGCCTACAAAATCTGGAATATTGAAGGTAAATTCTCCATACTAGGTGACGTTTTTCCCATGTGATAATGTCCTCAAGCAACAAAGAAGCTGTCTTTCTCGTGTTTTCTGGAATCGGCTCCATCTGAAGGTACACACTTCTCAAATGCATGATCGAGAAGCACTGATACTGCCCAAGATTATCAATCCTGTCTGTTCTGTTTGGAATTATGTAATGACCCATCATTGTTGCATTGCTCAAGTGCCGATAGTTGCAACAATACTGACACTTCCTTGAACTGGGTAAAATTACAATTCCTGTCCCCCATTGGCTACTACTTTCTTCTGTTATCCCATCAGCTATCTTCTGAATGATAGATTATTTAGAAGTCAGTTTCCAGTAGTGTGGTCTTCTTCACGGATTCTGGTACAGTGAGGGTTCGTTCCATGTGCTATTCTTGTGGTGCATTACGGGCACTGCAGGCAATGATCCCTGTAGAAAGAAAGAAATCCTGAAACTTCAAAAACAGGTTGTCCATAGATGCTACCCCTGCTCTCCTCAAATGATTGATTGTCTCACATAATACACTTTTAGCAGTGTCCTGTCACTTTTAAGAGCTCTCACCTTCTTTGCAGCAATCTTCGTCTTCTGGTATTTGTATCACTGCCCGTGCGGTAGCGTTCTCGCTTCCCGCGCCCGGGTTCCCGGGTTCGATTACGAGCGGGGTCAGCGATTTTCTCTGCCTCTTGATGACTGAGTGGTGTGTGATGTCCTTAGGTTAGTCAGGTTTAAGTAGTTCTAAGTTCTAGGGGACTGATGACCATAGCTGTTAAGTCCCATACTGCTCAGAGCCATTTGAACCATTTGTAACACAGCTACTAACGTTCCCTACAACAAATTAAACTCTTAGGTGCCAAATTATCGTTATTGAGGGCTATTACAATGTCTCCATCATTTTTCCGTGGACCTAAACCAGTTTTTTGTCACTAAATAACACGCTGCATGTAATAAATCAATATCCTCCAACTGCTCCCATAAACACATGATACCGACTGGAAAGTCAGACTCCACGTTGACCCACATTGACTTCCAGGTGCCACTTGTCACACACTCACGTGAATTAAGCCTTACTTGATTGCGGTTTAAGTGGACTACCTACTACGGTAGATGGGACTCGCAACAGGTCAACTCTAACGATTGAATAGTAGCAAGGGGCTCGCCGACGATATCGTCCTAATCTATAGACACTACATCATCAACTCTGTCACATAACCTCAGCCCACAGCACATAGTGAAAAATATGGCTTAATGGTCTAGAGTCTGGTGACCAAAGGTTTTAAGGCCTTAAAACAGCATGGGAATGGTAAATCACTGAACCGAGCGAGGTGGCGCAGTGGTTAGCATACTGGACTCTCATTCCGTGATTTACCAAAATCGCTCCAGGCAAATGCCGGGATGGTTCCTTTGAAATGGCACGGCCGACTTCCTTCCATAATCCTATGAGACCGATGACCTCGCTGTTTGGTCTCTTCCACCAACCAATCCAATCCAATCCAATCCAATGGTAATCACTGTTTTCGAAACGACTTGTACTAAAGATCATTTTTATCATGAACTACAAATTCATTTTCACAGGCTTAAGCAGGTGAGGTGTCGGCAACAGTAATCAGTAATATAATTCCTTATAGTTGTATGAAACGGTGTCGTCATTGACCTGCAGACCTGCTATATCTTTACTGTAGAAACAGCCACATATGCGAAACACGTTGCTTTTTTGTTTATGGGACAGACTTTCAAAGCCTGAATTCACTCTTAGCATATTGTTACATAAATGGAAATACGTTACAAATACTTCTGACACTAGACAGTTTATAATAATAATGTCCGTGTTCCTCTCAGAATCCACACATATTACAAAAACGGATGTAAGTAAATACGAGGATGTAGGTTTGTATGTTTCATGTCTCCTCCTAAACCACTGGGACAACTTCAACAAAGCTTGGTACACAAATCAATCACTGTCTTAAAATCAGCTCTGTGAGGTCAAGAACCACCTATCTACCAAAGGGGTGGGGATGGGGAAGAAAAGGAGTGTAGCTTATGACTGGCAAATAACTTTACTTTAGTCATCCAGTATTTGAGAATGAAAGTACACAGTGACTTACAACAAACCTTACGCGTAGTTTGATAGCTTTATGAAACATTTCTCGGTGACAACCACCACAGATGATGAAAGGAAAAAGGATTGTCGCGTACTACATTTTCGCTTTTCACTGAGGAAACTGCTCTACGAAGCACGATGTTTCAATTTATTACATACTCACTAACTGTGTTCGTGACACTATTTCAAACAATATTAACATATACCACTGAATGTAAATGTGCCAGCAAAATGATATCATCCTACGACACATTGTGCAGAATATGCAACGTCACAAACATTGAGCGTCTTGAAAATGTAACTATAGGGCAAAAGTCGCTAGAGATACACACAAAATATAGGTACAAACATCTTAAATACACTGTCGGGAAAAAATACTAACACCAAAAAATAATTAATGTAGAGTAACGAAATTTCCTTAATACATACACGTAGGTGCAAGATCACTGTAATGCAAGTTGGAGATACGCCATTGAAAACGCGAAATTTTGGTATAGAAATAGCCTGTGTAACAGCCCGAATAATGAATTTAAGCAAGAAAATTTGTATCATTGTATTGTACAGACGCTAGTTGTCAGTTTTTTTGGATGGAATTCAACTTGACTGGGCAATACAGGGACGGTTCATGCTTTTTGTAGATGACACTGGAGTTGTCGTCCGAAGATGTCCCATATGTGCTCGATTTGAGACAGATCAGGTGATTTAGCAGGGCAAGGCAACATGTCGATGCTCTGTAAATCTTGTTGACTTAAACAACGGTATGTGCGCGAACGCTATAGCCTACTATTGTAAAACACCCACTGGAATGCTGTTCATGAATGGCAGCACAACAGCGCAAATCACCAGATTGAGGTATAAATTTACAGTTAGGGTGAGTGGGCGCCCTTGCTGTCATATGAAATCGTGCCCCAAACCGTAATTTCAGTTGTACGTACAGTGTGTCTTGTACATCAACAGGTTGGTCGCAGACCCTCAGCTGGCCTCCTCCTAATCAACACACGGCCATCACTGGCAACGAGGCAAAACCAGCTTTCATCAGAAAACGCAACAGATCTACATCTGTCCTCCAATGAGCACTCGTTTGACACCACTGAAGTAGCAAACGGCGATGATTTGGGTACAGTGGAATGCACGCTACAGGATGTCTGGCTCGCAACTGTCATGTAAGCAACAGTTCCGTAACGGTTCGTTGCGTCACTGTGGTGCCAATTGGGGCTCAAATTGCAGGCGCCTTACGATGGGCCAGAGCCATACGCCGACCACGATGGTCTTCCCTCTTGGCAGTAGCACGCATCCGTCCGGAGCCTGGTCTTATAGCGTTGTCTTGACTACCGCATGCAGCGGTCATGTACAGTTACTACATTTCTGCCAAGTCGTTCTGCAATATCACAAAAAAAAAAAAAACGTGCAGCTTCTCGCAGTACAACTACACAACCTCTTTCAAACCCATTGAGGTGTTGATAGTGGTGTCTTTGTCGCCTCAAAGGCATTCATGACTAATATCAACTCACCACGTCCTATCTCAATGGTAACCAACATCACGACAGTTACAGCTTGTAGTTAAAGCAAATATAATTTGCGTTTTCATAGTACAATGTTAGAGCCATTATTACGAGACTAGCTCGAAATCTGAATAGACATCATCTTTTTTGAATGTAGCAAATTTCCTTTATGTCTTATGACTCCATCTTGGCTTTGCAACTTTACCCGTCAGTGTATGTTTGACATATGCGCACACGCGCAAAGCTATGGGTAAAAAGCTGATTCTTGGCCCTTGGTACAATTTCAACCTTTTTTGATAAAAATTTTAATTACACTCAAGAAAGAAAGAATGTGGGGGTAACAACCACCAGATTCCTGTTGGGGTGAAGGTTTACACATGGAGAAAGAAGTGGGAGGAGGAGATGGAGAAAGAGAGGGAGAGAAGCAAACGGAAAGAGAGAGATGAGAAGATGAACAGAGAAAGGAAAAAGGAGAAACTGTACAGTGACAGGGAGAGGAAGAGATATTGAGTGAGAGGGGGAGAAGGAGATGAAAGATAGAAGGGGATGAGGCAATGTACAGAGAAATGGAAGAGGAGGAGAAAGACAGGAAGAGGGGAAAAAGAGATGGACAGAGGTAGGGGGACGAGGAGACGAACAGAGGGAGGGCGAGGAGATGATGCAAGAGGATAGTGGTGGAGGAGAAGGATTTGAGGGGGGGAGGATTAGATGGGCAGAGGAGGGAGGAGCAGAGAGACAGAGAGAAGAGGGAGGAGTAGATGGACAGAGGCGTAGGAGGAGACGGACAGAGGGAAGAGTGGAAGGGGCTGCAAAGAGAGTTGGAATGGAGGATATGGGGTGGAGAAGATGGAAAGAAAGTGAGTGAAGGAGGAGATGGACAGAGGGAGGTAGAAGGAGGAGATGGACGAACTGAATAACGCCAGGTTCTCAGATAGTAATTCGTGAAAGGACATCACTTATCTCAGTATCTAGCAGACGTCTCGAGAATATTCTGAGCTCAAACATAATCACTCAGCGTGAAAAACGAAGACCTATTACAAGACGACCAGTCCAGAGTACGACAACATCGATCTTAAGGTCTTCGCGCATCCTATTAACGCTGCGGATTTAGGTAAACGGATGGATTCCTAGTTTCAAGACTTTCGAACGTCTTTCAATTCAGTCCCATGCAATTTTCTACTGAGTAAAGCGCTTTCAGATGACATATCTATCCCGATTTCCAACTAATTTTAAACTTTTATAGATGGACACAGGAGTAATTATAAGAAGTACAACTACACTTTGTATTAAACGACTTAATTTATAGCATCAGCTACTATCGCACTTTTTTGAATTTTATGTGTGTATTCCTTAGGAAGTTATCTCTCATAGAAAAAACGGTGCTACTGAATAAGGAATCCAGAGAGACAGCTCTAGTTTTAATATGCAGTTATATGAAATTGTGCGTTTTACGAAACGTAAAACTGTAGTAGCGTTCCACAATACATTTAAATCCAGTCATTTTTCCCACACACTGGAGTAACGAAAGGTGGATAATATCTCCGGAAATCCAGGTTAGGAAACTCTAAGGAATGTCTTTCAGGTCCCCTTTTGCTTTACTCCGATAAAGTCTGTAGATAAAATCAAGCTAATAAGTGCGCGCACAGCTACATGTACACATTCAGACATCCTAGTTCTAGATGTGAACAGAAATTTTGCTGTATTGTACTCTAAAAAGCAGTCTAGCTTCCCATTCACTGGCGACTCGTAGAGTACAAGTCATGGCGTTCCCTGTAGTTCACAAAGAGGTATAGAATGGCCAGCCAGTCGAACTCAGAAGAGCTGTAGTATGCTCCGGAGGGGTGGCATGTGGTCGGGTTATACAGAGCAGCAGGGGCCGGTGTGTGCAGATCGCTCTGCGCAGGCCCGCGGCGGGGCGCCAGGTCACGACCTCTGTTTAATGTTACACCGTGTCGCGTACATCCAAATGTCAACCTAACCCTGCTCTTCCACACGTTCTAGCAGCTGGCCTCACGCTATCTCCTGTTTGCAGTCCGTATTAATCAACATGACACAGAATATTAAATCGCGTTCGCACTGTGGACCGCGCGGAATCTGGCCCACATATCCACGTTTGTTAGCAGGCTAGATAACTGAGGGATGCCGGAGTGAACTGCACGGCGGGCGTTGTCGTCATTCTGCGTCTGCAGAACAGTCATCTTCTGTGATGACAGGAACCAGGCCATCTTTTTATTTGGCGGACCATTTTTAATCTCGATGCAGATCATTGTTATCTCAGCACGAGTGTCAGTGAATTCTAACAACAGTTAGGAGGAACCATCCTTTGCATTGGTCTTGACCGACGTCGAAATCCATCTGTTGTATAACATCATTCTGATACCGCGTCGCAGGTGTATTTATCTCTGCAGGCAGTCTGCTACAGCTTCCCCTTTCGTATTCTGCTGGTTTGTTGTCAATAGATCTCTTCTTTCGTTTCTTTTGGATGTGGGACTGACTCTCATCTATACAAGCACTGCTTTCCTGGTCGTGCTTCTCAAGAGTTCGTACTCGTTGCTGTTCTGTGTGTTTTGATATGACGGCTTTCTGCGTCAGCACTGCCTATGCATCTTGATGTTCAAGAGCTGCCTGTAAGTTCGTCATTGCGACGTCCTGAGATGATGGATAATTCGTTCTGTGATCGCCAGTTTCATTACAATTAAAACACGTTCCTATATGTTCACTGTAAATAACATGCACTTCGTACGCACAGACAATGCGATGTGAAACAGTATTCTGCTTCACATGCATTTCATCCGATCTGACACCGCTGATACATTCCAATTTGTGCGGGCTAGATATACGTTTTTTACTGTTTTTTTTTCACCTCCACATGCTTGAGTAAAGCCTCTTTTAACGAACAGGTCTCGACCACAGAGGCAGGTTTAACACGCGCACGTTTTTATAGTACACATCATCGTTACAATATATGGGCGTACTCACTGAGCAACATGGTGACGGGACTCAGCCTTCCCTCCAGGTTTTAACAGAATCGCCGGCTGAAGTGGCCGAGCGGTTCTAGGAGCTAGAGTCTGGAACCGCGCGACCGCTACGGTCGCAGGTTCAAATACTGACTCGGGCATGGATGTGTGTGGTGTCCTTACGTTAGTTACGTTTAAGTAGTTCTAAGTTCTAGGGGACTGATGACCTCAGACGTTAAGTCCCATAGTGCTCAGAGCCATTTGAACCATTTTAACAGAATCCCTTCCAGCAACACCAAAGGCCTTGCCAAAGTGGTAACACCGGTTCTCGTCAGATCACCGAAGTTGAGCGCTTCACCGAAGAAAACGAAGTGAATATTCCAGAACTGGTATCACCAACAGCTGCCAACGTGAGTATCCTCCGAGTGGTGAAGAACGTTAAATAGTTTTACAGAGCAAGTCTTCGGGTCCACATGTACACCAGTTAGGTTCCTTACAGAGTATGCTGATGCCACAGCTCCATAATTAAGAATGTTATATAACAGCTCGCTCGACGAAAGATCCGTACCTAAAGACTGGAAAGTTGCACATGTCACACCAATATTCAAGAAAGGCAATAGAAGTGATTGACTAAATTACAGGCCCATATCATTAACATTGATATGCAACAGGATTTTGGAATATATACAGTGTTTTAACATTGTGAATTACCTCCAAGAGAACGGTGTATTCACACACAGTCAGCACGCATTTAGAAAACATCGTTCTCGTGAAACATAGTTAGCTCATTACTCAAACGAAGTGTTGAGTGCTACCGACAAGACATTTCAAATTGATTCCGTATTCCTAGATTTTCAGAAAGCTTTTGACACCGTACCTTTCAAGTGACTTCTAATCAAACTACGTGTTATTTAATATTGTCTGAATTATGCGAATGGATACGCGATTTCCTGTCAGAGGGGTCACATTTCGTAGCAACAGTCGGAAAATCATCAAATAAAACAGAAGTGATTTCTGGTGTTCCCCAAGGTAGTGTTAGAGTCCCTCTGCTGTTCGTTACCTTTGCGAACGATTTAGGAGACAATCTGAGGAGCCGCCTTTCAAATGTTCAAATGTGTGTGAAATCTTATAAGACGTAACTGCTAAGGTCATCAGTCCCTAAGCTTACGCAGTACTTAACCTAAATTATCCTAAGGACAAACACACACACCCATGACCGAGGGAGGACTCGAACCTCCTTCGGGACCAGCCGCACAAAAAAGAAAAAGAGGTTGAAATTTCTCTGAGCACTATGGGACTTAACTGCTGAGGTCATTAGTCCCCTAGAACGTAGAACTACTTGAACCTAAGTAACCTAAGGACATCACACACATCCATGCCCGAGGCAGGATTGGAGACCGTAGCGGTCGCGCGGTTCCAGACTGTAGCGCCTAGAACCTCTCGGCCACTAAGGCCGGCCCAGCCGCACAGCGAGCCGTCTTTGATTGTTTGCATATGACAATATTGTTTTATAGTTTATCGTCTAGTAAGATCATCAGAAGATCAAAACCAACTCCAAGACGATTTATGTAAGATATCTGTACGGTGCGATAATTGTTAGTTGACCATAAATACTTAAAAATGTGTGGTTATCCACATGAGTGCTAAACGGAGTTCGTTAAACTCCGATTACGCCGTAAATCAATCAAATCTAAAGACCGTAAATTCAACTAAATACCTAGTAATTAAAATCATGAACAACTTAAACTGCAGACAACACATAGAAAATGTTGTGGGGAAGTAGGACCGAAGACTGCGTTTTATTGCCAGAACACTAAGAAGATACAATAGATTTACCAAAGAGACTGCCTACACCACGCTTGCCCACCCCCTTGTGGAGTACTGCTGCGCGGTGTGCGATCCTTACCATATAGGATTAATGGAATACATTGAGAAAGCTCAAACGAGGGCAGCACGTTTTGTATTATAGAGATTTGCGGAAGGAGTGTCACAGACGTGATACATGCCGCATTGTTATTATCTATAGCTGCCTGAGTTTAAACAGATGAATGTGATGTTTCAGAATAAATTTGCATACTTTCGTTACTGCAGTGCCTGTTTTGTTAATAAATACTATGCAATATTTCTTCGGAGGTGCCTGCATGTCCGAAGGAACAAGCACTACGGTGAGTACAGGCGTCATGTAATACATGAAATGTATTCACAGTTGTAAATACGGAGTCACCAGTTGTATAATGGAATGAAGATTAGGAAAATTTGTGCCGGACCGGGACCTGAACCTGGTTCTCTCTTTGCCCACTTTGACTATCCGATTATGACGCATGGCCAGCCCCAAACTTCGATAGGTCGTCTTTTATTCTCCACAACCTGCACACGTACGCATTATGTAATTCCCGTATAGGGGGAGGACATTTTGACTGGAGGTTGCTGCCTGGTATCGGCGGATAAGTACGTTACTACAGTCCCCGTGTTGCTAAGAAGTCTTATGAAGTGTTCCCTCCGACATGCATGCATGCAAATTTGACTGTTCTGTGTAACTTCCTCTGACTCTTACATGGCCACTGTGGGGCGGCCAACACGACTGCAATAGGCCGCTTCACATATCTCTTTCTGCCGTGTATTTCGTCTGTCGTCTCACACTACAGAAATCCCGGGAGAGAAGAATCTAGCAGTATCTAAACATTAGTCGAATACTGATGTGTTTGTCCCCACATCTAAGGAATTTCAAGTCGAACAACGCTAATATTTTTGAAGTAAAGAACTGTTTGTCGTATGAAATGTTTGGCTGTGTAGAAAAATGGTTCAAATGGCTCTGAGCACTTTGGGACTCAACTGCTGTGGTCATTAGTCCCCTAGAACTTAGAACTACTTAAACCTAACTAACCTAAGGACATCACACACATCAATGCCCTAGGCAGGATTCGAACCTGCGACCGTAGCAGTCGCAAGGTTCCGGACTGCGCGCCTAGAACCGCGAGACCACCGCGGGGCTGTGTAGAAGAAAATTACGTGTTCGCATCGAGTACCATTTATGATTCACGATTCAAGGAAATACATTATCAGAATATACACTGACGAAAAAGAAATCGGAGCACCAAAATTAATTAATGTAGAACAACGAAAATTAGGGACTATATTTGTTTTGCAGTTTGTGGATGAAGCTGGAGTTGTCCGATGGTGTCCCATATGTGTAATATTGGTGACAGACCTAGTGATCGAGCAAGCCAAGGCAGTCCGGAACCGTGCGACTGCTACGGTCGCAGGTTCGAATCCTGCCTCGGGCATGGATGTGTGTGGTGTCCTTAGGTTAGTTAGGTTTAAGTAGTTCTAAGTTCTAGGGGACTAATGACCACAGCAGTTGAGTCCCATAGTGCTCAGAGCCATTTGAACCATTTGCAAGCCAAGGCTACACGTCGACACTTCGTAGAGGACTTTGGGTTACAACAGCGGTATGTGGGTGAACGCTATCCTGTAGGAAAATAACCACTGGACTTCTGTTTATGAATAACAGCACAACAGGTCGAATCAACAGATTCACGTACAAATCTACGATAGGAGTGCGTGACATACCCACGAGAGCGCTCCTGGAGTCATACGAAATTGTACCCAATTCTAATCAACACACGGCCATCACTGACACCGAGGCAGAACCAGCTTTCATCGGTAAATACGGCAGACATCCACCCTGCCTTCCAATGAACTCTCGCTTGATACCGCTGAAGTCGCAAATGACGGTGGTTTGGGGTCTGCGGAAAGCACGCTACAGGACGTGTGACTCGGAGCTGTCCTAAAGTAACCGATTTGGAACAGGTCGTTGCATCACTCTAGTGCCAACTCCTGCTCAGACTGTGTTGCTGCTGCAGATGGAGTACGATGCGCCAGATCCATACGCAGAACAGCATGGTCTTCCCTCCCGCTAGTCCCACGTTGATATCAGGAACCCTATCGTTATTCGACCGTACAATTTCGTGACCACCGGTGCCAGTGTTCATATGCAGTGGCTGCATTCCTGCCATGTCTTTCTATAATATGGCAGAAGAAACAGCAAGCTTATCATAGCCCTATTACTCGACGTTGTTCTAACTCAGTGAGGTGTTCATAATGGCGTCTTTGTAGCCTTAAAGGCATTCTTGACTATCATCAACTCATCAAGTCCAGTCTCAAAGATAACCAACGCTCACGACGGTTACACCGAGTATTTAAACTAAATGTGATTTGCAGCCTCATAGTGGCACTACAAGCCTCACTCTGATGCGTAATCTGAACAGGCATCATCTTTCAGATGTAGAAACACACCCATCAACTTTCGTCTATGTAGCACAATTCCTTTTTGATGTTGTGATTCTTTTTCGCCAGTATAGTAGTGTATATCAGAGCAAGTAATAAACAGTAAAGCCTTCAACTGTAGAAAACACTTCTGGAGAATCGAAAGGAGAGTAAAACCACTTGGTTCCTGGATAACGTATAAGGGACTGAGTCATGGATGATAACAGAGACCTAAGGATTAATCGGAGGTATGTTTGTACTTATTAAAGCCAGTGATCTCTCAGATACAAAATTCTCCAGAGGAGGCGGAGGAGGGGGGGGGGGGGGGGGGGGAGCGAGGGGGAGATAAGATTGTTTTCGACTAATTATACATATATTTACTCTACAAGGTAACTTAAATTTCTTGTGAAGGTGATTTTTATTAAGCTACAGTAATTTGACAGTGAATCGGGAATTCTAGTTAACCCTTAGAAAACTTAATATTTATAGCTACCGTACCAGAAGCAATTTCATTAAAGTAGATATGAATTCGCAGTACAAAAATTGTTGGACATATAGCAATGACAAGTGTGTGTAGCATGCATTTTGATTCAAGGCCTTTACTTTTGTTGTGTTTGGAATATTTTCCTTTATTCCTGACAGTGGTTATCAAAATTTGGTTCATTCAAACCTAACACAGTTGTTATAATTCGACTTTTACTCTACTTATATTCTTTCGCGTTAAAAAAGCCTAAAAATACATAATAAGTAATCAGTATCTGGCGATAAGATTCTTTTCCGACATTATCGTATATCGAGGAAAATCTAGATACTGATATTGACACTAAATATTGTATCGAACCTGCTTTAGGTCCATTGATGGCCATTATTCTGAGCAAATGAGCAAAACTGGCAGAATCCCTAAAGAAAGATCACTGTTTCATGTGTGTACATCAGGAGGCATGTTGTCAGTTTTACTAATGACGAATAACATCAACTCTAACGTAAGATACACCGAAAACTACGTAGGACGATCTGTTGACATCAACGACGATTCCTGAATGGCAAATGCATTAAAGATACGAAATATAAATTTCTTTACTGCTGACAATGTATTGGCTGGTTTAGGAAGTAAAATTTGTAGAGAATAAGAAAATAAACTGTAAATAGCAATATCGAAATAATCCTGGCAGAATGTACCAAATAAATGTTTCCGGTGTAAAATGTAAATAAGTTACCTCTATTCTTCCTCGAAATCAAATCTGATCCCAGAAACCGATTCTACCGTCACCAAAAGGAGGCAGCAGATGAAAGTGACAGAAATATCTTCCCGCATTATAATTTCTACGAGAAATTGAGAACACTTTCTCGGTTAAAATGTGGTTATCGACCTAGACAGACACTGGTGAACGTGATAAGGAAGAGTCAGTATTCCTGGAATTTTAATAACATTTCCAGTCAATATCGCTCCAATGTCAACTAAAAATAAATTACATAACATAGCTAGATATATCTGCGATGATTATTGAAGCATAAAAAGTGTTGGTGGTCAGTTTTCACTGAGAGGATTGATGAGAAGAGGCTCACTGATAGTATGCAAATGCGTCTTCACAATCTTAATAATGGAAGGATAATGGCACAAATTCTGCTTTGTGACTCCAAAGCCCGGATCTCGTGGTCGTGCGGTAGCGTTCTCGCTTCCCGCGCACGGGTTCCCGGTTCGATTCCCGACGGGGTCTGGGATTTTCTCTGCTTCGTGATGGCTGGGTGTTGTGTGTCGTCCTTAGGTTAGTTAGGTGTAAGTAGTTCTAAGTTCTAGGGGACTGATGACCATAGATGTTAAGTCACATAGTGCTCAGAGGCATTTGAAACATTTTTTTTTACTCCAAAACATCTCTACTCGATGTGTTACGTTCAGTAAAACAACTGTTTTGTATGTGTGGCATAAGAACGTATTAGTAACCTGTTTAAAATTAGAATTCTGCCATTATTCTTGCGAAATGTAGAATTTCCCACCTTCAAAAAATATTTGCCACCTCTAACGAGTCTATGCGATTCTGTGTAAAACAGAGTTTTCATTAAAATGCCACTGGTACGTGGTAGAGGTTGTGAAGTGCACTCTTAGTGACAACAATGTTCTGGTCTGCTTCAGCATCATCTCGATAATTTATAACATTTGTGCTCTATGAGGTGCTTCATACAATCGGTGAAGTGTTCGATGGGATCTCAGGGAATGTCTTCAAACACACTTTGGCTGACATAAAAATTATATCCTAGTGAAAAAATAATGAGTAGATTTACGGAAAAGCCATGGGAAGTCCTATTTCTCAAGTTGTGGCTAATAGCTTCATGTATAATTTTGTAGAAGAGGCTCCGAAATTGATGACACTGAAGCCTGTTTGGTTCTTTACGTATGTTTTTGATAAATTTCAGTTATGGTTACATCTGCGGGACAGATGACGGCTGTCCCCGTAACTGTCTCTACTGTAGTTCTAAGCCCACTAAGCAAACAGAGAAAGACGGTGAATTAGCATTACTGAACGTCGTGGTCCGTAGGCGAGCAGCCAGGCCCCTTGGACAGACAGTTTCCAGCAGACAAATAAACACAGATTTTAATACGCAGTTATCCTCACGCGTCCACTCAGCGACACGTGTGAAGAAAAAAATTTAACGCAACGTTTTCCAGAAGCACCGCGCAGCCATTTCCAGAGCAAAACATTGCACGTAAATTTGTTGGAAGTGGTAGCACGCCTGGTTATTTCTACAGAAAGGATTTCTCAGTACAAGTTCACCCGAAACCGGACACGCGCGCATCCTGAGTGCCACCTCTACAGGGTGAGTCACCTAACATTACCGCTGGATATATTTCGTAAACCACATCAAATACTGACGAATCGATTCCACAGACCGAACGTGAGGAGAGGGGCTAGTGTAATTGGTTAATACAAACCATAAAAAATGCACGGAAGTATGTTTTTTAACACAAACCTACGTTTTTTTAAATGCAACCCCGTTAGTTCTGTTAGCACATCTGAACATATAAACAAATACGTAATCAGTGCAGTTTGTTGCATTGTAAAATGTTAATTACGTCCGGAGTTATTGTAACCTAAAGTTGACGCTTGAGTACCACTCCGCTGTTCGATAGTGTGTATCGGAGAGAACCGAATTACGTAGGGATCCAAAGGGAACGGTGATGGACCTTAGGTACAGAAGAGACTGGAACAGCACATTACGTCCACATGCTAACACCTTTTTATTGGTCTTTTTCACTAACGCACATGTACATTACCATGAGGGGTGAGGTACACGTTCGACGGGTGTTTCATAGGACGTGGAGCACACATAAATTGGCCAGCCCGTTCTCCTGATCTTTCACCTCTGGACTTCTTTCTGTGGGGTACTTTAAAGGAGAATGTGTACCTTGATATGCCTACAACCCCAGAGGAAATGAGACAACGTATTTTGGCAGCCTGCGCCGACATTACACCAGATGTATTGCGGCGTGTACGACATTCATTACGCCAGAGATTACAATTGTGTGCAGCAAATGATGGCCACCACATTGAACATCTATTGGCCTGACATATCGGGACACACTCTATTCAACTCCGTAATTGAAAACGGAAACCACGTTTACGTATTTGTTTATATTGTAATTATGTAATAGGCGTATTTAAACTGTTTTAGCATGTAATTATCTGAACTGTTTCTTATTTAAATTGTTTTGTTAATTAAATTGCATTGTGTATTATTGAGAAAGAGCGGGAAACCGCGCATAGATACATTTTGAGAAAGAGCGGGAAACAGCGCGCAGTAATACATCTGTAATGGTAGCAGGGATTGTCTGCACCAAAAACCATTGTTGGCGGCGAGACCGCACTTTTGTAGCATTGAGCGTTGGAAGCGAGCAGTTGCGAGTAAGATGTGAGACGAGGCAGTCGTAGCTAGCGAGACATGAGAGGAGGTCGCTGTAAGCGAGGTATGAATTAACACTTTGAAAGAAGCGGTGTGCTCGCCAGCCACTCGCTATATGTAGCGCAATGCTAGTTTTTAAGAATTTTTGTAAAGAACTATGCCCCTTGTAATTGTTTGTCAAGATCGTTCTCAGAATATAGTTATGTAATTTTGATGGAAAATTAGGTATGTAGCGCAACGCTACTTTTTAAGAACTTTTGTAAAGAACTATACCCCTTGTAATTGTTTGTCAAGATCGTTCTCAGAATATAGTTAACTTCTACCAGATTAAATGCATTAAGAATTTTCTATCCCAAAATCATTCACGTAAATGCTTTACGGAATTTATTGTTATCTTAAAAGAAAAGTCTAAACTGAGCTTCAGCTTTTATCAAATCTAAATTAACTTCAACTTAAAGAATTCCAGTCACAAAGTATTATGAAACTCCACCAGCAGCTTATAATTATGTTAAAGAGAAGTAAGTATATTCATTCCACAGTTTGCTGTAGCAGTCAGATGGCGATCCAGTATAAATAATTAAAGGTAAGAATCAGTCTTAATAATTTCAGGTAACGACTGAGGGCCACGGCGACAACACATTTTATGTTTCGTCGTAATAATCAGCAGGTAGTCTTGACAGAGCAGCAGTTAAAAGATTTTAAGAGACGCAGCGTTCAGTCAGCAAGCAAACGTTCATCCAATATTAGACGGGAAGGTTTCACTTGGCGATATCCATTCAGTACGACATTTTAGTGAATCTACTGCGGATATGAATATACTGACTTTGATAATAGTGTGAATAAGTTACTGTTAAGTGGCGCAACGCATATACTAAAGTGTATAACTTTTATTCACAGGTCATCGGCAATTCTGTTTGCTTTATTGATTCGGCGTTGAAAAGTGTTTGTTCAGTGTTGAATCCGCTTTGAACAGTGATATATTTTGTTGCGTGTGATGATTATAGACAATGTCCCGCAGAATAATTACTCGTTCTCAAACTGATAAAACTTTTTGTTGCGTGTGATGATTATAGACAATGTCCCGCAGAATAATTACTCGTTCTCAAACTGATAAAACTGTACAAAATACTGACGAGAGATTCTTTTCTGGAATAGGCAGTAATAATACGTGTGAAAACCCTGATTCTGAAACGTTAGGTGAACAGACATTTAATAACTGTAACAATATGGAAGCGTTTAACGAACAAGTAACTTCAGAAATGCCCACAGACAATGAAACGGTAGTGCAAAATAATTTGGCATTAAATGCAACAGACGGTACACAGTCACAAATTCCGCATAGTAGACATAGCAGTTTCAGTAACGAAACCACTACAATGCAGTCAGACAGAGAGACTCCATTAAGCACTGATTTAGATTCAAACGGTACACAGCTACACAACCTGCGTAGCAGATCCAACAGTTCTCATGACCAAAATTCCGAAATTACGGAAAACGTGACGCAGTCACAATCATCTGAGGATGTTCAAATGAACACAGATCTACAGCCTTTAACAACGAATACAAATACACACAGAAGTCAATCCCAAACGGATCCAATAATGGCATTTTTGCTACAAATGAGACAAGACATGAATCAAAACTTTAACAGAGGGTCACAAGAATTAGAAAAAAGGTCACAAGATCTAAAAAACGAAATTAAGGCAGAACACGCACACACAGATCAGAAATTAGACAACATGTACCAAAATCTAAAACACGAAATCAAAGTAGAAATTCAAACAGTCGCTGAAAAATGTTCACAATCAACACAAGAATTACGCGACAAAATTCAAGAAATATCCGATAACCAAGCAACATTTGCAGTTAGTATACGGGAAACAATGACAGAAAACTTTGCTAAACAAAACGCTCAGATTGATGAACGTTTTAACAATCACACAGAAAACTGTTTGATACGTCACCGTAAACTGGTGCGATCGCAGGATAAAGAACGAAAAGAATTACTACAAACAATCACTAAACAGCGTCAGGACGACAAAAAGAAAGTGTTTGCCCAGGGCAAAACATATGTAGACAATCACATACAGTCGATCTCGGAAGAAATCGAAACGGTCAAAGAAACAAATAATCAAATACAAGACAGGCTTACAGAAATCCAAACACAGACAATCGATGTGAAAACTTCTACAGACACTGAAATCCAGAATGTTAAAGATAAATTAACAGAGGACGTTCAGACACTAACTGACAAAATAGAACACATAGAAATTAACCATGACACAGAAAATTTAAAGGCAGATTTTAAGAAAGTCACCAAAAGCAACCGTAAATTACGAAACGAACTGACAGAAAAGATCAATGAACTCACTACATGAATAGATCTTTTAGATACTAACAATGACGAGAGATCAGACGACACTGCACCAGTCCCAGTGCAACAGAACTCTAATAGTAATAACACGCCATTGACAAATATACAACAAACTATCACAGATCTAAAATCGCGTAATGATTCATTGCATCAGCAAATAAATTCTCTACAGCAAGAGATAGCGGACGCACAAGAAACCGCCGCACATAATCATTTTCAACAGAACACACACCGTTACGAAGTGCCTCAGATCCATAATACATATAATGTTGGTAGACTTCAGAGAGTAAGAGATTTTACCCAGGAAGAAAGACACCCGAGTCCATATTCAAGACAATACGACAACACTTACACACACAGACATGACAGTTTTGATCACAAACATTTTCTTTCAGTTAGAAAGTTTAAAACATTTAAAAACGACAGGGCGCAAATACATCCGTTGGATTTTATCCAACAGTTCAGGGGAGCACTTCCACCATCATGGCCAGTACAACATAAGTTAGAATTTATTGTCAGTTTTCTTGAAGGAGAACCAGCACGACGAATGCGACCAATTGCTAGACAATGTTTTTCCGTAGAAGCATTTGAGGAAGCATTTTTATCAGCATATTGGTCTGACACTACACAAAACAGCATCAAAGATCGGCTACTTAGTTTGCCAAACTTTGAAAATTCTACCTTTCCAACAATCACACAATTTTTCGAGTACATGGTGGAACAGAACCAGTACCTCAACGAGCCATACAGTCAATCGGCATTAATACAGCTTTGCATTTCAAAACTGCCCAGAGCTTTGAAAGTGTCATTACTGACAGGGCAACAAAAGGACAATGTATCCGCTTTTAGAGACATCTTACAACTATTAGAAGCACACCAGGCAGACTACGCATTTGTTAACAAAAATTTTTCACGACAGAACGGAAAACAAACAAACTCAGCTACTTTTGAACAAACACGATTTGGTAATAACAATCGGAGTAAACGCTTTCGCAGCGAAAATGACAACGAAAACAGGAGTAATGAAAAACATTATACTGACACGGTAAATTTATATTCAGGACAGCAACAGAATCCGAGACTTAACACGCAACCGAATAGGTCAAATTTCCATATGAATCATCGCTCAGATAATGCGACCGGGGAAGGCCATTACGCGGGTCGACCGCAAAATGAACAAAAACAAACGTTTCTACGGGGTGCAGGTGGGCTGCCGTACTGTCACAGTTATAACGACAGGAGAAAAGAAAACGAACACAGACCGCCGAGGACGTTCCACAATGACAATTTTAACGGAAACTACAACAGGGCCCAACAGCTGCGTTACCGTATGAATGTACCAGACACCAGATTTCATCCACCAGACACTGCTAATAATCAAAACGGCAGAACTGTACAGTTGATAGAACACATACCAAACTCCCAAGCTGAAAATCACATATCGGAAGAATTATGACTAGAGAAAACCTGCAATGAATCTCTTAATGTCGATACTATGAAATCACACAGAGCAAACATAACGACCGAAAATGCCATTACATTTGACGACGTGAGAGACACATTGTTACAGGAAAAACCAATCCTACAGAAAACAATATATCACCCAATAATAGAGATAAATTTACAGTCGCACAATATTTTAGCGATAATTGATTCAGGTTCACCTATGTGCGTAATTAACGAAGACACATTTAACAGATGCAATAGCAATAATGATTACCCAGTATTTCCTTTAAACAGAACGAAGGTCAAGGGAGCTTTTGCAGGAAAAGGCATTGAAGTTAAAAGACAGACACAATTAACATTTGTTTTTGCAGGGGAAACGTTCCACAGTGATTGTTGGATAGTTCCGAATTTAACAACAGACATGATATTAGGAATAAATTTTCTTGTTCAGTACGATGCGAAGATTGACTTCAAATCGTCATACCTCACACTACAAAAGGAAAACAGGGAAGTGATCGTAAGATTTCAAAACACAGTATCCTCCGAAGAACAAAATATGCACAGGATCGAGATTATTACTGATTCTCAAGATAACGATTGTTATATCGCACTATACACGAACACACTTAATAATGACTTGGTAGAGGAACAGGAGTACAATATGTTCGAGACAATTACACGCAAGGTAGACAATAGTGTAGCAAAATGCGACGCAGAACGCACAGAACTTGAAAATATTCTGGTACAACACAAAGCAGTTTTTACCAATGTTCCAGGAACAATGACAGGATTTATGTACGAATTTCAGGTGAAACCACACGAGACTTTCAAAGCAAAGCATTATCCAATCCCACACATACACACAGAAGCAGTTAAGAAAGAATTACGAGCAATGATCGATCAAGGAATAATAGAACCAGCAGCCAGCCAATATATAAATCCACTACACATTGTTGAAAAGAAGGATGGATCACTACGTTTAGTTTTAGATTCACATCAAGTTAATAAAATAATCATTACAGAAACCGACCGACCACAGACGTTAGAAGAGTTACTGCAAAAATTTCATGGCACCTCCATTTATACTACACTCGACCTCAAATCAGGGTTTTGGCAAATCCAACTACACCCAAATTGCCGAAAATATACGGCATTCCTTTGCTTTGGGGAATGCTATCAATTTTGTAAACTTCCGTTTGGACTAACGATTTCGTCTGCCGCCTTTATACGAGGCATGAATACTATTCTACCACAAGATCTGAAAAACAAAATTACTACATATGTCGATGACATTTTAATTGCAGCAGAAAACTGGGAACAACACAATCATACTCTTCAACAATTACTGAATACATTCGAGCAGAATGGTATAACTATAAACTTGCGTAAATCTGAATTTGGTAAAGCGTCAATAAAATTTCTAGGGCACATTACCTCACAAACAGGTATCGCACCAGACCCTGACAAATTGCAAGCACTGAAAGACATCGACGTGCCAACAAACAAAATGGAACTTCGGAGCTTTTTAGGTCTTATCAATTATTTTAGAAAATTTATCCACTACAAAGCATTAGACACGCCCTTGCTATACCAGCTTACAAGTAAAAACACACTTTGGTCATGGAATGAAGACGTTGAAGCTGAATTCGAGAACTTGAAAGAAGCATTATTAAAAGCACCTTTGTTATCACACCCTGACCCAACACAAAACTTTTCCGTTGCAACAGATAGTTCAACCACAGCACTAGGAGTACATATTTTCCAAGAAATAAAGGAAGAAGATAAGACAGTCGTGAAACACATTGCTTTTGCAAGCAGGATACTTTCTCCAGCAGAGCGCAATTATTCTGTAACAGAATTAGAGACACTATGTGTAATTTACGCTTTTAAGCGATTCCGTCATTTTCTATATGGCCGACATACAACAATATATACCGATCACCGAGCAATCCAGTTTTTATTGTCAGCAAAACTTACGCACGATAGATTAAGCCGCTGGAAATTATACTTACAAGAGTTTGATTTTACCATTATACACATTCCAGGCACGCAGAATACTGTTGCCGACGCATTGTCGAGGTCCATTCACAATAAACGCATGGAGAAAGAAAATACCTTTTGCTACAACAACCATAGTATTATGTATATTAAACAAGTAGCTTTCGAAAACTTTATATCAGCAGCATTACAGGATATAGAGAGAGAACAGCAGAAAGATGAAACACTGAAAGAGATTGTAACGCTTTTGAAAGACAGAAGTAACGCTAAAGTCAGACTTCATTACACTGTACATCAAAATATACTCTTTATTCGATCATACCGAGACGGTAATAATTGGCTTTTATGCATTCCGGAAGGGATCGTAAATAAACTGATATGGTATACACATCTAAGTTATGGACACTACGGAGAGAGGAAATGCTTTCTGATTCTGCGACAAAATTGCCACTTTAATAACATGGAAAAACACATAAGAAAAGTAATAGCATCATGCAAGATATGTCAAAAAGCTAAATCATCAACAGTGTCACACATTCCACCATTGTATCCCATCATACCGGTTAAGTTAAGACACATGGCAGCAGTGGATCTTTTCGGTCCAATCCCCAGAACAAATAATGGTTATAGTTATATTTTTGTAGCTGTAGAACTAACATCCAAATTTGTAACATTTTCTCCACTAAGGAAAGCAACAGCAAGAACAGTATCAAGAGCGTTTGTAAGAGATTTTCTATCAGTAGTAGGACGTGTACAGAAGGTTATTTCGGATAACGGTCCGCAGTTTAGGTCAGACGTATGGAAGAAAATGTTAGAAAGTAAGAACATAACACCTATTTACATATCAAGATATCACAGTTCTTCCAACCCATCAGAAAGAATAATGAAAGAGATCGGGAAGTTATGCAGAATTTATTGTCATAAAAGACATACAACATGGGATAAATATATTTTACAGTTTCAAGAAGTGATAAATGCAATACCCAATGAATCTACGATGCTATCACCAACCGTAATACTGACAAATAAAGACCCACCGAACAAAATTACCGAACTAATTACTTTTCCTAAGACGCGTAGGCTTCGACATTGTGAAATAATAGACACAGCATTAGCAAACACTAAAAGAGCTGCAGATCGGCGGAAGAAACAACAGAAGCAGGTAAGTCGACTACAGAAGTACGAGATTGGCGACAAAGTACTGATTCGCACTCATTTTCTTTCCAACAAAGGTAAGCACAGATGCCGTAAATTCGAACTTCTGTATGCAGGCCCTTACAGAGTTCGTAATATTCCACACGCTAATGTAGTGCATGTGGAAACGCTACGTAAGAAGAAATCATTAGGGAATCATCATGTATCCAACGTGAAACATTTCTTGACTTAAATTTTTGCATTTCAGCTGACGAAAGGACGGCGTGACACGTAAGTATGCAACAATGGTAGTTTCAGCGCGCTTCAGTAACAAACAAAGCCGCGACACGCAGCGCACCGCTAATATTTCACCGTACCTTAAAGAACACAGCAGTACTTAATGATGCTACGCCAGCCAAGACAAATAAAAACACGAGAAACATTTCCTAACTTAAAGAGAACATGCAGACAACGACACGACGTATGAATTTGTGCACTGAGAGCTCATAAATGAAAGAAATTTTTTTCATAACGTGACATAATTACTTAAGAAAATGTCGATTTTTGCAATAGCTAAACTGATAATATAGATCGTTCATTAATCAATTATTTTAGTGGTAACATTAACATGTACTCTTTATTCCAGAATGCAGCATTGTTGTCGCACGTCATCAAAATGAAACGTAGTTTTAGTTAGAATAAGGATGTGAATCTTTAGGTCACACAGATAGCTGACGCTAATTGTCATTACAGAAATTTTATAGGTCATGCCGGGAGCTGACGTGATTTTGCAGCAGTTAATATTATGATAAAGTGTTTTATAGGTCATGCCAGGAGTGGACGAGAAGTACCAGAAGATGTTTATTGAAGTCATGCCGTGCACTGACGATAATTAATACTGAATGTTTTATAATAAGTCATGCCGTGCGCTGACGTTAATTAATGCTGAATGTTTATAACAGGTTATGCAGAGAGTTGACATAGATGCAGAAGAAGAATGTGTATGTTATGTTAGTATATAAGAAATGTATAATGTTAAGAGATAATTTTGCTAGCATGTGACACATTGCAACACTATGGATGGGGACCACACATTACAATGTCTAACCAGAATAATGTTTACCTTAATTTTCAGCTGCAAAAGAATACTTTAAATAATTTTATGACAGTAATTTTATTGTATATTATGACCTGACATTTGACGACTCATAACTGACGACTACACCCCTGAATGGAAGATAAAATTTTAGGACAGTAAGTCAAGAAATGCATTGTCAACAAAATTTATAATTAATGATGTAAGAAACTAAGATATGTAAATACAGAATAAGTAATAATGTACTTGTCTATAACAAATCTGTATACTATCAAATACTGAATAAGTAGGAACTTTTATGTCTTTTATATATGGGAATAATTTTCTGGAAGAATTCTTAAATTGAAACTACATATTGTTACAAATTACGACACAACATATTTTGTCATAGGGAAAATTATTTGGTAGTCAAATTATGGTACCAACAATGTCCGTGAACCCATTGCCAAAACAATTTTACCCGTACCTTAATTCCTGTGCATCCCCATGGTTATTGAGCACAGAATCAGTGAATTGTGAAACACATGACTTCAACCAATGATGTTCTCGACGAGGTGTTTGCATACCAAGATGCACACCACCAACCTTAATGGACCATTGGAGATGGAACTTAATCCTGATGTGGCTGCGGCAACTCAGGCTATTCGACGACGTACTTAGTGTTTGGGTACACTAAAACTATGGAGCAAGGCGATGATGGAACCACATGGCGAAACCTGGTGTTGTGCTATGTGAGGGAAAGGAACAGACTTTTGAGTGCATTCACAGACAGTTGCCAGTGCTTTGACCATGCTATCCAATTCCTTTTGTACCTTCCTTAATTGTGGTACTAAGAGATGCCAATTTGAATTAAATGTTTCATAATGTAAACTTTCAATTGCTTCATATGATATGTATATTGATTTTCACATTTACTCTTATTCTTGTTGTTAAATTTAAGGGAACCAAATTTTACTTGATGTACAATTCCTACTAAAACCCTTTCTATTTACATATTCTCTTTATTAGAGATAGACAAATCATTTCGTATGACAGCATTTGTGTATACACTTTGTTCAAACTATTTTCTATAATCAAATTTTATACTTATGTTGAGTCCATATGACTCAACAACGTAGTAAAATTTTAAGAAAGCCGAGTAGCGGCATATGTAATTATGTAATAGGCGTATTTAAACTGTTTTAGCATGTAATTATCTGAACTGTTTCTTATTTAAATTGTTTTGTTAATTAAATTGCATTGTGTATTATTGAGAAAGAGCGGGAAACCGCGCATAGATACATTTTGAGAAAGAGCGGGAAACAGCGCGCAGTAATACATCTGTAATGGTAGCAGGGATTGTCTGCACCAAAAACCATTGTTGGCGGCGAGACCGCACTTTTGTAGCATTGAGCGTTGGAAGCGAGCAGTTGCGAGTAAGATGTGAGACGAGGCAGTCGTAGCTAGCGAGACATGAGAGGAGGTCGCTGTAAGCGAGGTATGAATTAACACTTTGAAAGAAGCGGTGTGTTCGCCAGCCACTCGCTATATGTAGCGCAATGCTAGTTTTTAAGAATTTTTGTAAAGAACTATGCCCCTTGTAATTGTTTGTCAAGATCGTTCTCAGAATATAGTTATGTAATTTTGATGGAAAATTAGGTATGTAGCGCAACGCTACTTTTTAAGAATTTTTGTAAAGAACTATACCCCTTGTAATTGTTTGTCAAGATCGTTCTCAGAATATAGTTAACTTCTACCAGATTAAATGCATTAAGAATTTTCTATCCCAAAATCATTCACGTAAATGCTTTACGGAATTTATTGTTATCTTAAAAGAAAAGTCTAAACTGAGCTTCAGCTTTTATCAAATCTAAATTAACTTCAACTTAAAGAATTCCAGTCACAAAGTATTATGAAACTCCACCAGCAGCTTATAATTATGTTAAAGAGAAGTAAGTATATTCATTCCACAGTTTGCTGTAGCAGTCAGATGGCGATCCAGTATAAATAATTAAAGGTAAGAATCAGTCTTAATAATTTCAGGTAACGACTGAGGGCCACGGCGACAACACATTTTATGTTTCGTCGTAATAATCAGCAGGTAGTCTTGACAGAGCAGCAGTTAAAAGATTTTAAGAGACGCAGCGTTCAGTCAGCAAGCAAACGTTCATCCAATATTAGACGGGAAGGTTTCAATATGTTCTGATGTGCTAACAAAACTAACGGGGTTCCATTTAAGAAAACGTAGGTTTGTGTTAAAAACATACTTCCGTGCATTTTTTATGGTTTGTATTAACCAATTACACTAGCCCCTCTCCTCACGTTCGGCCTGTGGAATCGATTCGTCAGTATTTGATGTGGTTTACGAAATATATCCAGCGGTAACGTTAGGTGACTCACCCTGTATACAATAAGTGCTGAATAGCTCCTATCTATGTCAGTCCAATCTCTGTCGAAGCATCAGTCCTGAGACGATCAGTACATGGTAATAGTGACGAAGCAAGTAAGAGCTCCCGCTTGGAGGAGAGGGGTTGATAATGATGGGAGACCGTCAAAACCCCTTGTTGATTATGCAGAATTAATGGTGGATGAGAATATTGCACGTAAGTAGCAGTTATTTCTCTTCAATGTCTATTTTGTTCATTATTAATTGACTTCATTGTACTTTCTTGGTTTCATTGCTAATTTTTCGATGAGTCCCAAGATATGAGCCAGGGACATGGCTTAACTATTCCTGGTATGTATATCATCTACACACGGTGGGTGCCAATATTCTTTTGTTATGAAGACGCGGTGTCTCTCCTTTGGGATATGTCAGAAAGAACACACAAAACGCGGATTCCGCAGCAGTGATGTATATTACGTAAATCGACGGAATACGGGGAGAAAGGAACGGAAAGAGAAGGAACTGGTTATATCAGCTGAATCGGGACTTAATGCTGACTCGGTGTCGACGAGTGAAAGTGCCTGACATACCGGAACCCCAGAACGGGATTTCATGCTTACTAGGCAGTTGCGTTAACCACTGCGCCATCGGGACACAGTATTCAGTGCAAATGCACAGACTATCCCGGCACGCTCTCCATCCGACACATATTCCCACCTATCACCTCCTATCCGCAGCCCCGTCCGTGTCCTCAATGCTCGCTAATTTTAGATTCCTGCCGGGGGTCCAAATATATATTGTGCATCCGCACTGAAGGTTGTGGATTCAATTATATGAATACGTGATGCCTATTCCTTCGGACATGTCCGAAAGAACACATCTGGCGGAATCCTTTCCTTTCCTTTCTTCCCCCTCCACCTATAATTTTGATAATATTTTTTCCTACTTAGTCAGTTTCTTCAGAAGTTTCTGACTCCTAAGCTCATGATCCACCATCACCGTTGAAGGAATCTGAGGGATGGCGTGTGGATATAACACCGTATGTTGTGAAGCTAGCCAAGCGATCTCAGATGTCTAGTAGTGATGATTACCGTAAGTAATATGTTCGTGTGTATATATGCATACGGAGTGCTTTGTTGTTTCATGTATGTTTAATAAGAACTCTTGTTTGCTCTAGAGAGCCTAGATGTAACAGTGGGACTTTGGCAGACGGATTACTGCTAGTCAGATATCTGATAGAGAGTGTGTACAACTGCGTGATATCGTGGGCGAGTCCGTTACAGAGTGGTGTGGAACTTGTACTCCGCCTTGATATGTACTCGCATGTTTTTGACCCAGTTATTGGGGGATTCATCCATCTTTCTGAAGATATCACTGCTAAAATAGCATGTAGTAAAGTCCAGTATCTAGATGAAGAAGATGAATATTGCTTCGCCTGGCTGCTTCTGCTTTGTCATAGAAATAAACCGAAACATACATAAGAGACATCTAATGTCTGTGTTAATTATTTGAAGGCATTTCATCCCCGCCACAATCCATGACCTATCAAAATTTTAGAGGAAAAACCTTTAATATTGTGTTCGGGTTTACGGGTTGGATAAAGATAAGAAGAAAAGCAAGCCACGAGATTTGAAGCATAAAGTGTATGGATTCCTCTACTTTCCCAAGTTATCCAGTCAGCGACCCAAACACGAAGACTGACTGCCATTCTTCGAAGCTGAGAAGCATCCGCCGGAACAGTGACGGGAAGGATAATGACACGGTTAGCTTGTCCTCACCGACTGCTGTCTTTCAGTGACACCCGACTTCCTCTAAATCGTTTACTTCTCACAAACACACGCACACGTGGCGTACTGTGTTCGCTGTACAAAACAGACGTTTGGATATGAATTTCCTTTCCTGACACTCCTTCCAAAGTCAAAAGCGGTACTACAACTCACAGTTCCTGTTTCCCAGCGTCCATTGTCGAGTCTGACGCACACACGACTTACTGATGCCACGTCGAGCACGTATTTCCGTGGTTGCGGGAATTTCCCGCAACATGCTGCGAGAAATGAGTGGGACACTGCGCTCCCCACTCGCACAATGCAAACATGCCAGACCGTTTTCCTAGGGTGCAGGTAACGCAATGCGGCTTGCGGGCCCTACCTGCAGAAAACACACGTATGCTTCGGGAGGAGTCCGACCCGCACGTCACAGTGATTTGCTTGGTTCGAGGAATTCGGGAAGTCGAAATGAGCAGCAGCAACTTCTAGGCAACAGCTACAGTATTTGTTTCGCGGACACGGTCAGCAACAGAGAAGCCAATTCTTCCGATATAACTATTTTTGAAACGTTCACCAGAACTGTCGGCTGACGGCTTCTATGCTTCAGAGGATGACCAGTTTACCTCACCAGCATATTTTGTGAATCATGGCTGATGCGGAGTTGGAAAACGAAATAAAAATACTACTTTATTGAGGCAGAAGTTGGCAGAAAAATGAATTAAACACGTAAGATGAAATAAGTTTTATTGCGTCCATTGTAATACATTTGTAAATATATTTGTACTAAGCCTTTAACAATAGCTACAGTGAATTTTATATTGTTGTTATTGAGAGCGTTATTGAGAACGCCGATTAAAGTTCTCCCCATTGAAGTAATCAATGAATCAGCGCATCTCAGTGCATCCCTCAGCTTTGGCGTAACCGCAGACACCAACCGAGACTGTCATGTATTCCTTGGGTAGTCTATTAATTTCTTATACTTCGGCGACTGAAATTCATCCGCATATGGAGGAAATGGTTTTTTTTACTAAAATGTTTAACACTGCTTCTTCTTCTTCACGATGCAAGAACGTTTGTCTGACTGCTTTGCGCTTTTCCAGTAGTCTTCGCAATAACATACAGTCTTCCTTCTCTTCTGTCACTTCCATATACTTTCGGAGTGCCACCATTAACAGATTTTTAGATCGAGCACTACGCTGAATGTTTGGCTTTTCTCGCCTCCACTACTACTTCACGTCGCATTGCACCGCGTCTAGCAAATGCTCCTCGCAGCACGCTGGACCTCGCATCGTCCCAATGAACCACACAATACTGCTCTCGTCTGGTAAAAACTATAGCACCAGCCGACTTCGAATAACCTCTAAAAATAATTCCAAACCTTTCCGAAATTTTTTCTCGCTTTAACCACCCGTAAAAAAATGAAAAGAGAAAAAGTTTGCCGCTTACTGCATTTCAGATATTGGTTTCGTAAAAGTTCTGCCGCATACGTGAGATTTTAATTGATTACTACACAGTTAGTGCCTCTACTGGCCAGAAACATTGCACACGTTATCAACATACGCTGATGAAGGGAATTATAAAATAATGTTGTTGCACAACTCTTAATTTAGGAGATAAGGCGTGATATATATTCAGTAGCTCGAAAAATGAACTTTCCTAGAAAGCCTACATAATGTTCTATTTCAATGACAGAAATTTATCAATAAATTAAAAAGAGTGTCAAAAGGTATCTCTTGTGTTACTCCATTATGTACAGTCGTCAAATTATTAGAAAAAACACCACTTACTCATTTTACGTTCCAACACCCACCGCTCCGCGCCTAGGAAAACGTTTCACACAATGTCTTGCGGCCCGCACCGGACAGTGGAAGGCTCAAGATTATTCCGCAGCAATCAGCAAATGGCACTGCGGCGAACGTTCGCGTTGTTCCTTCTGATCTGCAATAGAGGGCACTTCTGTGCGTACATCTACCTTCTTTACCAACTTCTGCGCCATTCTCGTTATATATAATGTCTCGATTTCATTTGAGTTACCCTTACACATTCTGCCAGAAACCTTTTCAGGGATCGTGAAGATGATATCATTAACAACTCGTTAAGATAAATATAAGTAATGAAAAACAAGGAGTGCAAGCTGGTAAACTACTAATAAAAGTGCAAGCGTATAGCAGTGATCACAACATGCACACCGAGATACACATAGTCTGAAGTAATCGCAGAATCCAGGTATTGAAGTAGTAAGTTAACCAGCTTGTAATAAAATATTCAGAGTAAGTATGTGAGTTCTGAGGAAGCAAATGAATTCTGAGGAGACGTGTGAACAAGCTTCCATTCACGAAGTGTACAACATGCAAAACAACTTCTAGGGATCGATGTCCTAAGCAGTTTGGTCCCATCAAATCTTCCATATACTTACTTCCGAACAATCCCGTACTAGACTCAGAGACGTCTAACAGGCCACTTCTCTTTCTTGCTTCATTATTTAATAGACCCAATATGATACATTGTCTACATTTTAGTATGAATTAAAGCCTACTGATGGAGCCACAAAGCCACTTCATTCAATCATCAGTTCACTCGTCGATGTCACCATCATTACGTATTAACAATTCAATTAGAAAGACACGAGGGAGTGCTGAAAATTAATGTCTCCGAAGTTTTCATGTGATCACACAACCGGATGAAAACTCATTTTCTTTATGTTTAATTAAAGTTGATTAACCGCTGCCTCATAACCACGGTGGGAGCATGCATAACGTATTATTGATAGATCTCTTGCAACCACTTGTGTCATTTGTGATGACCGTTCTCATCTTTCGCCTATCAGGTTGTCGTAAGTGGCATTACATGAAACCAGTTGTTGAGTTGATTAACAAACTCTGATGGACCGACTTGTTTCGAGATAAAGCAAGTTATTTGGGAGGATAATGGGAAATTTATGTTTATGTGTGAAGGACTTGGACGTCCCGTAACGGCATGATGTTCAAGTGTACGAGACCCATACAATATTTGGCTAACAGGAGATCGAGCTTATACGAGTAAGGGCATGAGAATGTAACACAGATGTTGAAACAGCTAAGCTAGCAGACTCTCGAAGGAAAACGCAGTATATCTCTTGAGAAGCAGCTTATCAAAAACATCATAATTCAGGACAGAATCTATGGTTATTTGTTGGTCCGCTTCTAATTTACTGTCTTTAGATCACGAACATAAAATTAGACAAATTATGGCTCTCACTAAAGAGTGCAGTCATTTTCCCCACGCTCCATTGTCGAGACCTTAATATGTTATTCATTGTAATGCGCCTTCTGCTACGCAATTCACAGTGAATCGTTGAATAAAAATGAACATGATTTCGTAGGTGTGCCACAGTAGAGACCGTTCAAAATAATTAAAATAAAAAAGAAAGTTCAAATGTGTGTGAAATCTTATGGGTTAAGGTCATCAGTCCGTAAGCTTAAACACTACTTAACCTAAATTATCCTAAGGACAAATACACACACCCATGCCCGAGGGAGGACTCGAACCTCCGCCGGGACCAGCCCCACAGTCCACGACTGCAGCGCGTTAGACCGCTCGGCTAATACCGCCCAGCAGTAGTGACTGTATTTTGAACTTCAGTAACCTTTCCATTTCATGATATCGTTACTGGGATTAAGACTATTAGTCTGACGGACTGGTTGCACTTATGGATCCATACAATCATTCCCCCTTTCCTTCTAAGTTCATTCCGTTTACTATTTCAGAAAGAAACCATATCTCTCTTACCCACGCATTTTGTATTACACTGCGTACCCTCGGATGTATTGCTCTAATCACAAAAAAAATGTTAAAGGAATAACCGAAGTCTTTTGGCTACGTGTTGAATCAGTTATTGATGCACTATTTAGACATTTGAAAGCCATATACTTGTTTAATGTTTCTCTTATTTTTAAGTCTTTATCTTGTTGTGGAACGAAGAAGACCCCCAAATAAATTGAGTATTATTGGGTAAACGCCATCTTCAGTTAATAAATTTATGTCTGCGATGACCACTATGAAGAAGCCCCACATTGTTATACACTGAAGAGCAAACGAAGCAGGTACAGACATGTGTATTCAAATACAGAGACATATAAACAGGCACAATACGGTGCTGCGGTCTGTAACGCCTATAAAGACAACTAATCCAAAATTGGTGCAAATGGCTCTGAGCACTATGGGACTTAACATCTGAGGTCATCAGTCCCCTAGAACTTAGAACTACTCAAACCTAACTAACCTAAGGACCTCACACACATCCATGCCCGTGGCAGGATTCGAATCTGCGACCGTAGCAGCACCGCGGTTCCGGACTGAAGCGCCTAGAACAGTTCGACCACTGCGGCCGGCTACAACAAATCTCTGGCGCAGTTAATAGATCGGTTACGGCTGCTACAGTTGCCTGTTATCAAGATTTAAGTGAGTTGTTCGTGTTGTTACAGTCTGCTCACGAGCAATGGGACTCAGATTCTCCAAGATAACGAAGAAGTTGGGATTTTCTCATACGACCATTTCACGAGTGTACCGTGAATATCAGGAATGTGGCAAAACATCACATTTCCAACATCACGGCGACCGGAAAAAGATCCTTCAAGAACGGGACCAACGGCGACTGAAGAGAATCGTTCAGTGTGACGAGAGTGGAACCCTTCCGCATATTGCTGCAGATTTCAATGCTGGGCCACCAGCAACTGTCAGCGTGCGAACCATTGAACGAAACATCATCGATATGGGCTGCCAGAGCCGAAAGCCCACACGTGTACCCTTGATGATTGCACAACAGAAAGCTTTACGCCTTGCCTGGGCCCGTCAACACCAATATTGAACTGTTGACGACTGTAAACATGCTTCCTGGTCGGATGTGTCCCGTTTCAAATTGTATAGAGGGACGTGTGCAGGTATGGAGACAACCTCATGAACCCATGTGCCCTGCATGTTCGCAAGGGCTTGTTCAAGCTGGTGGAAGCTCTGTAAAAGTGTCTGATGTGTGCAGTTGGAGTGACATGGAACCCCTGATACGGCTAAATACGACTGTGACAGGTGACACGTATGTAAGCATCCTGTCTGATCAACTGCATACATTCATGTACATTGGTCATTCCGACGGACTTGGGCAATTCCATCAGACAATGCGACATCCCACACATCCAGAATTCCTACAGAGTGGCTCCAGAAACACTCTTCTGAGTTGAAACACTTACGCTAGCCACCAAACTCCCCAGACATGAACATTATTGGGCATATCTAGGATGCCTTGCAACGTGCTGTTCAGCAGAGATCTGCACCGCCCTGTACTCCTACGGATTTATGAACAGCCCTGCAGGATTCATGGTGACAATTCCCTCCAGCACTACTTCAGACATTATTCGAGTCCATGCAACGTCGTGTTGCGGCACTTCTGCGTGCTCACGAGAGCCATAGATTTTAGGCAGGTGTACCAGTTTCTTTGGCTCTTCAGTGTATTAGACACATACACTAGCAGTAGCTCAATTGTCGCTAAATATTTACGGTCAGATATGGAATGATTTGAGCACCGCACATACTTGTCTTCGTATGTGTATTACAACTACGTTACTGAAAAAATTTGCCATGACTGAAACCCAATTTATCGTTAAAGAAGTTATGTTTCCACCTAGATTCGACAGTGGCATTACATTATCAAATGCTTTTTACCGGGCACTAGAAGTAGTGCATGGTGTTCGTCGTCGACTGAGCGGACTAGCGCTAACGTTAAGGCAGTGGGGTCATATTCTTAAAGATAACGTTTGAAACATCCACTTCGCCCGCAGGGTCTGCTTCTTTCCCTAACTTTACTAAGAACTTGGCAGTAGGACCCATTTAACAGTGCGAATCTGGACACCCTATGGCCTGAAAATATGCACTGTTTCGGTTGGGATGCGGTCACAAAGACTTTTTATCCTCTCCTGAGGCTAACTGACCCACAGCTGTTGTAAGTGGTCCTTAATATTCTGGATACTGACACTGGATGGAGTTGACGTCCGTGCTGCACCAACATGTGTTCTATCACTGAAATATTTGGGGTCTTGCTGGCCGCAAGAGTACCTCAACATCACCCAGGAAGACATAGAGGTAGGAGTCTGTTCCAACTAGCATTCTACATCTACATCCATACTCCGCAAGCCACATGACGGTGTGTGGCGGAGGGTACCCTGAGTACCTCTATCGGTTCTCCCTTCTATTCCAGTCTCGTATTGTACGTGGAAAGAAGGATTGTCGGTATGCTTCTGTATGGGCTCTAATCTATCTGATTTTATCCTCATGGTCTCTTCGCGAGATATACGTAGGAGGGAGCAATATACTGCTTGACTCTTCGGTGAAGGTATGTTCTCGAAACTTTAACAAAAGCCCGTACCGAGCTACTGAGCGTCTCTCCTGCAGAGTCTTCCACTGGAGTTTATCTATCATCTCCGTAACGCTTTCGCGATTACTAAATGATCCTGTAACGAAGTGCGCTGCTCTCCGTTGGATCTTCTCTATCTCTTCTATCAACCCTATCTGGTACGGATCCCACACTGCTGAGCAGTATTCAAGCAGTGGGCGAACAAACGTACTGTAACCTACTTCCTATGTTGTCGGAATGCATTTCCTTAGGATTCTTCCAATGAATCTCAGTCTGGCATCTGCTTTACCGACGATCAACTTTATATGATCATTCCATTTTAAATCACTATTAATGCGTACTCCCAGATGATTTATGGAATTAGCTGCTTCCAGTTGCTGACCAGCTATTTTATAGCTAAATGATAAGGGACCTATCTTTCTATGTATTCGCATCACATTACACTTGTCTACATTGAGATTCAATTGCCATTCCGTGCACCATGCGTCAATTCGCTGCAGATCCTCCTGCATTTCAGTACAATTTCCCATTTTGCAACCTCTCGATACACCACAGCATCATCTGCAAAAAGCCTCAGTGAACTTCCAATGTCATCCACCAGGTCATTTATGTATATTGTGAATAGCAACGCTCCTATGACACTCCCCTGCGGCACACCTGAAATCACTCTTACTTCGGAAGACTTCTCTCCATTGAGAATGACATGCTGCGTTCTGTTATCTAGGAACTCCTCAATCCAATCACACAATTGATCTGAGAGTCCGTATGCTCTTACTTTGTTCATTAAACGACTGTGGGGAACTGTGTCAAACGCCTTGCGGAAGTCAAGAAACACGGCATCTACCTGTGAACCCGTGTCTAAGGCCCTCTGAGTCTCGTGGACGAATAGCGCGAGCTGGGTTTCATACGACCGTCTTTTTCGAAACCCATGCTGATTCCTACAGAGTAGATTTCTAGTCTCCAGAAAAGACATTATACTCGAACATAATACGTGATCCACAATTCTACAACTGATCGACGTTAGAGATATAGGTCTATAGTTCTGCACATCTGTTCGACGTCCCTTCTTGAAAACGGGGATGACCTGTGCCCTTTTCCAATCCTTTGCAACGCTTCCCTCTTCTAGAGACCTACGGTACACCGCTGCAAGAAGGGGGGCAAGTTCCTTCGCGTACTCTGTGTAAAATCGAACTGGTATCCCATCAGGACCAGCGGCTTTTCCTCTTTTGTGCGATTTCATTTGTTTCTCTATCCCTCTGTCGTCTATTTCGATATCTACCATTTTGTCAACTGTGCGACAATCTAGAGAAGGAAGCACAGTGCAGTCTTCCTCTGTGAAGCAGCTTTGGAAGAAGACATTTAGTATTTCGGCCTTTAGTCTGTCATCATCTGTTTCAGTACCATTTTGGTCACAGAGTGTCTGGACATTTTGTTTTGATCCACCTACCGCTTTGACATAGGACCAAAATTTCTTAGGATTTTCTGCCAAGTCAGTACATAGAACTTTACTTTCGAATTCATTGAAAGCCTCTCGCATAGCCCTCCTCACACTACATTTCGCTTCGCGTAATTTTTGTTTGTCTTCAAGGCTTTGGCTATGTTTATGTTTGCTGTGAATTTCCCTTTGCTTTCGCAGCAGTTTTCTATCTCGGTTGTTGTATCACGGTGGCTCTTTCCCATCTCTTACGATATTGCTTGGCACATACTCATCTAACGCATATTGCACGATGGTTTTGAACTTTGTCCACTGATCCTCAACACTATCTGTACTTGAGACAAAACTTTTGTGTTGAGCCGTCAGGTACTCTGTAATCTGCTTTTTGTCACTTTTGCTAAACAGAAAAATCTTCCAACCTTTTTTAATATATCTATTTACGGCTGAAATCATCGATGCAGTAACTGCTTTATGTTCGCTGATTCCCTGTTCTGCATTAACTGATTCAAGTAGTTCGGGTCTGTTTGTCACCAGAAGGTCTAATATGTTATCACTATGAGTCGGTTCTCTGTTTAACTGCTCAAGGTAGTTTTCAGATAAAGCACTTAAAAATATTTCACTGGGTTCTTTGTCCCTGCCACCCGTTATGAACGTTTGAGTCTCCCAGTCTGTATCCGGCAAATTAAAATCTCCACCCAGAACTATAACATGGTGGGGAAATCTACTCGAAATATTTTCCAAATTATTCTTCAGGTGCTGAGCCACAACAGCTGCTGAGCCCGGGGGCCTATAGAGACATCCAATTACCATGTCTGAGCCTGCTGTAACCGTGACCTTCACCCAAATCATTTCACAATTCGAATCTCCGTCAATTTCCTTCGATACTATTGCACTTCTTATCGCTATAAACACGCCTCCCCCTTCACTGTCCAGCCTGTCTCTGCGGTATACATTCCAATCTGAGTTTAGGATTTCATTACTGTTTACATGTGGTTTCAGCCAACTTTCTGTCCCTAGTACTATATGGGCGTTGTGACCGTTTATTAATGAGAGCAGTTCTGGGACCTTTCTATAGACGCTCTTGTAGTTTACTATTAGCACATTAATATTGTTATTACCTGTTGCATTTCGCCTACTCCTGCCTTGCCGCGTCTCAGGAGGCGTCTTGTCGGGCCTAGGGAGGGAATTCTCTAACCTAAAAAAAACCCATGTGCACTCCACACGTACTCCGCTACCCTCGTAGCCGCTTCCGGCGTGTAGTGCACGCCTCACCTATTCAGGGGGACACTACATTTCTCCACCCGATAGCGGAGGTCGAGAAATTTGCACCCCGGCTCTCCGCAGAATCGTCTGAGCCTCTGGCTTAAGCCTTCCACTCGGCTCCAAACCAGAGGACCGCGATCGGTTCTGGGAACGATACTACAAATAGTTAGCTCCTGTTGAAGTATGGCACCACTATTTTGTCGCGAAAGAGAAAACACATGAGGATGCAGGATGTCCGCGATGTATCGTCATTGCCCAATCACTACCAGCCGGCACCTTGATGCCAGAAGTAACACCAGTGTGCCTTTCGAAAACATGGGGAGAATGCACCTGTCCCCTGGTCACCGTACAGGGGCACGACGAACGTCATCCTGTGTTGTATAGAACTGTGATTCATCGCTGAACTCAGTGCGACCCCTTTGATCAGTAGTTCCCGTCTCCAGGTCACTGTACCACTCCAAATGCGGATCTTTGTAACGTGCTGTAAGCGGCATCCTACGCTCGGGACGATAAATTCCTGGTTCAGCTGCGGCTAGGATTCAGCTAATCGTGTGGGGTGGAACAAAATGTTTCTAGCTCTGGGATGACAGGGGCACATGTGAATGCGTTATGATGAGTTTCGAGTACATTACGACGATACTTCACGGTGGCCGTTATACGTTGTCAGCCGGAACCTTGACGGCGCGTGTACCTGCCCTCATGTTCCAAAGAATTCCAACACCGCACACAACGCCCTGCACATCACACTATTTCAGGATTTCACCAGCCAGCCAAATGGAGACCCACAATGAGCCCTATTTCAAACTGCCGTTTACTAATAACGCTGTCTCACACGCGTACGTAGGATCTACCAGGCCTGCTAACATCACTAAACACGAACAACGCTTATGCATTCTGGTAGCCGTTCTACCTGTCAATGGATATCGTAGTTCTAATTGTTTACATATCCGCCGTTTATGTCTACATCTACATCTACATGACTACTCTGCAATTCACATTTAAGTGCCTGGCAGAGGGTTCATCGAACCACAATCATACTATCTCTCTACTATTCCACTCCCGAACAGCGAGCGGGAAAAACGAACACCTAAACCTTTCTGTTCGAGCTCTGATTTCTCTTATTTTATTTTGATGATCATTCCTACCTATGTAGGTTGGGCTCAACAAAATATTTTCGCATTCGGAAGAGAAAGTCGGTGACCGAAATTTCGTAAAAAGCTCTCGCCGCGACGAAAAACGTCTATGCTGTAATGACTTCCATCCCAACTCGTGTATCATATCTGCCACACTCTCTCCCCTATAACGCGATAATACAAAACGAGCTGCCCTTCTTTGCACCCTCTCGATGTCCTCCGTCAATCCCACCTGGTAAGGATCCCACACCGCGCAGCAATATTCTAACAGAGGACGAACGAGTGTAGTGTAACCTGTCTCTTTAGTGGACTTGTTGCATCTTCTAAGTGTCCTGCCAATGAAACGCAACCTTTGGCTCGCCTTCCCGACAATATTATCTATGTGGTCCTTCCAACTGAAGTTGTTCGTAATTTTAACACCCAGGTACTTAGTTGAATTGACAGCCTTGAGAATTGTACTATTTATCGAGTAACTGATTCCAACGGATTTCTTTTGGAACTCATGTGGATCATCTCACACTTTTCGTTATTTAGCGTCAACTGCCACCTGACACACCATACAGCAATCTTTTCTAAATCGCTTTGCAGCTGATACTGGTCTTCGGATGACCTTACTAGACGGTAAATTACAGCATCATCTGCGAACAACCTAAGAGAACTGCTCAGATTGTCACCCAGGTCATTTATATAGATCAGGAACAGTAGAGGTCCCAGGACGCTTCCCTGGGGAACACCTGATATCACTTCAGTTTTACTCGATGATTTGCCGTCTATTACTACGAACTGCGACCTTCCTGACAGGAAATCACGAATCCAGTCGCACAACTGAGACGATACCCCATAGCTCCGCAGCTTGATTAGAAGTCGCTTGTGAGGAACGGTGTCAAAAGCTTTCCGGAAATCTAGAAATACGGAATCAACTTGAGATCCCCTGTCGATAGCGGCCATTACTTCGTGCGAATAAAGAGCAAGCTGCGTTGCACAAGAGCGATGTTTTCTGAAGCCATGCTGATTACGTGTCAATAGATCGTTCCCTTCGAGGTGATTCATAATGTTTGAATACAGTATATGCTCCAAAACCCTACTGCAAACCGACGTCAATGATATAGGTCTGTAGTTAAATGGATTACTCCTACTACCCTTCTTGAACACTGGTGCGACCTGCGCAATTTTCCAATCTGTAGGTACAGATCTATCGGTGAGCGAGCGGTTGTATATGAGTGCTAAGTAGGGAGCTATAGTATCAGCGTAATCTGAAAGGAACCTACTCGGTATACAATCTGGACCTGAAGACTTGCCCGTATCAAGCGATTTGAGTTGCTTCGCAACCCCTAAGGTATCTACTTCTAAGAAACTCATGCTAGCAGATGTTCGTGTTTCAAATTCTGGAATATTCCATTCGTCTTCCCTGGTGAAGGAATTTCGGAAAACTGCGTTCAATAACTCCGCTTTAGCGGCACAGTCGTCGATAACAGTACCATCGGCACTGCGCAGCGAAGGTATTGACTGCGTCTTGCCGCTTGTGTACTTTACATACGACCAGAATTTCTTCGGATTTTCTACCAAATTTCGAGACATTGTTTCGTTGTGGAACCTATTAAAGGCATCTCGCATCGACGTACGTGCCAAATTTCGCGCGTCTGTAAATTTTAGCCCATCTTCGGGATTTCGCGTTCTTCTGAACTTCGCATGCTTTTTCCGTTGCCTCTGCAACAGCGTTCGGACCTTTTTTGTGTACCACGGGGGATCCGTTCCATCTCTTACCAATTTATGAGGTATGAATATCTCAATTGCTGTTGCTACTATATCTTTGAATTTGAGCCACATCTCGTCTACATTCGCATAGTCAGTTCGGAAGGAATGGAAATTGTCTTTTAGGAAGGCTTCTAGTGGCACTTTATCCGCTTTTTTAAATAAAATTATTTTGCGTTTGTACTGGTGTTTACCTGTATGAATTAACTCTGACACCCGACCACACATTTGGATGCTTTACTTTTGTTTGTGAAGTACCGTATTACTATTACTATTATCGATATCGTTCAGCATATGACATAAAAATGCGTATGGATTGGGAAAAGTGTTGATCATAATCCATGAATACGAACTATTCTGATTTTCACCTGTAATTATTCACTAAAAGCGTGGACAACCCATATCAAGATGACTGGACGACAAAAAATCCTGACTTCTCATACGTACAAAATCAGGGGTAGCTGAAATATCACCATACGGAACACAAGGAGCATACCAATAAAAATGTTTTACCCTAGTTAGAAAATCGGAGGTTTTATGCAGTTATCAACTCGTGCATTCGTAATACACACATCAAAAAAAAAGTTTTACATCGCCGCGGTTCCTAGAACTCCTGAAGCTAGATGTTGACTGTGGGTATTGCAGACATAGTCCCTTTGACTCTTCAGAGATGTCACTGAACCTCAAAGATGTAAACAACCATGCATGGGCAGCTCCTAATAGACAGCTGATCAGTTGCAGTCGTTCTACGAGCGAGGACGTACACGGCTCGTGTTGACTGTAATTCAACTATGCCTAGACAGTCAATACCGCGGTTCGATCGCGTCCGCATTGTTACTTTGCGCCACGAGCGGCTCTAACAAGAGAAGTGTCCAGGCGTCTCGGAGTAAACCAAAGCGATGCTGTTCGGACAAGGAGGAGATACAGAGAGACAGGAACCGTGGATGACATGCCTCGCTCAGGCCACCCAAGGGCTACTACTGCAGTGGATGACCGCTACCTGCGGATTGTGGCTCGGAGGAACCCTGGCAGCAATGCCACCATGTTGAATAATGGTTTTTGTGCAGCCACAGGACGCTGTGTTACGACTCAAACCGTGCGCAACTTCACTCCCGACATCCATGGCGTGGTCCATCTTTGGAGCCACGACACCATGCAGCACGGTGCATATGGGCCCAACAACATGCTGGACCACCGAGGATTGGCATCAGTTTCTGTTCACCGATGAGTGTAGCATATGGCTTCAACAAGAAGGCAAACCGGTCAGGCTGAACTCCTTAGACACACTATCCAGCGAGTGTTAGCAAAGTGGAGGTTCCCTGCTGTTTTGGGATCACATTATGTGAGGCCAACGTACGCTGCTGGTGGTCACGGAAGACACCCTAACGGCTGTACGATACATGAATATCATCCTCCCACCAATTGTGCAACCATATCGGCAGCATATTGGCGAGGCATTGGTCTTCACGGAAGACATCGTGCACATCTTGTGAATGACGTCCTTGAAGATAATGACATCGCTCGACTAGATTGTTCTCCAGACATGAACCCTATCGAACCTGCCTGCCATAGATTGAAAAGGGCTGTTTATGGACGACATGACCCACCAACCACCATGAGGGATCTACACCGAATCGACGTTGAGGACTGGGACAATCTGGACCAACAGTACCTTGATGAACTTGTAGAGATTATGTCACAACGAATACAGGCATGCATCAATCCAAGAGGACGTGCTACTGGGTATTAGAGGTACCGGTGTGTACAGCAGTCTGGACCACCACCTCTGTAGGTCTCGCTGTATGATGGTACTGCATGCAATGTGTGGTTTTCATGAGCAATAAAAAGGGTGGAAATGATGTTTATATTGTTCTCTATTACAATTTTCTGTACAGGTTCCGGAACTCTCGCAACCGAGGTGATGCAAACCTTTTCTTGATGTGTGTGTAATAATCTATCCTCTGTGCTGTCTTTGTCTAACTTATGCTACTGTTCCTTCTAAAATAGTTGAAGTTTTCATTCAACAATCTCGTAAGCGCTCACATATACTGTGATGACAGCGTAAGTATCCATATGTTGTTAAAAAGTGTACGCTGTATGTATAAGCTTTCCTACTACGTTACCGAATCAGATGACGCGATACCTTCGGCACTAGAATAATGTAACAGAGGAGAGGGAGCCAAATCCGTCCACCCGTACCTAAGCAATAGTCTTATAATCATTTCAGGTTTATGCCGCAGCACACTGTCTCTAATGCCTTCTTGAAAGTGAGACTACTAAATACCTTCATGTGACATTGGTGTTTGCCAGATATCGAAGTACAACTGCACATTTTATTCTGTGATTTTTTAAATACAAATCTAAATGAAAACGTGTGCTGCAGAAAAGGTAAAAATGTAAGTAGTTGTGTTGATTTTTAAAGTTTGTTATGATCACAGTTCGTAATTATAATAACGAAACTATACGGAAAAGCTGTAAAGAAGTTTACGATTTGTGTGCTCTTTGGATTCTTGAACGCTAGTTAAAACTCCTATGTAAAAACTGACCTTTCCATAAAAGAAATAAGAAATCTGATAGCAATCAAAATGTTGAAAGTGAAAATATAATAATTACTATGTTTACATACTGAGATATTCGGGGAAAACCCACCTCTCTACTCAAACATGTTACGTTTAATTCATACCAAGGGCACACAGTTCCGACATCTTTTACGACTTGTGGAACATGCATCAGAACGGTAGGTAGGATACCCCAGGAGAAATATGTTTTAGTAGACTGTGATATTGAGTCTGTTGAATCAGATCTCATTTGATCTAAAGAAACAAAAACTGCGCGCAGTTTAGTAATTGGAAGTTTTCGCCGATCACGAGTTTCAACTGAAAGAATTCCACAAAAAATCGTAAGTACTATAATTGAATGCATTCGGAATGTAGTGGTTAGTATGGGTACGACGCGTTTTCTCCGAACATTATTGAGTGGCTTGTAGACCATACCAACCTCTTACTTAGAAGATGTAACTTCGGATTGCAATAGAATTTTTACTGTTCGAGCGGGTAGCCAATTGCCTTAATACATAGTACACGATCAACTTACAAACTATGTAACTAAAAATACCCTTGTAGGTGAATGTCAACGAGGCCCGAGAATTGCAACGTGCAGTGAAAAGAAGCGCTTGAAGAAATAATAATGAGAAACTAATTGTGAGTCAGTATGCCATGGAAGGTAACAATGACATTTTGATGATTCACAGAGTTCCCATTTCCTCCAGAAAACTTAATATTTTGACTTTTTCCTGGGTTTACGAAGGATGTCCCTATGGGAGAACAATTCAATTTTTTACTACATTCCAGTCAATTTACTTCTAAACCACAATAAATAAAGCGTCCAACACTAATAAGACAGAAACATATAAAGTGTGATATTATGTTTTGAAGTATCGACCAGCAGTACCCAATTATTTCACGTTGAAGAACCTCCCTTTGATGTTGCAGTAATTTTTACAAATGTTAATTATTAAACTTTACGCCAATTCTTTAATTTCAAGCGTATTTAGCATTAGCTCGGAGGCAGATAAATAACACTTCAGAATCCGTGATTATGCGAATGGTATTTAGTAAACAAACACTGGTTCATTACACTAGGGGATTTATGATTTCTAGTACAAGGGAAAAAATCAGGTTAAACGCCGTTTATCAAATAGTTTTATTCATTTGGCTCTATGGCTCTTCCCGAAAGTAGGAGTCAATGTTTGTGGATCAGAGTACTAAAGAAAAATCAGAAGTAATGCTAATAGCAAAGGAGGTCCAGAAATTGTGAGTTCCTGATTTAAGAGACAGTCAACTGTAACAGTTGCCTCACTCACATTTACGTCTTAAATGCTCATAGAAATGTCATGAACTATTATAATTTCAACGTTAGAACGAAGTTTGATGCACAACGCTCAAATAAAGTAGATTGTATCTTTGCTTATAAGTCTGCTTACCTAAAAACTCGTTTCCCTTTTAGACTCTAGTTAGTTGTTTTCTGAAGATGACCCAATAAGACGAAAATTAGTTTAAAATTCACAAAAATCAGTTAAACAAAAACATTGTACATGTTGTTCAGTCATAAATATTGTGAGAGGTGTCCACTAGTTCAACTACCACGCAACGACTAAAACTTCATACTGCACTGAATCTGAATATCATATCCGATACTACCGATTACCAGCTGTTGCAACGGTATATGATATCATATGCATTTATTAGGGCGAACTACAAACGTTCCTTGCCCGTCACGATGGCTGATTACTCTGGTGAGAGACCACTAGCAGTCTTTCGTATGATGTACATCATGCACGATAGTGATTCTCCACATTCCAGTAGGCACATCTTAACCCAACGTAACCTAGAAATTGTATGGATTTTGGTAGACCAGTTCCTCAACCTACAAGCTCACTCGTTGTAAACAAAAAGAAGTTCTTTCTGGGGCATTACGTCAAGTCTAAAATTCCTTCAACATTTGATAATGACGAAAAGTAATGTGTGGAGTCATGTTACCCACTACGCAAAAGACCAGTAGCATTATAATGTGCTTGGAACCCTCTGAGGAGGCGAGTTGAAATCTGTTTTCGGACAGATGGTGGCCACATTCAATGATTTGCTTCAAGTACTGTGAAACGCAAGAAAATTGCAGAAAATAATAATGGCTATCAGCAGTTACTTCGACAAACGTGTTAGGAACGATTTTCACATTAATGGAAAACCTAGTTTGTCGATACAATAGCATTGTTATTCTGGTTGTTATCAAAGAAATTTAATCGAAAAATATTACCTACTATTTAACTTACACTCTATTAGGTCCCCTTGAACAAGGAAGCATTCGCAATACCTTAACCAAAACCTCATGAATTCCTTTCAGTACCAACCGAGTGAGTAGAGATTCAGTATGATTATTATATGTCCATTAAAATACAAATATATGCACTGCCTGACTAAAAAGTTGAAGCACCCAGAAGGAGAGAGGGAAAAGGAATGAAACTTCACATACTGAGACGGTATACTATAGTATTTCAGTGATCATAGAATCGAGTCAAATTAACGAAGAACTTTGCTGAAACAGCCCACTTACCCGGGGCCGACAAGATATACGGGCCCTGCAACGAACTTGTGACGTCGCACTAGTCGGCTTGGCCGCCGCACTTCGAGAAACTTTACCGTGTTCACGGAAAAACGATGTGTTGTTGAGAGCTTGTATGCATTCAAACGCGTAGTCTAGAATTATTAAACTCGTCTAAAATAATAACTCACTCCCCGACGGAGACTGCTGCTGGTACCTGGAAGACCTGCAGTGCGACGTTCTGTGACGTACGCGCCATGGCCGCTGTACCTCGTTCGCCTCGCATTCATCTTTTGACGGTGCACCCTTTCTAGCCTCTACGCATAGACTTATTTGGTTTGTAAGCATGTCATAAAGCGTTTGAATACTCTCCGGATGCATTCCGGCCTATAATTGTTGTAACTGGTCCTTGATATCCTGGATGTCGGCAATGGGACGAAGTTGACGTCCGAGCTGCTCCCTTTCATGTTGTATCACAGACAGATATGGGAACCTTGCTGGTGAAGGGAGTACCTCAACATCACGTAGACAGTTCACGGAGACACGTACCGTGTGTGGATGAGCACTGTCCCAATGAAAAATGGCACCACGATACTGTCGCGTTAAGAGATAACACATAAGGTCGCAGGATGTCTGTCACGAACCTTTGGGCCATCATACTTTCTTTATCATTCAGTCATCAGCTGTCTGTGCTCTTCGGTCACAGTACAAGTCCAAACGCAGCTGTTTGTGTTGTGGTTTTAACGGTACCCTATGCTTGGGCTGCTGATTACCTATTCCTAGTGCTGTTAGTTTGCGACGAGCGGCGCGGAATGACGCAGAATGATGGAGTCCAGCATTTTTTCTCGGATTCAGGCGCGGATATGAAGGGGTTACAATATACCTGGTCGAATAATACAGAGATCCACCTCCCAGGTGGTCAGGCATTGTTGACAGGAACCTTGGCGACAAGCATGTCTGCCCTCACATTCTCATGGTGTCCAACATTGGGCCACTGTCACATCCAAATCCCCCCACAAATCTGGATGTTGCGCGATTGACCAACCGGCCAAATGGATACTGTGTCAGATACTGATAACGCTGTCTTACGCGAGTACGTGTTATCTCCGTGTCCTTCATAGCGATCAGTCCCAAGCATAATTTGCGCGCCACACGCTTTCTGGAGGGAAGTAAATTCCGGATCTATATTCCGAACACTCTGAAAATTTACTGCTAATATCTTGATAGCTGAAGTGTCTTTACACTGAGCACATCCTGATTTCCCTGCCTGCACGTCGACTGTTGAGTGTTCGTCAGGACACCTCGCACTACTGACAAGCCTAGAAACCTCCATGTGCACGCCACAAGTACTCTGCTACCCGAGTAGCCGCTTCCTTTGTGTAGTGCACCCCTGACCTATCTAGGGGCGTCCTACAATTCCCCGCCCAATAGCGCAAGTCTAGAAATCTGCAGCCAAGACCGTCACAGAGTCGACGAAGCCTCTGGTTAGGACCCTCCACTCGGCTCCAAACCAAAGAACCCCGATTCACTCTGGGAGCGATGCTGCTAATAGAGAGCTCCGCTTGCACCCCGCGTGCGAAGCTAGCGTCTTCACCAAATCCGCCAGCCGCCTGTACGAACTGAGGATCGCCTCAGATCCCAAGCGACCCGCATCATTGGTGCCGACGTGAGCAACTACTTGCAGACGACTGCACCGCGTACGCTCGACAGCCGCAGGCAAGGCCGCCTCCACATCTTGGATGAGGCCCCCGGCAGACAAACCGAGTGCACGTTGGATTTCTTTCCAGCCCTGTACGCTATTTCTCTAAGGGGCTCCATAACCCGCCTAACGTTGGAGCTCCCAATAACCAGCAAGCCTTTGCCCCCGTGTGCCTGCTCGGGCCCTGCTGAGGGAGCGGCCACCTGCCCACTGACAGGACGAACGGGCGAGGCCAGCCGGACAGCCTCCACATTGACCCTCCTGCTTTTTAAAATTTCAGGACTACTCACAAGAGCTTAATTTTTGGACAGAACTACATTAATAAGCACAACGGAAAACCATATGTTCATAGAACGTTGTGGATCCTATTACAATACAGAACTATTAATGATGATGATAATATTTATTCATTGTGCCTGAACGTCCTATCTCAGTAATGAAATAGTCCACGCGGAGTAGTCGCGTGGTATCAGGCGCCTTGCCACCGTATGTGAGGCTTCCCCCGTCGTTGGTTCGAGTCCTCTATCGGGCATGGGTGTGTATGTTTTTCTTAGCGTAGGTTAGTTTAAGTTAGACTAAGTAGTGTGTAAGCCTAGGGGCCAATGAACTCAGCAGCACTGTCGTTCCATAGGAGCTTACCACAAATTTCCAACATCCAGTAATGAAAGCGCGTTTTACCACTAGACACCTAGGCTCGGAGTAGTGAAGATTAACGATGACCATGTCAATTACTGCACGTTCAGTACTCCTTAGTCCTCTCAGTTTCCAGCAATCACTGTATCCTTTGTTTTGCAGGTTCGTCTATCTAGTCTCCCAGCCTGTTTCTTTTTACTGCTATTCATTTTTTTCCAGGATTCCTCATTTCTTATTCTCGTTCTGTAGCAAAACAGAATTCCCTCTTTATATCTGCTCATTTCACACGTTAGATTCTTTTCCAAATCCACATCTTTAAACAATCTAAGAATTTCCTCTTTCTCCATCGCAATTACAATGTTTTGGCATCATACAGGGATACGTTCCATCCACAAATTTTTCTTTAATAGTTTCTTCAATCGACAACAGAAAATGCTTTCCCTTACGTAAAACTTAGTGCATAATACGTACCTAAGCATATAAACTTGATCCTCTATGTTGTCACTTTTATCTTCCTTGATTTCTTTGTATAAAGCATCGACTTAGACGTCTTACACTCATCCTCATTCCATATTGTTTGCAGCTGGTGTCCATTCGTTCTAACGTATTATAAATGCATTTTAATATATTTGTCATGCCATTTCAGCAGCAAATTTTATACTTTGTATTATCCTTCCTCCTACTGTCACGCAACCCATTTGTTGGAAGTAGCTTCTAACTAAGTAATATAAATGGATATTTAACATAGGAGATGAGAAACAGCAGCCTTGTGTAACGCCTCACAAAAAAATTACACAAATGCGTGTTTCAGTACACGTGGCTATTACGTATGGACATTAATAACAAAACTTCCTACTCAACAAATACAAAAATCATGGAAGTATATTCCCAAAGTATCTATTATTACGACAAAAAATTGTCGAAATAATTGTAACTGTTAACACATTGTCGGAAGATACATCAGTTAGAGACTATTTTAAACTTCCAAAGGAAATAAGTGGGAGAAATCGAATGTGTTTTGTAAATAATTTTATTTTGTACATTGGTTTCTCTTTTTAAGGAATTTCGAACCATATTTGTTAATGTGAAAAGTAGGATTCTTATTTTAAGGAAGCACGGTCGTTCATTTTCATAACTGCAACAGTTGGCAGTCTGTTGGAAATACCCACGGTGCGGTCAGTTGTTGTTAAATATAATCTTACGACAGGGGTTTGCCCCTGTCAACGAACGGTAAATGAAAATACTTTTATATTCTGCAGTCTATTCACGGTGATACGATGCTTGTATAAATCTAAAATTAAACTTGCTGTTTCAGTGAACCTTATATCAAAATCTGTTCGGTTTTTATATGTAGGTAACAAACTGGCTGCAGAAGTTTATTAAAACCACGGCCGGTTTCACGTCAGTTCAGGGGTATCCTCAGATGAAGTAATAGCGTCTATAACATTATTTAACCTTTTCTTGAAACTTCTCTCCGTCTTTCACGCGGGTTTTAGTTTTATCAGTAACGTGAAGGACGGGTAGATGCTTCAAGAAAAGCGTTAAATAATGTAGTAGACATGAACCCGGCCTGGTGTTTATTGACTTCCTATAAAATGTGGGACATTGGGCTGCGGTTTTCCGCAATTGAAGATAACCTTTTCATTTTTATTTGTGCTGTGGTTGTACAAACAACCTAACATATAGACGTAACAAAACTGCAAACTATAAGTTGATAGTTCCTTTTACTTGTCTGTAGATAAGAATTTAATATTTGGACACTGTATTTATAGATTAGACACGTAGTGTTATTCCAAACGGAGATTTTGATGAATTGATGCAGTGTGTACTTAGATCGTGATCTGCTAGTATAATGTAATGCGCTGCACGCTAGCTTCTAGTGCATGGAAATGGGCCAGGCCTGGAGCGATTTCACGCTGTTGATTAACGACCATGCGCTGGTACACCGACCAGCCTGAGTGTAGTTTTTAGGTGGTTTCCGACGGGTTAGGCAGATGCTGGGCTGGTCCCCAACCCTCATCTCAGAGAATACGCAGACTGTTAAAATACAATAGCACACACAACTACGTTCATCTTAGGTGACCCTGACGATTGTGGCGCCATGAAGGGCATCCTCCCTCAAACTTAATATAATTTCTCAAATAACTGCAATATCCTCAAAAGCCGGACTCTGTACTAGACGACTAGACGAGACAAACGGTAGGGAAAAGAAGATAGCACAATGTTTAACTTCCCGGCCAAAGGAAATGTTGTAGCATCTGAAACCAGTAATTTTCTCCTTTAGCTGAATGATTCAGTTTTAGAAGCATTAATCAATTTCTTCTTGATTACATGTTTCATACGATCACTGTTTTAGGGACATTTAATATTAGCTATCCACGATGGAATTTAACCTTGTAACAGTAATGATCTTGACAAATGGACGTGCGCACTCTTCTGTATTGCAAGACACAGCCACTGTTTCACATTACAACTTAAACTGTACCCTCTTTGTTACCTTAACATGTAGTACTTCACAGGTACTGCACCAAATATGTCCTTAGTTACGGCGTATTGGGACTTCCATCGTCCAGATGATGTAAAAGTTTAAGAAAAAGACTCAGCTATTCCTAGTTTAAAATTAATAATTTGCTGGCTTCTCAGTGTTCAAAGTGTGTGTGCGTGTGCGTGTGTGTGTGTGTGTGTGTGTGTGTGTGTGGGGTGAATTCAGCGGGCGAGTACAGGCATATGTACACAGAGCGCTGGGGTGCAGCTTTAATATCGCTGTGTCAACTTGGCAGAGATCCAAACACCGCGCCGCGTGACGGCGAGCAGGCCGTGTTTGCTCAGCAGTTACCGCGCAGCAGAATGGCTGGCCGTCTAATGTTCTGTCGCCAGATCGTGCTTCTGAATACCACTAATACACCAACGCTCTGTCTGCATCCAACGCCGTCCTGCACCACTGTTATTCAGTGAAGACAGAGGGCAATGACCCTTAAAACATTTTGTAGTTTGTTGACACTATTCCACGTCGTTATTTTAACGTTGGAGTTCATCTTCTCTCGGTACTTAGAATGGATTGAAGCGCTTTCTCGAAGCTCAAAAATATGTGACAGCTCCAGCAGTTTTGGAAGAATCATCTGTCCATCGATCCCTGTATCTGAGACAACTGAAAAAAAGGACCAAAATGGATTCTCAGTCCGAAATATTACCCTCCGCTCTTTCACGTCCAATTTCGATTCCATTTCTCGTCTCCTGCATCATATCTGTACTGTTTTAAACGTTTTAGTAGTTGTACTGCATTTTATTGTATTAAACCGGAGACCTAGAAACGACGGAGGGTCTTCATCCCGCGGTAGCCCTCAGTGGTTCACAACCCCACAACAGGCCACATCATTCCACTCAACCTACCACCACTCCACTCCGAGCCCAGGGTAATTGTGCGGTTCAGGCCCCAGTGGACCCCCTCATACTAAACGAGTATAACCCCAAGCGTTTGCGAGGTAGAATATATATGGTGTACGCATACGTCTAAACGGTGTTTGCGCAGCAATTGCCGACACAATGTAACTGAGTCGGAATAAGGGGAACCAGCCCGCATTCGCCAAGGTAGATGAAAAACCGCCTTAAAAACCATACACAGGCTGGCCGTCGCACCTGACCTCGCCACAAATCCGCCGGGAAGGTTCTTGCTAGGCACCGGCACGCCTTCCCGCTCTGGAAGCAGAGCGTTAGAACGTGCGGCTAGCCAGGTGGGGTTTTAGTAGTTATCTTGGAATGGTATATATTCATAAGTACATTTCAGTTTAATATTCTAGTCCATATTGCGCAGTTTGTTTCACACTAATAGCAGTAGAATTGACTCACATGTGTGCCTCCCTTTCCTTATATTGATTGAGGTGTTATTTTCAACTCAATACTGGAGATAAACAGATTAGTATGTAACAACGCCCTATAGCATTCTCTCATTCTTTCTCGCCTAGGATTATAAAAAGATTCCGAAACATGTTGGCAGTTTATTGAAAGTACATCCCTGAAAAGAAATAGTTCTTCATTATCCCTAGAGTGACGCACACACATGTTTGCCATAGAGAAGCAAGTTGGGGTAGGAAACACACCGCCACCATTTTGCAGTCCTAAAGCAACGACTGTGAACGGAACACAGTAGTGCTGCAAAACAGCACCAAGAAGGCGCTAACTCACGCCCCAATGGAAGGAGCGAGCAGCGCCACACCTCCAGGAAGACAGAGTTCAGCGGTCCCTGCAACGCTGACTTAACCATCTGCCCATCGCCGGTGGGCCCAGTTCTGTCGCAGACTTCGAGTGCATCAGTTCTCAGCAATATGAAATGATACATAGCCTGTGTTCTGCGAGTAGTAGTAGTAGTGTGTATTAAGCAACTGCATTTAGGAAGCAAGAAGTACAGGTAGCCACTTCATAACGAGACGTTATGTGTCTTTCCTTTTTAAAAACAAAGTATAGATCATTTTGGATTCATGCCATCAGCCACCGCAACTTCTTTCCCTTCTTGTTTGTGTCGGTGCTGACTCCCACAGTAGCCCACACAACAACAGTGACAGTAGTATCGACATGATACTGCCATGCAGGTGCCACCTTCTCCACCAGCAGCGGCAATTACCCACGCTGTTTAAAGGCAAACACCAGTGAGTACACACTCTTCTCCTCGGAGTCCATATGCAGATCGAGTAGCGCTACGTTAATTTTACTCCATTTTTGTTTTCATTCTGCTGAACTCCAAATTCTGTGTGGGATTTTGTGTGTCCACTGACATCTGCGACCTGGCGGTAAATAATTACGTGTTTTTTCGAAACTAACAGACAGTAACTGCCTCAGCACTATAGTGTAGACTTTTTCGTAATCCTTACTTACCTTAATGACACTCCCTACTCTTAATTGTGGCGCAATACCCCGTTCCACAACATCCGTGCAATCCCGACGAACTAATTCCTTTTCATACATATTCAATAATATGGAAGTATCACCAACTTCTTCTGAAATGAAGAAAATTATACATTGTCTCAAAATTAGAAACACATGTGGTTTTGAAGGCGTTTCTGATAGAGTAATAAACATTTGTTTCCATGTGATAAGCCCAGTCTTATCAGAAATATGTAATGCTATTTTTGTGGAACATTTTTGAATTTTTATTTGCCTTGACTCCAGAGGTCGCAGGAAACACATTGGTACGACCATTATCCCTCTAAATTTCGGACCTGGTGGGTTTGGCAGCAGGTCGTCTAATGGTACCAAATCCATGACACGTCGATGATCGAGTACAGCAGTTACCTTGCTTTCTGGACCTTGCCTTGGGCTGGGAACTCTCTGTGACTATATCAATGTAAAAAATGGTTCCCCCTTTCTTAGTGATTGCCGATATATCACGTTCAGTGCAGTCGAAATGCACGCTCTCTACTGCGGTTTTAGCTATTGACTTTGGGTCGGTCTAGTTTTCACACTATATTTTGTTCACAACAGTGACTGACAGGTTTCTGGGAAGCTATGACATAAAACAGATTACCCGCCATTCAACAATAAATATCCTTTGCAAAACAACCTAGGCAAAGTAAGTCACTTTGATTCCTTCCTCTTCGATCTGGACTACCTACCCAGTTATTACAAGTGATATGGACTATTGAAGGTTAATTATAAACCGAACTCTTGCAGTCGTAACTGTAGCTCTCTAACACGTTTACCAATCGGAACTGAGACTCTTTAAAACGTTTACGCACTGTATTTCCTTTGAACAGCGACTAAACAACATCAACTTGATGTAAAACACCACAGTCAAGGAACATAGCCAAACCAGATTTTGGGAAGGAAAGAAGATGTTCTTGTCACTCAAACTGCGACGCTATTTTAGGAAAGAAAGAAGAAGGTGTCTTACTAGTATATTACACACACACACACACACACACACACACACACAATGTGCTGTCACCGCCAGACACCACACTTGGTAGGTGGTAGCCTTTATATCGGCCGCGGTGCGTTAGTATACGTCGGACCCGCTTGTCGCCACTAGCAGTGATTGCAGACCGAGCGCCGCCACCCGGCAGGTCTAGTCTAGAGAGACTCCCTAGCACTCGCCCCAGTTGCACAGCCGACTTTGCTAGCGATGGTTCACTGTATACATACTCTCTCATTTACAGAGACGACAGTTTAGCATAGCATTCAGCTACGTCATTTGCTACGACCTAGCAAGGCGCCCTATTCAGTTACTATTATTATTATTATCGTTAATTCCCCATTGAGGAGAGCGTTAAAACACAATCATTAATCACAATGACAATATGGTACATAAATTGGTACATTTCAGATTCATGGCACTTTTTTCTGTCTCTTTCTTTTCTCTTCCCAAAAACCTCTCATAAATTCACTGTGCTTCTTCTTCCTCTCTTCTGTCCACTTCCTTCCTGCTTTCTCCTCTTTTGGTGGTTCATCGAATTTCTGTTTGTTGATTTTTTCTCTGTATTTTCCTCTGTTTGATATTTCTTCTGTAGAGATGTTAAGATTTTTAAGGTCTTCCGTGGTTTCCTTTACCCAGTTAGTTTTCACCTTATTCGTCACCACTATGTTAAAAATCTTCTTTGTCAGCCTATTTTCATTCATCCTATGAATGTGCCCATAGAATTTCGCCCTTCTTTTTCTGATATTGTCTGTAATTGTCTCTGCCTGTTCGTACAATTCCTTTGTTGGTCTCTTTATCCAGATCCCCTGTCTCTGAACTGGCCCATAGATCTTTCTCAGAATTTTCCTCTCTTGCTTTTCCATTTCCTCGATTCTAGTTCTTCCTCTGATTACTGTTGTTTCTGAGGCATACAAGGCCTCAGGTAAGACTACTGTTTTGTAATGTCTTAATTTGGCAGTGATGGAAATATTTCTTTTATTGTAATGGTTCCATGTAAGTCTGAATGCTTTTTGTAGTTTTGTAGCCCTTTCTTCATTGGCTGTTGAATTCAGTCCTGTTTTCTGTATAATCTCTCCCAGGTATTTGAAACTTTCTACTTGTGTTATTTTTCCGTACTTTGTTATCAATGGGCTTCTGTCTGCAGATTTTGTGTCCACGTACTGTGTTTTTTCATATGATATTTGTAGTCCTGTTCTGGCTGCGATTTCATGCAATATCTCTAGGGCTTCCCTGGCTTCTTTTCTGTCATTTGTAATGATGGCTATATCGTCGACAAAGGCCAGACATTTTATGTTGACGGTTCTATTTTTCTCTCTCCCCATTTTTACCCCATTGACTCCTTTGTCCCACGTCCTGATTATTTTCTCTAAAACAGCGTTAAATAAAATGGGTGACAGGCCATCTCCCTGTCTCACTCCTGTCTTGATTTCGAAAGATTCTGAGATCTCGCCCATGAACTTCACTTTTGACTTTGTATTTGTTAATGTTTCCTGAATTAGTTTTCTGGTCTTATTGTCTACCTTCATTTCTTCTAGTGTATTAAAAAGTGTTTCTCTGTCTATGGAATCGTAAGCCTTCTTGAAATCAACAAATGTTACTGTGGTGTTTCTGGACTTTCTCGTTGTTAATAATGTTCTCAGACACCAGATCTGCTCACTGCATGATCTTCCCTTCCTGAACCCTCCTTGGTATTCTCCGATCTGTGGATCTATCTGAGGTTCTAGGAGATTTAACAGAGCTTTTGATAGAATTTTGTATGCCACCGGCAGTAACGAAATTCCTCTGTAGTTATTAAGGTCTGTTTTGTCTCCTTTCTTGTGGAGGGGGTGTATTAGGACTGACTTCCATTCTTCTGGTATCTTTTCTGTTTCCCAGATGTTTTTGATTATACTATGAATTTTGGGTGTAATGTTTTCATGGTCTAATTTCCAGATTTCTGCAATCAGTCCATCCTCACCTGGTGCTCTGTTATTTTTCAATGATTTTATTATTTTCACGATTTCTTCATATGTTGGGGGTTCGGAGTCCCGGTTGGGTTCTAGTTTTGTAAACTGTAATCTCTGTTTTGGTTTATCACAGTTAAGTAATGTTTCAAAGTATCTGGCTAATATTTCACAGTTTTTCTTCGGATTTGTCTCCAGTGTTCCATCTTGTCGTTTGAAGCATAAGTTTGGTGGCTGATATCCTGTCATATTTTCTCGGAATACTCTGTAAAAATTTCGTGTGTTGTTTCTGGTGAAGTCTTCTTCTATCTCCTTCAACCTGCTGTTTTCGTAACCTCTTTTTTCTCTTCGTATTATTTTTGAAGTGTTTTTTTGTATCCTGTTGAAGTCCTCCCATTTTTCCTGTGTTTTATGGCTGTTAAATTTCTTCCAGGCTTGTATTCTCTCTTCTATGGCCCTGTCGCATGTCATGTTCCACCATCGGTGTTTCCTTTTTCTCGGTGGCTGCCCCAATTTTATCAGTTCTTTTATTTTTTCTGACAGTTCTGTCCAGTTGTTGCTATTGATTTTCGTAACTTCTTCTATTATTTCTTTCTTGTTTATTTGTAGGTACTCTGGATCTATTGTGAAAGGTCTGTTGGTTCTCTTGATTCGTCTATTGGGTATAAATTTTACTTTAATTTGGAGAAGGTGATGATCAGATTCGAAAACTCCTTTCCTTGTTCTTACGTTCATTATTTCTCTGGTGCTTTTTGTGGATATTGCTACGTGGTCTATCTGAAATTCTCCTAGAGCATGGTTGGGGGATTTCCAACTTGCAAGTTTTCTGTGTGGTTTCTGGAACTGCGTTGAAATGATTTTCAGATCAAAATTTCTGCAGAAGTTTATCAAGTTCTCTCCATTTTTGTTTGTTCTCATGTGGGCCGTGTGTTTTCCTGTCGTATCTCGGAATTTTCTTTCCTTGCCTAACTGGGCATTGAAGTCTCCTAGTAAAACTTTTATGTGATTCTTGGGGATTTTGCTGGTAGTTTCTTCCAGATCTTCCCAGAATTCCTCTATCATCTCTGGGTTCTTCTTGTTATAATTGTTTGTGGGGGCATGTCCATTGATTAATGTATAGGCTTTGTTTCCAGATCTTATCGTGAGTGTCGACATTTTATCTGATTTTGATGTGAAATCTATTACGGAGTCCAGTATCGATTTATGTACTACAAAACCAGTCCGAAGAGTTTGAGATTTCTTCCTGGGATGATTATGGCTGATTTCCCCTTATATATTCTGTAATTTTCGGAATCAAAGTGGTTCTCATCTGCAAATCGTGTTTCCTGTATTGCCATAACTTTGATGTTGTATTTATCCATGGCGTTTGTTAATTGTTTCAGTTTACCTGGCCTCAGTAGTGTGTTGGTGTTGAGTGTTCCCATGTAAAATACTTTCTTCATCTTGAGGGTTTTTGAGAGGCTCCGATTCTTCTCTTCATGACATGCCTGATCCCCTGGAATCCAATGATCAGGTCTATTACCCAGTCTTACTGACTGGGGCCCAGGGTAGTGGATTCTTTCCCGTTGTTCTGTCATGATTATTGATTTGTGTTGAAGAATTGGTGGTGAAATCACGAAGGACCTCACATAATTTCGACTGGAGTTTTGAGTTCCAGAAGATTAACTCACAGCCGAGCTCACAGAGCCAACAGACGCTGACCAGAGTACCGGTGGCTGCCACGCAAACGTGTCTGGATTTTGGGGCTTCGCATGTAACCCTATGCAGGGGCCCTCACAGGGTGCTACCATCCGGAGCCAGATGGACCCAGGTTTTTTTTAACGAGGTGTTACTCCTCCCCCTCCTCCTTCCTCATCACTTGCGAGATGAGGCCCCGGGCTTGGGACCGGCAGTGGTGGTGCGAAGAAGAAGCGCGCCGCTCCGGCCAGCAAGGAGAAGAAGGGGGCCCGTGCGGCCGGCGCAAAGAAGGCTGGCGGCGTGAAGGCGGCGACCGGTCGGAAGGCGGGCGCCGCCAAGAAGGCGTCTGCGGCGTCGGCCGCTCCCGCGGGTGCGAAGAAGGCGGCTGCGGCCAAGCCGGCCAAGGCCAAGTCGCCGTCGAAGGCGAAGAAGGCCGCCAAGGTTCCGACGAAGAAGCCGAAGGCGCCGCGCCCGAAGAAGGCGACGACGACGCCGTCTAAGGCGAAGGCTTCACCCAAGAAGAAGAAGTAAAAAGGAGAGGGAAGGGTTGGCGGTTGGTGGTTGGCGCTTGGCGCTTGACACCGTCGTCTCGTCCCGCCCTGTCGCCTAGTGGCCGGCGCGCAACAGAGGCTGTCGCGCGGTCCCGGACAACTATAATTACTATCTTCAAGAATGTATTCTGAACAGATAATATTGTGAATCATGTACCGTCAAGAGCGACGGTCATCATTAAGGGATTAAAGTTAAGCATCAAACTAATGACGTCCGCTTTCTGAATTCTCAATCCTTGTGATGTTCCGGACCTCACGCCAGTATAGTTCTTCCGTCCTCACTCCAGCCTGCGTGAGCTAAAACGCGTGCATTTCGGCCTCCATTCGTAACACGGTGTTGGCTCTTCTGCTAACACGGTCAAAGACAATGACAGAGACGTAACATCTCCAAAAGATGATGACAGGTTCAACTGTGGTAGATTCGTATGCTTTGTGTTACATAGGAATAAATAAATATCATATTCCAACAGAATCATTAACAAAATGCACTGTGCGTTTGGCAGTTCGTTTAGAGAAAATGTTTGGTACATACAATTTACACTTTACTGTGTTTGTATACCTGTTTTTTAAGGTTTTTTCAAATACATTTATCTCTTAGAAAATGTTTATAAACTTATAACAAATTCTGAGTTTGTTATCTCTTTTTATTTTTTTACTGATTTGTTTTTTAATAAGAATCTGAACGCACTTGTCTATAACTACGTAATACGTGCGGCGCGTCCGATTGCCACACCACACTTTCTCGATTTGCACGCTCTGTTCAGGAGGCTGGACAGTTGCCTCGTGCGGCGACCTCCGGCGACTATTCCAGGAAACCCGCTGCTCAGCTGTATGCCCAACGTAGCTGGAACGCGTACGAACGGCTCCGGCGGTTGCTGGCCGCGCCCCCACTCTTGTGCGCTCCATACACGTGACGACAGGCTGCGGTCGTTAATAAATGCAAATCAAAGCAAAGCAGTATCAGCTCTACAGAAATTAGCGTTCGTTACAATGCATTGCTCGTGGTCTGATGTTCACAAAATTCTTTACTTCCCTCCATTTATATTTTATAGATTGAGTACCATTACCTAGGTTATCGTCATTTTACTATGTATCCACGAAATAATCCTATTCTAGATACGGATAAACAAAATCCAAACAACAAAGACCGCGATCACGAAATTAACACATCCCTTCCAAATCGCATGTGGCAAAAATCTAAACTCCTGCTCCGCATAAACTCACATAATTCATGGTATCACATCATTAAACATATAATGGATCATGCTGATCCAGTTGTGCACGTATACCGTTGCACAGCAATTATCAAATTCAAAATATAATTCATATCAACTCACATGAAATAGCTAAGTAAGAAATTAGCGTAGACATAAATATTCATATACAAAATTAAATATCAGTCCAGTATCACCTTCTACTAGCATCTGCTTGACTTACATTCTAGAAATGTTACCTTTCATTCTGCTTACATACTAAAATTTACAGTTTGTGTATAGTTATTACATGGCCTGTACATCTTCCTTTCAATAAACGATCAGCACAATTTTGTGTTACCCTATATGGCTCAAGTGTAACTAGAGAATTAGAGAATGCACTCTGTTTACATGCAGTTCACAGTCAGTTTTAACTAATTGTCCTTTACTTGGTAGTATTCAAAGTATAAGGGCATCACATATTTATTCCATGGAAATTAAACTTAAGAAATATTTTTACCAAAAGATAACTAGTTACATCAAATATTACTGTCTCTTGCTCATATACACTTAGTTGCACGCAACAGTTCATCTGCTTATGGTTGTATTAGCCAACAAATTATGAATACATAACTTCAGTTCTCACTTGGCTTTATTTATCACTTTTTCTTATCCTATAATTTAAATGATAGAAATATGTTCAGTATTAAACTTGTCCAAGCTCTAGACTTCATATAACTAATTCTGAAAATAATCTTTTCACTGACAAAATACTCAGTCATCATTTCCACATTTCACAGGTTTAGTGCTGTAGTGATACTATCTAATTACATAGAGTCACTTTTGACAATATAAACACATTTTCACGAAAACACACAGAGAAATTTCCTAATTACTTCTTATATTCAGCAAATACTTAAAACTAAAAGATCTTTATTGCTTCTAATGTCAAACAAATGCCAGCAGATTTATCGCCTTCTAATGCTGTCTGTACATATATATCATTGGTACTATTTATGTTTTGGTACATTAGTACACGTTCTTACTTGTGCAATAGACTTCAATAGTATGCCAGGCTCAGCAGAAAACTTCAAAGAGTATATATAATCACCATACAGAGTGGTAGATAAAATATAAAATACAAAATACTTTGGCATCTGTGCAAATATCCTTACTGAACATATTTCTTCAGATCCTATTCGTGATAATAAAACGCCTGGCCTGTTTCTTACAGGAACAATTATTTTATTGACAGATTGTGCATCACGAACAAGGCCCACCACTCGACTAACCTTGCTCACAGCTGATAATGGGCTACCGTATGGCGATAGGGAAGGATCTATAACACCACACTGTATCATCTTCTCAAGCTCCTGTTAGACAGCCTCCCTTTTGGGCCACGGGACGGAATAGGTTGCTTGGTAGTATGTTTTATATGGTAAGACCTCCATCCGATAAACGTAATTCTTTATCACGCCGGACTTTGATGAAAATACCTCGATGTATTTCTCGAGTAACATACATAATTCCATTTTTTGTTCACCCCATAAGGTTTTTGATTCATCGGATTTGCATCGTATGAGCGAAGAGTCTATTTCATTTTGCGCACTGTTCTTTTAGTTCAGGTGCAAGCTTTGTATACTGTGAATGGTCTTGCACCCATAGCAATCTAATCCTCATAATTTTAACTTATATTCTTTGGCACAGTCTGCTTTGTTTCGCTTTTGTCTTTATAAGATTCAAAACAAACTCCTCACCTCTTACCCTTATATGGCAATTCCCATGCGGTAGGTCGATCTTTACACCCCGTTTCCGCATGAATTCCATGCCTACGAGACAAGACACGGTTAAATTTTTCATGACGAGAAACGTGCATTGATCTGCTCTGTCTCCAATTCTATACCTACCCGTGCCTGCAACGTAACAGTCTGGCCTTTGGCACCAATAGCACCAGATACCACGCACTTTTGAACTGTCATAGCCGGAATCTTTGCAGACTGCGTTATTTTCGTAAAGAAATTAGCTTCTATCACGTTTACACTTGCACAGGCATCTAAAATGAATGTCATGGGAATACCTCCCACAAGTGCTTGAACAGCGGCTTGTACGTACTCTGAGGGACGTCTACGTCATTAAATAACTATTGACGGATGTCAGTCTCATCTTTTTATCGGAGCATGTTTATGTGTTTATTCAAATTATTGCCCCCATTCCTTCCCGCGACAGGCATCAGGAAGCTCGATAGAGTCGCGTTTAGTTTGACGCCCCGGCCGTAGTCGTCAGTGGCGCTCCAGCCACCTCGACTATCCGTACGTCCTGGTTGTAGTTATTCCTATCTTGGTTTACAGACGTACCTTGCTCTTGATTATTCTGCGACCACTTATTATTGCGGTCTTGATTCCCATTGTTAATTTGTAGGTTCCTGTTTCCATTATTTTGATAACCAGGATGGTACCAATTACTATTGCGTCTCTGCCTTTGAAAGAATGCCTGCCCGCTTTGTGGACCACCGTTGTGGCCGTTCTGATGTACGTGCATGGTTTGCGACGTGCCGCTGTTGCTTCGCGACCCGCCGTTACGTCTGTTATTGTTGCCGTCTCCGTTCTTATACGCGGACTACGAGACATTGTTGCCAATGTTGCTTTTCGCATCTTCTGGTATTTGGTCCAAGGTCAAGGGGAACATCAGAGACTGTAATTAGCTTTGCCCTAAGGTGCACAGGCAATTTTGCCTTCAAGATACATAATACATCTTTGTGCGTGACCTGCTCGTGCTAGTATCTCGTTAAATTTATGCACTTTTCAAAATACTTCCTAACTGCACCCTGCTTTGGGTTGTAAATTTCAGGGCTGAAGATCTGTTTTCTAAGGCGTTCTTGTATGCCCACTGACCAATACTTAGCAACAAAAGCCTTTTGAAACGCTTCATAATGTGTACAGTTCTCTGCCACTTCATTAGCCCATACAGCACCGTTTTCTTGTATATGAACACTGGACTCGCATTCGGGAGGACGACGGTTCAATCCCGCGTCCGGCCATCCTGATTTAGGTTTTCCGTGATTTCCCTAAACCACTCCAGGCAAATGCCGGGATGGTTCCTCTGAAAGGGCACGGCCGACTTCCTTCCCTAATCCGATGAGACCGATGACCACGCTGTCTGGTCTCCTTCCCTAAACAACCAAACCAACCTTGTATATGTGAGGCAACGAATTGTATTTTTTGCCTCTCATTCCATGACCTGGGCAATACTTTACGAAATGAAGATGTGTAAAACTACTGCCCCCATCTCATTGTGCGATTGTTGTGCACCGGGGCTTAACGGCTGATGTGGTTCAAAGTATGTCCTTGGGCTTTGTGGACCTGCAATGTACGTGTACTGCATTTGCATATCGATAATCGGTGTTTCTCGTGACGGCTGTGTTAGTGTTTCCACCGCTCGTCGCACTTCTCTTACCTGTGACGAAACTTCGTCTTGCCGCTGTGGAAAGTCGTGATGTATCATGTGCTTTACGTGGTCTGTTTCAGAGTACAGTGTTTGTTTCATCGCTTCGCTCCCAGGGCGTTTTATTGCGCCTTTCAACTCTGAATTTATTTTGTCGGTGATCATTTTGTCTTTCTGCTCAAGCCATTTGGCGAATCAGGTATTTAAATTTTCAGATTGCTCACCTAGCCTGGTTTTTAACACTTCTTCTGTTTCTACGGACAGGCTGTCTACACGTTGTGTTAATTTGCGAATCGTATCTTCCCTCGTCTTCTGTGCTGATTGCATTGTTTCCACATATTTTGGCAGTTTGGAAACAGTTTCTGGTAAATTCTTATATGCCTCCTTTAGGCTGGTAATTTCGGATGCAATTGTTCCTAAACGACTTTTTAATTTTTTTTACTGTTTCCTCATTTACCTGAGTGATTTGAGAAGTCAGCGCTACATCTCTCTCAGCAAGAGTAGTATTTATACGTGAAGCAAGCGCTTCATCGCGTACGTTAATCATCTGAGCAATTTTAGTGAATAACAGAGAAAATGCTTGTGCCTGCGTATTAGCTTCTGCCTCCACATTTTGAGCATCAGATTCGACCAGCGTCGGATCGGTACTATTATTACCGTCGTCGACGCTATTTTAAAAACCAGTACCATTTGCGGAATCCATATTTTCAAGTTTACCTATGTTTGTCGTCACAAAAATTGAAAATACACTTCTAAATAAAATATCTTGAGAACACACTGAATAACTAGCGTAAATTAACCAGATACTAATTGTGGTGTAATTAAAATGACGATATGGATGCTTGAACCTAAAACAATCCATTATCACCTCGTTTTCATGTCGCTTGGGCGTAGCGGAAAAGTAGCCATCTTAGTATAGCGCTTAGCAACAATGCCTACTGCAATTACAAACTACGCAAAATGCAGAAAATCCAACATTGACCATGAATTAAATGAGCTACGCGTTGCAGACTACGAAAGCAAAGGAAACTGGTAACATGTTTATAACCACACGTTTTCTTCCGCGTGGCTGCTTGGAGTCTGTTTTAATTCCGTTCATCAGTTAATTTCATTTATGTTTCGTGTAGCCGTCATCAGTTTTTTCCTTGTCTCTAACAATGCAGTCGGTTCATGAAAAACAGAACAAAGAAGCATCAATTAACATCATACAATATTTTCTTCGAAGCCCACGTTGGGAGCCAATTTAATATTACTGGTATTTAAAAAAAGTAATAGTGTAATATTAAATTTATTGCTTTTACTGGTGACAATGCTGCCGAAACGGTAAAATGGTGCATAGAAAATTTTTACTTGTTGATGATGAAATTATATATTTATTTATTTTATTTATTTATTTATGCATTTATTTTACCTGGCAAGATTAGGGCCTTCAGGCCCTCTCTTACACCTAACCAGGCATACTCAGATTGAACGAGTTACAGTTTCTACATAACATTAAGGACATATAGCCTATTATGCAGTATTGATGTTAAAGAAAAAAATAGATATTATAACAGTAGTACAATGATAATTATAACAACAAAAATAATTATAACAATCAATAATAATAATAATAATAATAATATTAACAATAATAATGACTATGTATATGAAAGTAAACATACTTTTCTTTTCTGAATGTCAGTCCCATTGTTAGTTGGGAATTTTCTCGTTATGTTCTAGCAGCTTGTGAGTTATTCTCATCGAGCAGAGACATAAGACAATAGAATGGGGTGAAAGAGATATATAAGAGGTAGATAGGTTAGAGGAAGAGAAATAGAACGGTAAAATTCGAAGCTGTGATGGAGAGGAGAAAGAAAGAGATGGGAGGGGCACGAGAATGGTGGCTATACCGTCGCTAATATGTAAGTTTTGAGTTCCCTCTTGAATGTTGAGTAGTTCTGGATAAGACGCAGATCACAGGGGAGCGCGTTCCATAGTCGTATGGCTGAGATATTCCGCCAATCAGCATCAGATTCCCATCAGACCGACGAGAACGTTGACCGACGGCATTTTTAGAGGCCAGTGACCAATCTAAAAATTACACAGATCGTGTAATTACATTGCCCGGATACTGATAGAAAAGATCGGTAAAAGATCACTCAGGAACGCTGAAATAAAAGTTTGGTAAAGTAATAATCGATTGAACACTAGTAGCGTTCGGCTGTGGCCACCAAACAATTCGTCGGCAACTCTCCTTCGCTGCAGCCTGAAAAAGTTCTAAAATGAAGCATAATAATTTGATACGTGGAATTAATGAAAAATGAAAGTACAGTCTTAATTACAACACGGCTTTAAATTAGCGTAATTATTTACCAAACCTTAAAGAGAGACACTTACATTCTTGTGACAGTCTTCGAAAACAAACGAGAGAGAGAGAACTCACAGCACCTGATTTTATGTAATCCAAAAACAAATTACGGCGACTGCCTTCAACTTACCTTAGCTTCGATAAATCAACATTTCTCTGAAACATTAGTTGCCATAACAGCAATAAAAACTACATTCCGTACATTAAATAGTGATTTTTTTCCTTACTTTACAGATTTATTTACACAAAAAAATTCTTACTGTACTTTAGCCTTAATTGAAAATTGGGGCATATTCTATTCTTTATTCAAAAAAGTAACTTTTCAGTATTTCACTACTATATTATACGCACGCACACACACACACACACACACACACACACACACACACACACACACACACACACACACAACATGGCCAACGACGATAGCAGAGACATAACATCTCCAAAAGGTGATGACAGAGTCGATATCACGAAAGGAAATTCTTTGATAAAATTATTTATCAAGTGCAGAAACATGCAAACACATGGAAGTTGCTCATCACGATATGTACAGGGTGTTTCAAAAATGACCGGTATATTTGAAACGGCAATGAAAACTAAACGAGCTGCGATAGAAATACACCGTTTGTTGCAATATGCTTGGGACAACAGTACATTTTCAGGCGAACAAACTTTCGAAATTACAGTAGTTACAATTGTCAAAAACAGATGGCGCTGCGGTCTGGGAAACTCTATAGTACGATATTTTCCACATATCCACCATGCGTCTCTGAATGAAATTACCCGATACCTTTGACAACATGTCTGGCGGAATGGCTTCACATGCAGATGCGATGTACTGCTTCAGCTGTTCAATTGTTTCTGGATTCTGGCGGTACACCTGGTCTTTCAAGTGTCCCCACAGAAAGAAGTCACAGGGGTACATGTCTGGCGAATAGGGAGGCCAGTCCACGCCGCCTCCTGCATGTTTCGGATACCCCAAAGCAATCACACGGTCATCGAAATATTCATTCAGGAAATTAAAGACGTCGGCCGTGCGATGTGGCCGGGCACCATCTTGCATAAACCACGAGGTGTTCGCAGTGTCGTATAAGGCAGTTGGTACCGCCACAAATTCACGAAGAATGTCCAGATAGCGTGATGCAGTAACCGTTTCTGATCTGAAATATGGGCCAATGATTCCTTTGGAAGACATGGCGGCCTAGACCAGTACTTTTTGAGGATGCAGGGACGATGGGACTCCAACATGGGGCTTTTCGGTTCCCCATATGCGCCAGTTCTGTTTATTGACGAAGCAGTACAGGTAAAAATAAGCTTCATCAGTAAACCAAATGCTGCCCACATGCATATCGCCGTCATCAATCCTGTGCACTATATCGTTAGCGAATGTCTCTCGTGCAGCAATGGTAGCGGCGCTGAGGGGCTGCCGCGTTTGAATTTTGTATGGATAGAGGTGTAAACTCTGGCGCATGAGACGATACGTGGACGTTGGCATCATTTGGACCGCAGCTGCAACACGGCGAACGGAAACCCGAGGCCGCTGTTGGATCACCTGCTGCACTAGCTGCACGTTGCCCTCTGTGGTTGTCGTACGCGGTCACCCTACCTTTCCAGCACGTTCATCCGTCACGTTCCCAGTCCGTTGAAATTTTTCAAACAGATCCTTTATTGTATCGCCTTTCGGTCCTTTGGTTACATTAAACCTCCGTTGAAAACTTCGTCTTCTTGCAACAACACTGTGTTCTAGGCGGTGGAATTCCAACATCAGAAAAATCCTCTGTTCTAAGGAATAAACCATGTTGTCCACAGCACATTTGCACGTTGTGAACAGCACACGCTTACAGCAGAAAGACGACGTACAGAATGGCGCACCCACAGACTGCGTTGTCTTCTATATCTTTCACATCACTTGCAGGGCCATCTGTTGTTGAAAATTGTAACTACTGTAATTTCGAAAGTTTGTCCGCCTGAAAATGTACTGTTGTCCCAAGCATATTGCAACAAACGCTGTATTTCTATCACTGCTCGTTTAGTTTTTATTGCCGTTTCAATTATACCGGTCATTTTGGAAACACCTTGTAAGTATATTTACAGATCTATACGAAAATTCGAAGAAAATAGAAGTGTATCCCAAAATATGTAAAATTTTGCACAATTTGCAAGCACAGTTAACCCCCATAATAAATATTTCCATATTCAAATATCACTATTATTTCTAAAACACACACTGCTTGAATATTGGCACTACTGACGAATTTATAGCTTAAGCACCAGTCGTTAGTCACAAATCTTTGGTAGCTATACCACACTTATCAAGCTCTCTTAAACCTAAAATTAAACATTTCTTCATCTAAATTATCTTTGTTACTTACTAGACTACACTATTTAAATAAATTATAGTGTAGTAGACGAGTTTCGTTCAAAAATTGTACCACGGATTAAAATCATCCAAACACATCAAATTGTTTGCGAAAACATGCACATAAACACTACTGTAGATCTAACTTACAGCTTAAAATGTACTGACAATTACGCATTGTATTCTAGTACAGATACGAAATGGTGGATGCCCTGGTTTCACCTGTCTAGATTCAGCTACTTTTGAATTGCACTACACAATAGACACATTTAGGTCATGGTAAATAGGAGACTTTTATGATTTCTTTCAGTGTAGTGAGTAAGTATCTCTCAACCCTAGTAGCTAACACCGCCTCACAGTAACTGACACCTCCAGTAGTTGGCATCCACTATACAGACTTCTAAATTTACATAACAATCTAAATTTAGAAAGTTTAGCTACAATTTTATGTGTCAAACAGATTGGATTGCAAGTACAAGCATATTTACGAGGTGCCATCATTCATCATTAAAAAACATAAGAAACTTTGTTAGCTCCAACATATCAGTTTTCTGTGAAACCAGAAAGTGTTTATATGGCTTCCTCCAATGGTCTTCACATCCCTCAGTGTGCGCCCTAAAACCACAAAAAAAAAAAATCCCTCACATATTGCGGAGCTAGATGAGACCAGCTGACGAATTCTTTTGTATGTGGTTATTACTGGACGATCTGGAAAATCTTGTAACTGTCACTGACAACATCAGTTACACCCAAAATAGTACACTCCTTAGCTAAGACCCTTTAAATGTGCTTACATGCGTTACAGAACCATTTTGTGAGAACATTGTGGTGGTTGAAATCCGTGATCAAGTTGACTACCAAGAAAAATTGGAGACTAGAAGGTTCGCAACATTAAAGAAATAAATATGTTACGGGTTTAATAATTATCTACGTGGTATATCCTCTAACATCACCTTTGCAGGATACAGCATCAAGGCGAAGCTACCATTGCTCTTGAATAGGAACAACAATGTGACAACAAGATACTTGATGGAAAAAATAGTCAAAGAATTATTGGAAATAATTTCGAGGAAATGTAAAAATAATATGGCTGTAGCATATAAAATTGAATTAGCTAACTCTAAAATGGCTGCATGGGATATTGCGATAGCTCTTTGTAGACGACTACTACCTCACAGAGCTGAATATAACGCAAGATTTTGCTGGGATGTCCAACAAATTAGAGATGTATGATCATTTAACATCAGACTACTGTTTCTGATAGCATGAAGACTACGAAGGAAACCGCAATGTGATTATGAACAACGACAGTTCGCATAAATTGTGCTCAAAATGTAGAATAAAAATACACTCCTGGAAATGGAAAACAGAACACATTGACACCGGTGTGTCAGACCCACCATACTTGCTCCGGACACTGCGAGAGGGCTGTACAAGCAATGATTACACGCACGGCACAGCGGACACACCAGGAACCGCGGTGTTGGCCGTCGAATGGCGCTAGCTGCGCAGCATTTGTGCACCGCCGCCGTCAGTGTCAGCCAGTTTGCCGTGGCATACGGAGCTCCATCGCAGTCTTTAACACTGGTAGCATGCCGTGACAGCGTGGACGTGAACCGTATGTGCAGTTGACGGACTTTGAGCGAGGGCGTATAGTGGGCATGCGGGAGGCCGGGTGGACATACCGCCGAATTGCTCAACACGTGGGGCGTGAGGTCTCCACAGTACATCGATGTTGTCGCCAGTGGTCGGCGGAAGGTGCACGTGCCCGTCGACCTGGGACCGGACCGCAGCGACGCACGGATGCACGCCAAGACCGTAGGATCCTACACAGTGCCGTAGGGGACCGCACAGCCACTTCCCAGCACATTAGGGACACTGTTGCTCCTGGGGTATCGGCGAGGACCATTCGCAACCGTCTCCATGAAGCTGCATGTTTGGCGCCGTGCAGGTGAGCGCCACAATTAGGAGTGCATACGACCGAGGCACACAGTGCGAACACCCGGCATCATGGTGTGGGGAGCGATCTCCTACACTGGCCGTACACCTCTGGTGATCGTCGAGGGGACACTGAATAGTGCACGGTACATCCAAACCGTCATCGAACCCATAGTTCTACCATTCCTAGACCGGCAAGGGAACTTGCTGTTCCAACAGAACAATGCACGTCCGCATGTATCCCGTGCCACCCAACGTGCTCTAGAAGGTGTAAGTCAACTACCCTGGCCAGCAAGATCTCCGGATCTGTCCCCCATTGAGCATGTTTGGGACTGGATGAAGCGTCGTCTCACGCTGTCTGCACGTCCAGCACGAACGCTGGTCCAACTGAGGCGCCAGGTGGAAATGGCATGGCAAGCCGTTCCACAGGACTACATCCAGCATGTCTACGATCGTCTCCAATGGAGAATAGCAGCCTGCATTGCTGCGAAAGGTGGATATACACTGTACTAGTGCCGACGTTGTGCATACTCTGTTGCCTGTGTCTATGTGCCTGTGGTTCTGTCAGTGTGATCATGTGATGTATCTGACCCCAGGAATGTGTCAATAAAGTTTCTCCTTCCTGGGACAATGAATTCACGGTGTTCTTATTTCAATTTCCAGGAGTGTATATAACAACGTTATGTGTCAAATCACTGTCCCAGGAGGGCTCAAAGGTATAGGTAACCACCTAATTAATTTTATAAAGTGCCCTGATATGAGTCTACAAGAAATTTGTATGTCTTTTCCATGCCGAAAAAATACCACTTTACCAGACTGGTAGCTATAATTTATTATTACAGAAGTGATTGTGTGTTTTACCCTGTGGAATACTGTAATTGTATTCAGTGCCTGCAAACACTATTCACAATGATATCTTGGGTTGTCAGTTGTTCTGCCTGATATCAGCGTCGTTCTTGCATATTGAGGTAACGTAGCTCGTAACTTTCATCAAGTGCGACCTGAGGCTGCTCGTCGAGTGGACTTGGTCAAGTATTTATGTCTGTAGCCTTCCCCCTCCACCGGCGGTTGCAGGCGTTCCCTCTGCAGTCCGGCCCGCTCGCTGCGACCTGCTGGAGCGTTGCCGTTCCGTTTTCCGTCCACTGCGGTTCTGGGCGTTCCCTCCACGGTCAGCGCCCAACAGTCCAGCTCCAGGGCGTTCCATCTTCGGCCTGGTGCGTTTTGAGTTCTGTCTGTGTTGCCAGGCGTTCTCCCTGCGCTAGTCATCCGCTCACTGCGGTCCTCTGGAGCGCCGCCGTTTCGTTTTTGGTCCGCTGCGGTTTTGGGTGCTACCTCTGAGGTCCACGCCCGTCACGCCCTGACGTTCCATATTCGACCCGGAGAGCCTGGCACTCTCTCTGGGGTTGTATCATGTATCAATTCCTTGAGTTCTTCTATTCATGGAATGCTGCAGATATCCCTGTTGTTCCTTTAACAAATCACAGGCTATGCTTAGCTGGTACCCCACGTCGCGGTTCATGAGACTGTCAGTTACCTTTATCACTATCGATTCCCGTGTAACACTGTCCTAAAATCTGGATGCCTGTGCTAGAATCTTGGTTTCATCATAATTCATGGTATGATCTAGTTTTAGACAGTGTTCAGCAATGACTGATGTCGTCCCCTGTCTTAATCGGGTGTACCTTTGATGTTTCTTGCACCTGATATCAACCGTTCTTGTTGTCTGGCCAATGTGGGACACGCCACATTGACAAGGTATATTGTAAATGCCTGGTTTAAGTAACGCCAGATCGTCTTTAACATTTCCAAAAAGTCCCCTGCTCTTGCTGCATGGATAGAAAACAGACTTGATGTTGTGTTTACGGAGGATCATACAGATTTTGGCAGAAATAGGACACCACCTTCTTTGCTTTATCTTGCTCTGTTTCTGGAATCTCTGGTGTAGTGACTGGTTGGAGTGCCATCTCAGTTTGTATTGTAGTATATACATTTTTTACAGAACACTGTTTTAGGATACTCTGTTTCCGTTAATCTGTGAGCAATAGCTGCCCTGGACCCGCAATGGAGGAACACCAGCTTCCACAAGTAGGCTGCTCACGGGGCTAGATGGGAAGGCACTCGTCGCGAAGCGAACTCCACAGTGGTGGATGGTGTCTAGTAGACTCAGTGTAGAGCGCGCTGCTGAACCATATGCCACCCTCCCGTAATCAATACGGGACTGTGCACGGGCTTGGTACTTCGGATGACATTGATCAATGGCTGGTGATTCACCGGAGGGGGGACTTGGTGAGTGACCTTGGCTATAATTCACCAAAGCGTGTAATATGCCAACAGAAGGTCTTATCAGTGATCTCGAAATGAGAAACCAGGTCATAGCTTGAACTTACACTGATAACTATTTTCATGTAAGCTACAATCACACTTCATTACATCAACATTTCTGATGCATCTGTAGCCAGTGTGCTACAATCACATTTTGATAATATATCTACAAGAATTAGGTTACAGATTAACAGTTACCTACAATCAGTTTTTTACTGATAAATTAACTTTAAATCGTCTCCTGTTGCGCACTAATTTCCTCACTAGCTCTGTCTTCTCGAAAATTACACCACGCTGTAGTGCTTATTTTATCATGGAATATGAAGCAGTTATCATTTTGTCGATATAGCTAATTTACATTGCTTTGTAGTGGAAACAGCATGTAACTCGAAACTTTCCTGGCAGATTAAAACTGTATGCCGGACCGGGACACGAAATCGAGTGATATGCAATTCGCGGGAAAGTACTCTGAAAACACCCCCTAGGCAGCCGCTAAGTCATGTCTTCCCATGCAGTTTCTTCCAAGAGTGCTAGTTCTTTTGGTTCGTAGGAGAGCTTTTGTGAAGTTTGGAAAATAGGAGACGTGGTACTGGCACAATTTGAGGCTGTGAGGAGGGTTGGTAGGTGGCGCTTGGGTAGCTCAGTCGGTAGAGCACTTTCCCAGGGAAGGCAATCTTTTCCTGACAGGAAAGTTTCATATTCACGCACACTCCACTGCAGAGTGAAAATTTCATTCTAGCATGAAACTCGAATCGCATTACATACTGTACAGTCCATTTATCGATATTATTTAATGCACATCCCTATTAATAACCGATGATTAATTGCTCAGCTGATGAGTACTTCACAGGTTTTGCTCAATGCGTTAGGCATCGTGTTTCAGCTTCGATTGCATACATTTTTGCTCCCAGTCCCATGAATTCTGTAATATATTCCCCCGATAATACATCCTTCATTAAACCCAGTGTCCTTTTATTAATGCATAGAATGTTACAAATTACACTATTGGAACGCATCAAGTGTCAAACCACCAGTGCATATGACTTTTAATAACATCAAAAACATTTGGGGTAGCTACGTGATATATTTAGCTATCAGTGTCCGTGTAACACATTTTAATATCCTCTGTCTCGGTTTCTTTCAGCATATATCCGTAATAAAAATCTACTACAAATATCTATTCGTAAAATAGATGTTCCTAAAGCTATGGGTTTTTCAAAATCAATGTTAAGTCTACTTAACTCTATAACCACCACATTTATAAGTAAATATGTTACTGTAATTGAAATTTGGTTTAGAAATCAGAGTAACAGCTCTGTATCTACTTCCCCAAATGTTAATAGCTTCGTGTCACTCATATTTCAGACGTTCTGAACAGCTTTGCCAAAACACTGTTATTAAATACACACAAAACATATGAAAAATATCAAACCATACATAAAGCACAAACAAAAGATGAAAGACAAACAGACAGCGACAACTGACAACACTACAGTCTTTAAATACATGTTGATCACAAAATGAAAATGTGGAAAAAAGTCTTGTAATAAATGTGGGGAAGGAAACGCCGGAAATATGCCAGCTGGACCATGGAGACCGAATGAACACATCTCCAGGACCACATATATTGACTAACATCACTGGAAATCGTAAGTAACACCAAACAGTAACTTAATGTAACGATATTTGTGCTACTGAGATTGTTACTAATAGGTGAAACAAGAGAAAAACATGACAAACTATAACAAAGTGGCATATTGTAACACCTACATAGTAAATTTATTATATGTATAAAAAGAAGTATGTATTACAGGCCACTGAATATGGTTCTCAATAAAAGACTCGAAACGCTTGTGGCAAAGAACAAGTCGACTTTCATTTATTATCAGAGACGGAACACACTTCCATGAACTGAAGGAAAGACGGAAAAAGAAAAAAATGATGCTAATCATTTCCCCTTATAAATTCTCTAAGTCACCCAGTCGACTGAGCAATGTAACCTCCAGCACTACAACCCGTGATTTGACAGTTTTGTTTCTCAACTTACGAATGGGGAACCGTTTTTCCTCAGGAATATTTGACACAGGCATCATCTTTAAGCCTGCATGTCCTAATAAAATATAACGGCTGTTATATCCTCTTGGTTTTACCAGTTCACACTGTCAATATATATATATATATATATATATATATATATATATATATATATATATATATATATGTGTGTGTGTGTGTGTGTGTGTGTGTGTGTGAGAGAGAGAGAGAGAGAGAGAGAGAGAGAGAGAGAGAAGGAAGGGGCTACCGGACGATAAATGAATTATGTATTCTGGTTATGTTGGTTATTGTTTTTGTGGCTAACATGATCAGAGAGTTATTGCTTATATTGATTTATATTTACAATGTGATTGCTGAAAACATCCCAAAAGAGGAAGAGAAACAACAAAGTAACATTGTAAACATTGGGATAACACGAGAACTAGTGAAGAAAGAAGTAGATAACATAATCACCATCTCAAAGAAAGACCAAAACAGGAAACAGGAAACTTCAAACACAAAACAACAAGAAAAACTGCAATGTAAGAACATTATAGTCACAAGAGGTGGTAAAGGAAGCAACACAGTATCGATCAATAAAGGACAATAAATAGAAAAAGAACTAAAGATTTTATTTCCTCCAACAGTACAACAAATCTGAAACCTGATCCAACAGCACGTTTCCAGACATACCTGAGAAACAACCTCAAGGGCCTCAAGCACACACAAACAAAAACAAGACACCAAACACAAGAACCAGCACTCAGAAACCAACCCAAAGTTCACAAACCCCCTACTCCTTTGAGGGCTGTTATTAATTTCATGAACGCACCAACATACCACGTGGCAAAACGGTTGAGTAAAATCATTACGCAGGATTATGAAAAACACAAATGAGCTCGCTACATAAATAGAAGACTTACACATTCCACAAATAGCATTACTCTCCTCTTGCGACATAGAGAACATGTAAACCTCGATAATCATTGAAGACTAAATAAAACTAATTGAAGAAAACTTACTGACGTGCAACTAATTACCTGCAGACAATTTTTATGAAATAACAAAAACCCTCAATGCAATCACATTCCAAAATTGCCTCCAGCTTGAAATGAAATTTTATCTACAAAAAGTTTGGCTTCCAGTGGGATCCCAAATATCAGGAACATTGGCAAACATATTTATCAAATGACTCTGAGCACTATGGGACTTAACATCTGTGGTCATCAGTCCCCTAGAACTTAGAACTACTTAAACCTAACTAATCTAAGGACATCACACACATCCATGCCCGAGGCAGGACTCGAACCTGCGAACCGTAGCAGTCGCGCGGTTCCGGACTGAGCTCCTAGAACCGCTAGACCACCAAAAAACGACAAAGTCTAACATGGTAACATATTGTAAATACTACACAATACTTTTATTATATGTATAAAAAAACGTGTTTTGCAAGCCACTGTAGATGGTTGCCAAATAACGGAAGCGAAACGCTTATGGCAAAAAAACAAACTGCCTTTCATTTCGATGCGTAGACGGAACCTGTCTCCATGGATGGAAACGATTTGGTTGAAGTAAGATATAACGGTAATTAGTTAGTGCAGTGACAAAAAGAAGGCCAGGAGAGGGTTATCAACAGAAAATTACATAACGGTAATGTACGTCTAATAATGGAGAGAAGAGGAATTTGGGATAAGATATGAGCCGCAAAGGAAATGCACTTTAGTAACCAAGATAAACACGAGGCCATGACCGATATTAGTACTATCAGTTTGCATACGTACTAACTCCGCACGTAATGAAAAGATTGAAAGCATATATGAGGATCTACGAGTAAAATAAATTATTCAGATAGTTGATGGAGACGGAAATTCAACTGCAACGGGACATGAAATTCAATACTAGGAAAAGGACGGGCAGGAATAATATTAGGAAAACATTGACTGGAGCAGAGAAATGAAAGGTAATGTCACCTGGTAGAATGTAATGTGCCGCTCAGTTCTAATACTTGGATTAAAAATTGTGATATAAAGTTGTGTATTACGTCGAGACCTGGAGACACCGGAAGACTTCTGATAGATTATGCAATTGTAAATCAGAGATTTAAAAAATCAGGCTGTAAACTGATGTTTCACTTTTTTATACATCGAAATCTGATGCAGGCAGCTCTTTGCTGCGACCATGATCGAGGTTTGCCTTACTCTGGATCGAATGGCTAGCATCACGTTTTTTTTCCTTCGATAATGGATTTCAGAAATGACGAATTTCCATTACATGTGCCAATGAAAGCCATGGTTGTTTCTATCATTGTTGCCCATGCTTCTCATCCAACGTTTTGGGCGCAATTCCCGAAAAGATCGACCTTTTAGGCAAATCTTCTTGAACAATTGTTTCTACTGCCCCTACTAAATCCCTTTTTCTCCGATACTGAACTCTGTTACACTCGCAGATTTTTTACCAGAGTTTGCTCAAACTGACCACTGTAGTCTATTTTACGCTTATTCAAGGTCTATCGTAGCGTGCCCCATTGTTAGTGACTGTATAGGCACCTTCCCTGTTCGTAGGTTCTTTTCTGCGCACTTGAATCACAAGCATTTTTGTTGCCCGTTACGTGCAGATGTAATAAGACGAATGACTTAAACGTCACCCCTTTGCCGATTTAATTTATTGTGACCTACTTTCTCTCTACCTGGTTATATTTTAACATTCTTTCCAATTTCAATGTCAGTCTGTTCAACAAATACTTAGACGCAGGAGAAAATGTCTCTGGTGTGTCATTTAAGTAGTCTTTATTTGCAAATTGGCAAGTACACCGTGCTATTGACAATGACAATTTAATTAATTCGCATGTACTCAGTAACGAAATCCCGATTATTTCCCACAATGAAAGATGAAGTAGTGATACAAGTTCTTTAGTTTTCGCGACTTCTCTTGACAGCACCACACAACCTAGCATACTTTCACCCATTAAAAAATTCTTAAAACTGCAAAATGCGAATACGGGACATGCTGGTGACGGGAATAAAAATATTCATGCCTCTGGAAGCTTTCTGCTCAGCGAGGAAATCTTGGTTTTCATAGGATGCAAACAAAAGATGGTGTGATGTTTTAATGAGCGTTGCTAACGAGGACGCACATAGAACCAAAGCAATGACGGCGGTGGTAACACACTCACCGCTGCAATTCCTGGCCTCGCTAAATGAAACTGCGTCTCGCGAGTCCAACGCAGAAAAACTTCCACTTAGCAAGCAACACGAAATCTTTAACAATGCTGAATGTCGGAGAGCTAGCTAACAATAATGACAAACAAAATAACCTATAACAAGGACCATTCAGACAGTTCCTACTTAAAAGGAGAATCTAAAACCTGTGATTTGTTTTATTTAACACGCAGTATCGCAATGCAGTAATACACTAACTGCATTGCATGGAAGGTTGTCAGTAATATCTTACCACCAACAAAAGAACTACGAAATTAAAATAATATTAACAAACATTCTATGTTAGTACACTCCTACGTGCTAGGTCACCGGCTGTTGCTAAAACAAAAAAGCGTTGGGCTGTAGGTTAATAATGCCAGTTTTATAAGTCAGATATTTGTAAGCAGTAATTCCATATCAGTATTAGCGTAAATATTATTCGTAAAATTCTTCTACCTAGAATTGTGTTATAAAGATCTAATACTACATCTGTTTTCGTAAATTTATTTTACTTATTTTCATATTTACTTGTTGTAAAATGTGAAAACCTTTCATCCTTAAAGTTATCACGTTGCACAATTTTCGTTAGGCACTAGCAGAGGAGGCTAAAAGCAAAAATTGCAGACCTGTACAGTCCTGTAATGGAATCCAGGTATTGAGCATGGATAAGGTGCCCTAAAAATACTTATAGACCTGTTGACAGAACTGTCTATCATTTCAAGCATTGTTCTGAATTCTTTGACCTTGAATATGACGGCAAGAATAATTTACGTAATCATCTATAGCTCACTGTGGGCCTTCTTAGTAATCAATGGCTCTTTCGAACTCGAGTCAAAAATTTATGGACGAGCGTTCCAGGTTGGTGTTGGTGTAGTTGGTCAAGAAATATGACACATGTTCATAGTTGTAATCTTTGACGAAATCTGCAAACAGACGACGACCGCAGCAAAAAGTAGTACACATACTGTCCTTAAGGGGACAATCTAGAATCTTTCTAAACCGTCTATGCACGCTGGGCAACTAACATGGATGCAACGTATCGGAGTTCCTCTGGCATTTCATCAGTTTGCAGTCTGCCTCTAGTAGTGTGTCAAGAGACTGGACAGGACCGATGACGATGTTAGAGTCTGCATTGGCGCCAGGAATACAAGTATTCGACTGCAAGATTAACCGGTACAAAAACTACAGCCTCACTGTGGGAGGAATACTGAATACTTCAGAATACATTCAAAACATTATAGAGGCCATTCTGTGGTCTTTCATACTTGTCGGGTAGCTGTGATTTTTCAGCTGGGCAGCGCCAATGCGCACATTTCTCGAGTTACCTCATGTACTTCCTTCGCCATTCGTTGACTCACCCTATCTGCACGATGTACCAGCTTTCCCCACCCCCCATCATGGAGCATACCTAGAATATAATAGGACGGACTGACTTAAAGGCTTCGTCACTTGAAAAAGAAGCAAGCATAGATGCAAATTTCAAAGAACATCATTTTCCCAGATGATGATGCATACCTTCGCCCCTGAGCACGACTGCAGGCTATAATGTAGTTAGAGAAGACTGTATAGGACAAGAACCTTAGACTACAATAAAGTACGGTATTCAACTCTGGTCGTGCTAGCAAAACTTCATTCACATGGCCCAAAAGTTGTGGGCGATCTCATTTAAGTTTTTACTAGTGTATATTGTGTTGGACTAGACGCCTTTTTCATCTACTTCTACATCAAAACTCCACACGCCACTTGACGATGTGTAGCGCATGTTACTTGTGTTACCACTAACTGATTCCCCCTGCCTGTGCAATTCGCGAATGTCGATTGGGAAGAGTAATAGTCGATAAGCCTTGTTGCTGGCTCTAATTTCTCGAATTCTCTTATTGTGTTAATTTCGCGAAGTGTAAATGGGAGGAAGCGACATGTGCCTGATTGTTCCCAGAACGTATTCTTTCGGAATGTCAATAGCAAAGCACTCTGTGATGCAGAACGGTTCTCCTGTGGCGTATACCACTTGAGTTTGTTGAGCAGCTTCGTAATGCTCTGGCACTGACTAAACGATCCTGTGACAAAACAGGCAGCTCCTCATTGGATCCTTTCTCGCTATCTTAGTAGTTCTACGTGATAAGGGTGCCAGAATGATGAGCAATATTCAAGAGTAAGTCGCAAGTGTTTGTAAGCCACTTATTTCGTGGATGAATTAACTGTCCTTTATATTCTTCCTATGAATCTGTTTGCATCTACTGTTCCTACAATTTGTTTTATGTGGTTATTCTAAATCTATGTAAATACTCTAGAAGCCACCTTATGGTGCATGGCGGAGGGTACCACGGACCACTAGTAGTAATTTCCTTTCCTATTCCACTCCAAACACAGTGAAGAGAAACGACTGGCTATAAGCCTCCGTGTGAGCTGTAATTTCTCTCATATTAGCTACGTGATCCGCTCACAAAATGTAATTCTGCTGCAACAGAATCGTTCTGCAGTTGTCCTCAAATTCCAGTTCCCTAAATTTCCTCACGAATGTGCCAGGGATTCCCATTTGAATTCACAAGCATCTTCGTAATACGTTAATGTTGATTGAACCTACTCTTTAAAAAAGTAGCTGAACACATCTGAATTTCTTTGACTGTTCCTTTATGTTGCCCTAGTGGAGATCGCTAACACTCAAGGAAAACTCAGGAATGGCTCGCTCTAGTGGTCTATACGCAATCTCGTTCATAGCTGAGCCACACGTTTCGAAAAATTTTCCAATAAAATTAAGTCAACTAGTCGCCTTCCCTACAACCAGTCTGACGAACTCCGTCTATCTTGTATCGCTTTGCAACGATATTCCTAGATATTTAATTGCTTGTATCAGGAAGCACACTAATGAACCTATATTTGTAAGTTACGGGGCTGTTTTTCCTACTCATCCTGATTAACGTAAGATCTGTTACATTTAGAGCAAGCTACCATTCTTCACACCAATTAGGAATTCCAATTCAACTTGTTCCCTCCTACAGTCACTCAACGACGGCACCCTTCCGTACACCACAGTGTCATCAGCAAACAGCCATAAACTGCTGCTCATCCTGTCTGTCAGATTTGTAATGCATCATCACGATAGAGAAAAGATTATAATTTGATTGTCTACTTGTAAACAATGGGGAAACTGCTAATACAGACTCCAACCGAGATGATATAACTATTATACAGAAGTGCTACTTTAAAGCTAGATAAACAATATTCTTAATCTAGGTAAGTATACTCCACCTTATTGACCAATATAGATACTGTCGAATTAGGACTGTTCTTATACGAACATATGTATCACACAGACTTAAATCGCTCCCTATTACAGAAATTACTTCTTTAAGTGTAGTTACTGTGTTTTGTGTACGCAAATGAAAATGGGAAATTGAACAGAGACTCTGTTGCTTGTGGTGCTTCATATTCAGATGTTATGTTGCGTGATGTGATCGTGTACAATGTGTCTGATGTCAAACTTAGAGAACAGATTTTGAAACAGTCCGATCCATCATTTCAGCAGGTAGTGCAAATTCTAGGTCAGTACAGTTTCGGTGCCCTGTCAGCTGATTAATCTGAGCAGCCAGGTATTTGTCGGGTTGAGTCCCTTTTTTGCTATTGGCCCATTCAGCGACAGCTTGTCGTATCCAGGCCGCATAAGCAGTTCGCTAGGCAGGCTACTACACACTACACAGGAGAACAGAATGCTTGTGGTAGGGAAGGACACATGTTCGCAACCGAAGAAACACAACAATTCGGCCCACTCACAAAAATCTAGTCACAAGGCCTATGTCATTAATGCAGTCTATTCACAGTCGGCAACAGGCATTCGCAAAACTGAACGTGAGCAGTTTCTTCTGTGATACGCAAGTCAAACAAACATTTTATTCATTTACTTCTTTGTGGGAAACTTCAGTTGGACACGGGTGCCTCTGTCACGCTGCTTAATCATCACACGTATGAAACGTTAGGCTCCCCACGCCTGTCTTAAACTAGCATGCAACTGAAGGCTTATAATGGACGAAACATTCCCATTCTCGAAAAATGTACTTTGCCTGCCTTGCATAGCTCGCATATGCGAAGAGTTCCTTTGACAGTGCTGCAGTCACATGATAATGAGAACATATTTGGTCTTGATCCATTTTTAGCTTTAACATTCAGGACAATGTGTTGTAAGTGTCTGCATTCAATGTACAAGACACTGTAGCTAGTTTGCTAGAAGAATTCGTGGATCTCTTTTCTTAAGGTTTAGGCAAGGCTAACAATTTTGTAGCACATATTACTATGAAAGACAATACTCAGCCGAAATTTTGCTGGGTCAGACCTGTTCCCAGTTCATTACGGGTCAAAGTCGCTGCTGAACTTAATGAATTGCAAGATAACAGAGTTATTGCGCCCATACAATCTAGTCAGTTGGAAAGGCCACTGGTTTAGCTCCCCATACCTTCATGTCGCATTCGCGTCTGCGTTGACTTTAGGTCTACAGTCAACTCAAAAACTGTGATTGATACTCATCCGTTACCACGCCCACAGGATCTAATGGACAGATTAGGCGCTGGACGCTACTTTTCAAAAATTGTCTTGCCCGAAGCGTATCTTCAAACACTGTCTGATGAAGAATCTCATTTGGGTTTGTTTAAATATTTGCGTTTGCTTTTTGGCAGTGCTTTCGCTTCCGCCATTTTCCAGCGATATTTGGAACAGCTGAATGCACGAGTATCAAACTGTTTGAACGATGTTTCCGTAGCAGATCGTACATCTGAAGAACATACTGAAAATTTACGTACTTCGTTCCGTGTGTTATCGGATAAAGGTCTAAAGTGTACACTAGACAAGTTTGATTCTTTTAAACCTGACTTGCAGTATATTGGTCATGACATAAACAGTCAAGGTGTGCATTCTCTTCAGTCACATTCGTTACCAACGTGAGACCTGCCAGCTCCTCGCAATGTCATAGAATTGCAGTCAGTCTTAGGGAAAATAAACTATTATATTCGGTTCATACCGAATGCTCCGCTAATAGCGGCTTCATTGCATCGCTTGCGTCACAAGAATGTTCCCCTTGTTTGGACAGATAAGTGCCAAGAAGCTTTTCAAAAACTTTTAGATGTTTTGCTCAGTGATCGATGCTTAGTTAATTTTGATCTTGACAAACCAGTTGTATTGCAAGTTGACGCTTCTTCTTACGGAATCGGTACAATGCTTTCGCACGGAATTGGTGATAAGGACAGGTCTATATGTTTCCCATCAAAAGTGTTGTCTAAAGCTCAGTGTAACTATTCACATAATGAGAAAAAGGCTTTCGCTACTCTGTATGGTGTCACCATATTCTATCACTATTTGTAAGGCAGAAAATTCTAGAAACCTGTTCCAGTACGAACTGCCCAAAAATTGCAAATATGGGATTTGTTGTTCTCTCAATACCAGTACGAGATAGTGTATCGACCGACAGTTCGACATGGTAATGCAAACGCACTTTCAAGTCTTCCGAACGGCCCTGATACAGACTTTGACGCTTCTCTGCACCTTGTTGTCACATCGATGCTAAGGATTCTGAACTGCTTCACTCTTTTAAGCCGAACTACCGAAAAACTGCACACGCCACGGAGGCTGTCTAACATTCATGTTGGTGTCTGTTTGTTCTATATCGTGTCTCCCTACCACTTTCGCGCAACGACGCTCTGAGCGTTTTTTTTAGGGAAATGGCTAGTTTGAACCTGGGACCTGTTGCTGGTAAGGAGACGCCAGACCACACATGACATGTAGAATTCAGAAGAGTTCAGTGAGACTAGCGATTATATAACCAAACACTTAATGATTTCAGCGTCAGGTCCACTGCACTCCCTGTAAAAGAATCTTAATACTAACTAAATTTAGTGGAAGGGATTCAAGGCTTTCCTATTTTTAGTTAGCTGGTAAAACAACGTCGAAAAAGCAGTTAAGTTTACCATTGGAAATTTTATTCTACTCACAAAACATTGTTTATAAATTGCACTATTGATAAAAGGAAGTGTTTTAATACAGGATGGTAAAAACCAACTGCGTTCAACAAAAATGTGAACGAATATTTCCTGAATGGGTTTTCAAGTTCTACAATGGATCGAAGGATGACCTATGCCATACCACGTCTATAATCTAGGTTTAAATTAAGTTTCACAAAAGAGAAAACTATCAAAATGGTCTACAGTGACCCTCAATTATCTTTAATTACTTATCTAACTTGTCGTAAATTACAGTGGCTGATGTGGCTTCTCAATAACTATATAACAGAAAAATCATCTCGTTTCAAATTTTTACTTCAAGTGGCAAATGTGAACACCATGAGCTTTAATTGACGATCGACACTAGTATTACGCAAAAAGGGGGTGTAACAGATGAGACTTCTGCAGTTCTGAGTGAAGCTTTATGCGCTGTTATGCGGCATCACGTGCGTTCATTACCTTGTTGGTGTTCGTCAGGGGGCGGCGTGCAGCACAGCTCCGCTCACCTCGCCGTCTCGCAAGTAACTCCTCTCCTCACTTCTCCTTACTACCATTTACCGAAGTTGGTTTAAAAAAAACTATCTGGCTGTGTTTTCATCTGACCAATCAGGGTCTAAATGTTAACGTTAAGCTCCACCTACAAAAATTGTGTTTATCTAATGAGAAACGTTATACTTTTCGTTGTGGGGCAATGTTTTTAAAGTTTGCAACGTCACAGAGACGCGAAAAAGTCTCACGCTAAACCTTGCGGGTGGTGTGGCCCTTTTTGTGTTATCGCAAGATCTATACTGTTTTTCTGGAGGGCTGTAGCTTTTAACATGGGCTGGGGGGTGGTCCTTGACGTAACAGAGACGCGAAAAAGTCTCACGCTAAAACTTGCGGGTGGTGTGGTCTTAGCGGTTAGCTGGCGACGTGAGTGTCCGTCCATCCCTTATCGTAGGGCCTTCCAGCTTAACACGGTTCAGCTCTCGTCTTCTGTTCTCGTTTCTCCCCTCGGAACTGCGTGTGTCTCACTGTGGGAAGGTATGACATGCATTTAGGCATTCTTGTGTTAGTCTGTGGTATTCCATTTGCTCACTCGTTACTCATATTAGTTTGGTTAATTTAATGTCACGATTTATTCGGAGCTATTTGACATACTACTGGATTTGCTTATCATGTCAGGGTTTTCATGGAAGGTGTTGGATTTGCCTGACACCTTACAGCTGGTTCAAATTTGAACATTTTGTTAACATACATTCTCACATCTTGGCCTCACTCATTTAATAACATAAAGAACTCTGTTGCGCACAGATACTTTGCCCGTCGGCATAGCGTCGCTGTAGAGAAAGGTGTGATTCTTGTTGAAAATGACAGTCATGAGTGTTGATCCCTAATGACTTGCATAAATAAGTGTTCGCAGTTACTTCGCCAAGGACACTGGGGATTGTTCGTACGAAACTGTTCGCGCGTCGACACTATACTTGACAGGTTATGGACACCCGAATAGAGTAGATGGCGTCACAGTGTCACGCATGTGCAGAAAATCATTCCGCTCCACCACGAAAATTCTGTGCTTGGCCTAAGTTGCAATCACTATGACAACGTGAGCACACAGACTTTGGAGGACTGTTTGGAGCACTGGTTGGTTGATTGCGGTTGAGTTGTATGCCAAGTTTCCTTTTGTAGCGCCAAGGAACTCGAGATCGTCACGCTGCACAGTTCAGGTGTTGTCCTCTATTTTTTGCCTCGAAGGTTTTAAGTCATAGTATAGACGACGGCCTTCAGTTCACGTCAAATGAATTTGGAACATTCTGTGAACTCAATGGCATACGGCATCTAACTGTGGCACCGTTCCATCCGCACTCAAATGGTGAATGAGAACGTTTTAACAGAACCTTCAAGCAGCAGATGGCCAAACGTCGCTCCTCACACACCTTGGATCAAGCATTGCAACTGTTTCTGGCCTCATATCGTTGGCACCTACGAGATATACCATCGCCGGCGGAATGCTTCAAGGCCGCCGCCATCGGGCACTGCTCCACCCTTCTCAGCATCCGTCACCGAGGGAAAGCCAAAAGTATCGCTTCGCGTCGCATAATACAGTCCTTCAGTGTTTTTAGCGACAGCAGACGGTGGGTGCTGGGCGAGATAGTCCGACGAATTGGAGCTTGCATGTATCATATTTCAGGTCCATATGGCTTGCACTGCCGGCATAAAAATCAACTTCGCCTCTGTCATGTGCACGATGATCTTTCAGTGTCTCTTCCCCTAGATTCACGGATCCAGAGAACACCGCGGCTACAGCAACCGCTAGAGTGTGACATCACGACATCGCAGGACGACCTCATGGAGATTGCGCACACCCCGCAACAGTTGCCGACTTCTTCATCTGGTTTATAGCATCAGGAGTCGGAGGCGTACCTTTCTGGTCGTTTTCCGGTGGACGTTTCCGCCAGAGCGAAGGCCGGATGGCGGGGTATGACCGGAAGCTTGACGTCTCCTGCAGCCACAGCTTCCGGCCCAGCACTGCGCCCACACTACTGCCCCCTCCGCTGTTGTCGCGCTCCCTACACGACGAAGGTAAGTCGGTTTGGGAGAAGGGGGAGGGGGGAGGGGGGAGTGTTCCGGCGTAACGACAAGCGCTGATACGACGTCAGCCAATAGCACGCTGACTAGGACGTCACCAAGACAGGAGCGGCATCTACACGCAGGCAATAAAAGCGACGCGCCGTCTAGCCACGGCCGCACTAGTAGACCCCGACGGTAGAAGAGGCACGCTAGAAGAGCCGCACTGATACTAACGATAGCAGTGACTTACGAACCTGAGTGCTTAGCTTGAATGGAAATTGTATTTATCAAAGGACATTTGCATGTCGCCAATTGCTTGCGACCCATCATGTAGAGACGAAAGTTTAGTATTGTCAATTCAGTTACCGTAAGAAACTCCATTAATATGATTTGCTGGTATGCTGTCTAGTTATCAGAGAAAACAGTTTCCTTAGGCACCCTATAAGAGACGAATGGGCGGAACACCACAGTTTAAGCTCTTCATTTGAGTGGCCATATTGTCCGTAGTTGCTTTAGAGATCCTGAAGGTTGAAGCAATTCACAAGCCTGAAAACCTGCAGCTCGGCTGCTACCTGGCCCCTTAGAGATGTGGGACGGGTGGAGCACGAAAAAAGTTTGGCTGTGTATTGTGTTTTAGCACATCATGGGGCCTCGAACACCTTTGTTTGTCCTAAACCACCATCAAAAGGAGAATTGTACTTTTCACTCAATTCTAGACTCTAGCATATGGCACAGAGGCTTATGCAGATGTGGCTGGTGTGGTCAAAGCTGCGGCGTATGTTGTTGGTACTGGTCTTTTTATTGCTAGAATATGTGTGGGTTGTGCCTCTGCTTCTGGGTCCAGATGTAATGATAGTGGAGCAATGGAGCAGCAGTAGGGGCTGATTGCCTTGCTGGCTGCTACATTTGTGACATTGGTGATAGGGGGGGTGATTGTCGCGGCAGCGGCTGTGACAAAGGAGCTTCAGCACATGCTGTATTGATAAAACCTGCAAATTAGGAGTTAACTGAGTCTGATAATGCAGTGTGTGAGAGTAGGAAGACAGAGGTAATCGTGCGAGTTGTGGGGAAGGAGTGAAAGATAGGAAGATCAGGAGGAGACATTGGGTATGCAGTACAGGAAAAATTGGAGGTGGGAGTGGAGTACAGGTGCGAACAGATGATTGTAGATGTCCTAGTCTAGGTTGGTACATCGTTGAACGAGGGTCGTGACAAACAGATAAGGAAACGGTAGTGACCAGTTGATGGAGACGAAGACTGGCAGCGAATACTTAGGGTTGTAACCACTGGTGATGTGCAATGACGACGGCCAGGAATGGTGGCAATGTGATGAATGTCAATGAGGAATGACAGCAAAGGCGATGACTGGCGACAGTGGTGATGATGGGCACTGAGTACATGCGGCTATGGCGATGACAGGCGCCGAGGTCTGGCAACACGAACTGGCAGTGGGGGCGCTGACGTTGATGGGCACCAACACCTGCCGGCAATAGTGATGACGTAGACGGAGTTGGGTGAATACTTTTTCCTGTGGAATTTCAACGCTGAGAGCAGCCCAGGCGGTTGTTATTCCCGAGCGGAAAAGTGGCTCCAACCCTTGGATGTAGCCACAACATTCATCTTGTGTTCTGCTTTTGAATATACAGGTGGTCAAAGATAACAGTCAAGGAACACAACACTTTGTGTGATACAAAGAAAACACTTACCTTTAGTTCTCCACTGCTGTGGCTGTACGGACACGCATCATCATCATCATCATCATCATCATCATCATCATCATCATCATCATCATTTAAGACTGATTATGCCTTTTAGCGTTCAGTCTGGAACATAGTCCCCTTATAAAATTCCTCCATGATCCCCTATTCAGTGCTAACATTGTTGCCTCTTCTGATGTTAAGCCTATTACTTCAAAATCATTCTTAACCGAATCCAGGTACCTTCTCCTTGGTCCACCCCACCATCTAAACCTATTCGCCCTGACTGCTACATCTATAGAGTTCATTCCCAGTCTTTCTTTGATTTCCTCATTGTGGACAGCCTCCTGCCATTGTTCCCATCTACTAGTACCTGCAGTCATCCTAGCTACTTTCATATCCGCAACCTCAACCTTATTGATAAGGTAACCTGAATCCATCCAGCTTTCGGTCCCATACAACAAAGTAGGTCGAAAGATTGAACGGTGCACAGGTAACTTAGTCTTGGTACTGACTTCCTTCTTGCAGAAGAGAGCAGATGGTAGCTGAGCGCTCACTGCATTAGCTTTGCTACACCTCGCTTCCAGTTCTTTCACTTTATGTGATAGAAAGAAAACACCTTTAGTTCTCCACTGCTGTGGCTGTGTGGTCACGCATGTCATTAGTTATTATTCAAGTAAATGTCTTGCTGTCCAGGTAACGAGACACAGTCGAAGACAATCATCTGCGTGAAGTTTCAGGTCTGTCGATATCTACATGTGAAATATTTTTCTGCGGATACGGCAAACACTTGTCCGTTGACACCACTCTACTCTCAGTACATTACAGACTGTTATTCGCACGGCGGTGCGATGATGCATCGGTACTATCCACTGGCGCCAGATTTGTGCGTTCACTAGAGTCGATGGTGAAAACAGAACTGCCGCTCTCGTCCCATGCTGCTGTTATCAGAACTGCGGCAGTGTGGTGGCGTTCAGAAACTCTAGAAAGCCGCCCTTGCTGGTGTGCGTCTTTGCGGTAGTCGACAGCTGATCTGCCGTTATCGACTGTCAACAACACACAAAATATTCTACAAGTTTCCTTCCACGAGCTCCGTAGCTATTACACCATCAGGCGGTCTATAAAGGCACACAATGACCATGTGTGATCCACCTTCAACAATTATCTTCACCCGAATTACTTCTTATACGGAATCTCTACTAACCCCACTAGGTGTTAACATATTTTTTTACAGCTGTAAGCAGGACTGCTTTATAAGCAAGACTAGTTGTGATGTTTTTACACAGACGCTTCCTGAGCTAATTAATAACATGTCAATTTTTTTCATCTGGCCATCTTGTTAAAGCACCCGCTTATGGAACAGAGATGTGCACCGGGTGAAGTTCGAAATTCACGACGGGGAATGGTGCTCCACACAATCTGAATGTGGATTACAGAAGTTTCACACCTCCCATTAGATGAATACCCAGCTGGTACCCACATTCCCCCTCAGATACACAGTTCGCAAATATTCAGAACACTTTCTCGGACCTGCAGATACAATTTACTCTCGACGCTCGCAAATGAGGTAGTCATTCCGTCCGTTGGAGGCTGATTGCCTTAGATGATTCGTCTCTTTAAGCCTACAATTAGAAGCAGCAACAGCATTAGCACTTACTCTGAGCAATGGATTCTCTATAATGAATTGGTGTAGTATGCTTCATTGTCTGAAATCAAAACGTATCTTACTGGGTATATGGCGGGATTTTTCTGTAGTATAAAATCCACGTGTTCACACCACAAGTACTTCGCTATCCTAGTAAACGTTTCATACGTGTAGCACAAACCTAATCTATTAAGGGGTAGGAGGGGAGGATATTATCTACATAGACATAAAATTTCAAGAATTACGAAGTATAATCAGGTATAACAAAAACAGATGAGGGCGATTTAAGTGTTCTTTGGCAGCGCAAAGGTATGAATAAAACGATAAATCAGAGAAGAAATTAATTTCTCGATGGCAGATCCTGGGCGCTTCATTATTACACGCCAACTGACAGTGGATAATTTTCTTTTGGTAAATAAGAACGGAAACATATATACATTATTAAATATTGGGACTAACGTGACTGGTAACGAAGCTGCGTGAGGCAGAGTGGTAACATGAAATATACTATTCAAAGATAAATTGGAAACCGCTTGCGATAAAGCTAAAGAACTGCAACACCTAAAGAAGGTACGTTACAATAATCACAGTGTTGCATAGCTACATCACGTAATCGATGAAACAAGGGGTTCATATCCTACAGTTAATGTATGGTTTGGAGCTATGCACTTTAAATCTAGTTCGGACGACGTGTTTGCAAAAATAGGTGAAAGATGTGGTGTTCGTAGTGGTAACTGCTTGCAGACACACATTTAAACCCAAGTAACACTATGTTATGTGGTTATTCGTATAACGAAGGTTTAACAGCATACCAATTTTCTTCCTTTTATCACCAGTGTTTTCTTATTTACCTTTAAAAACACATGAAGAGTCACCGTCTTACGTTGGTCTTGGATTAATCAAAAATTACTTTAAAACATATGCTTTATATTGTTAACAATGTCTCTCTGTTTATCGTTAGGGAGGAAACTGCTCCCGACATCATAACGTGTAGTAATAAAACACCCTGTAGAGCACATATCTTTACTCCCCATTAGTATCAGTGGAAAAGGCCAAAATATGTACGAAAACAATGTGAGAATGGAGAACACTGAATAATCATAATTTGTGGAATTAAAGAATGCCCCCTGAGGGACTCATAAAGCTTTGAGTCATTACGCCTGACCAGACTTTGACATCTAATGTGTCAGTTCATTCATGAAATTCTGGCAACATAGTTTGTGTTTCGCCAGTAGGATAACTTGAAATACTTTTTACAGTGGTTGTAGTACATCGTATACATGAGGATCTCCTAGAACACTTGTGCAACATGCATCTTCGAAACGCTTAAAGTGAAATTGCTAAGACTGTTTACACATGGAAGCGGGTAATACGCACCAAATGTAAACTGTTTATAAGATACCAAGAAATCTGTTTAAGATAATAAAATGTTCCTAAGGTAACTGTGCGAAACTGTTACCATGGTTCTGACAAGAGTTTGAAAGGGTCAAACAAGAGCAGGAACATCAGTGAAACGGTATTTGCCGCACAACAGTTACAGAAACTTGTCATTAGTGATTTTCACTAAAACTGGCACCACAGAATGAACGTAAATCGAAGATATTAAGACACTGATTCCTTTAAAGAAAATTCCAACTCAGATATTACGAGTTCGGGTAGATAAGCTGATGGGAAAGAATTGTTATTGGTCAGTGCTAACGAGTGAGACTGTATCATGAAACACGTTTGTTGAAGGGCTGTTTAACTATTTTCGGTTGTTGATGATACCTCTAGGATTCTAGAACCGCCTCAGTGATGCTCTTCGTCACACATTGTTATAGGGAGTCTCCAAAATTGTCTACTTATTTCTAAGCTGAAAATCTGTCTTTCTGATTCGTAGATAGTGTATTAAAATTGTAGATAGGTCATTAAATATTTTCAGGTTCCTATAATTTCTCAAATATGTTACAGGTTGTCTACAGAACTGCGGAAGTAGCTGTCCCTGCAGGATTCAGCACCATTTTATGCTTACTGGTCGACGAGCAAAATGGAATATATTTTAAAATTTATTTGTAAACCTGAAAATTGTAATGTTTTCAGCTAAATAAATGAAATTTACTGTAGCTCAGTAATTTCAGTATTTATTCCATAGTACATTTGAAATATGAAGTCAAAAGCTGTTCAATAATTTTGGAGGAAGCAACGTGTAAAGGTGGCAGGTTATATTTTTCTCAGTTGTCTGAAATGTAAGAATTGTTAATACGTCCATAAAAGCTGAAATTTTGATATGACTGATAAGTTTATCTTCTTCTCCGCTAACGTATATTTCGGAAACAAAAAATTTCAATTAATGCATTAATTGCCACCTTATGAATTGCTTTCTTAAGTTACTGACGCATTCGGTTGCCTAAAGTAAAAAAATTTATTGCTTGAACTGTCACTGTCGTTTGCATCAAGTGATAACATAGAATGCGCACACCTACCTTTAACCATTTAATAGTTATCTTTCTCCAGAATGGTTCCAAAATAACTCAGAAAATAGGTTACCATATTAAAAAATGGTCACATCCAATATGTATCTACCTCCAATAACTTCAGGTTATTTTTCATTTAAAACTGTTCTTACGTGCTGTTTAAATAATCTGAGCTTCATCAAGACAACGTCTACGTCCTGAAAACACCAACTTGCTACAGAAAAGCAATTTACATGCTACAAGTCGCGCAGTGACGTTTATCTTAATACCGCGATTATAGTACTGGGATTGTTCCAGTCACTATGAACTGTTTCCAACTGCCGTTTCAGAATGTTGTATGACTACGCGATATTGCTAATTCATGGCGCTTTTTGTAGGTGAAACAATGCACAGACATTTCCCCGTTCTTTGTAAACTAAGTTTTCCATAGCCTGATATCTCATTAGAATCAAACTCGTTAATTTTTTTCAAAACTCATTAACAATGAGGGCTGCAAAGAAGGGCGTGTTCGAGTGAAACCTTGTCAAAAATATCTGCAAATACGAAACACCTCTGAAATAGGCGAACTGACGCAATGCGCGTATGAAAATTGGTTATAAGTGACATAACTGGTGATAGAGAACACGGTGAGAGTACCTAAAAATACAACTGCACATAATTAATTGTGAAGACGGCAACACTTACAGAGCATAAAAACCTGCAGAAACTATTGTTCATTTAAAATTTTTAATATTTTTGATACGCGTAGCCTTTATGCCCGTTTTTAGCAGGACATGTAGTTGTCATGCGCAAATCCAAAAGTCTCGGTGCGAAGGTAACAAATGAACACTAACTAGGTGATAATAGGCTGTTTGCTATGAATCTGAATATTTGGAATTTAATACAGGAAGAAATACAGTTATACGAGCCTTAATTACTCAATTTATTTAATGGAGTATATGAAACTGAGACTGAACTCTAAAACACCGTTCTCTCTCGTGTTATATTACCATTTTCCCTTTGCGTCTATTCATTTATTTAATGCAAGTGGGGAATGGGGAATTTATTGCCCTCTCTTATTTGCAGGTGCGCAAGCCGGCAAGCATTATTATCGTTCTCTAGTTTTCTGTTATTGCTGTGTCAGCAAGCCTGTATGCGCATGCGCCGCACCGGTGAGTAATGCCGCAGTGAGGGAACTCCAGGCAGGGTAACTGTACGTTCGACAGTTTATTAACGATGTGAGAGACGCCCAGAAATTTTGTTATATTTATGTTACTGTGGCTGTTTATCTCCTCCAGTAGATTCCTGTGTGTTTTACTTCAGTTCAAATCCTCCAGTGTTCATTATCTTGCTGCGGATAAAATGCAGTTCCATTAAGCTTATTTTACTTTTGCTGGTACACAGAAATGGTTCCAGACAACTCTTTTGCTCTCACTGAGCCCATATATATCCATCCTTTCTCGTTCTCCGACTATTCTGCAACTTTTTTTCAGCTAAATACGCCCGTCTGAGTGCTGTACATTTGCAGGCTCATGAAAGTTTCACTCGGCCAGTCTCAAGAGCCGTGTCGCTCTGAGTTACGCTGAGAGCTGCTGCGAGTGAAGGTGCGTATGACTTTAATCACTGTAATAAAGGAAAAAAAAGAAAAAAGAACACAGTAACGTATCCCGTGTGTGTTCTTTTTTAAGGTACAAATATACATAACAGTATACCTGGATTAATGTTAATAATTATTTGCAGCTGCAAAGCATAACAGAAAATGAGTAGCTCTATTGTATTTGTTTGCGACATGTGTTAGAATGTAGAGCTAATCAAATAACATTAAGCACTTAGAACGCTATCGTAAGGCTCCGTGTGTTGCGTCCAGAAAAGTTATATGTCCAGGCTGCCTCCATTTCGTGTATACAAGAGCGTCCAAATCCTTTATGCTAAAACTCTCAAAACTTTTCTTTAAAAAAAATATTAACAATCTACATCAACACTCCTCATGTCAACATACACTGGCAGAAAAATATCCTTACACCAAGGGGGAGCTATGCGACATAAACGAAAGTCTCTACAACAGAGAGATGACGTCTATTCAAGTTTCGTGCCAGTCGCATAAGAGTGACACTAGTATCGCCACTATGAGGATGCAGATCAGGTTTGCCTTAAATACGCGCTGTTTGAGATTGGACGTAGTGAGTTGATGTTGGTCAAGATTGCCTGTAATATGACGAAGATGCCATTATCAACACCTGACTGAGTCTGAACGACGTCGTATAATGGGGCTACGGGAAGTTTGGTGTTCCTTCGACGATAATGCATGAAGAATTGGCAGCAATGTAGCCACTGTACATGATTACTGGCTGGGGTAATGGTTCCAGACACGTATCGATGACATCGCTATAGTTATAGCCCTCATACAAAACGAACCTCATACAAGCGAACACTTACGGGAACCCTGTAAGAGGAGGAAGTGAATAAATAGAAAAGGCTTTAAAAAAGGTAATATCATTTATTGATAATCAAACTGAGAGGTATATGTACATTTTCTGAAGGACGTACCTAATCACTTATGTGTGTGCCGTCCTTTTTCCTGATTCTCCAAATAGCTGGACAGTTATAATCTTCAGGGTTCCTTATTGATGCACTTTTGAAAAAGTCATGAAGCCGCAATATTTTTCATTGCAATTGACTGAATTATGGTGACGTTATAGTGTTAAATTCGGAACGATGTCGTCATTCCTTCATACCGCAAGCCATCGTCATCCCACCTTTTCCAAGGTGATTGTGAGTCAATCAAGCAGCCATCCAAAGAGTCTTGGCACACTGTGCTGTACTAAACGCTTTGGGTGAAGCGACGGTAGTAGAGACCTTGATCAAAACCCGCACAGTGATGTCGAACGCAACGTCCTTAAACACAAATTGTCAACAGTCGTCTTGAAAGCCAACCATGTCCGCGATGACGTTCAAATTTTTAGGTGCCATCATGGAAAGCCTCTGGTGTGAAGCAGCACTGCCACATTTCTACTAGTCACTGCACAATTCCTGTGAGAGGTGAGTAATGATTAGCGCGATCGTGAAACAAATTTCATATACTGCGGTGTTTGGAGGGAAATTGTTCGACAGTTCAATATGGATGCCTATAGGGCCTGTCTAAATAGTTAGTTTTGCCTAGAGCAATTAGTCTCGAGAACTACTCCTAACTTCTTGTACGTATGTTGGCTACGCATGCATATAAATTCATCAACCTCATAGCAAAGAGAGTGAGGCCTCAAGAATATATCAGACAGTACACTTATACTGTCACTGTTCCACTCAAGTTGCTAATTATTGTATGGGTAGTATACGCAATTCAACAACACTTTTGTATTGGTTAGGTTTCAGCTGTGGAATATGCTGGAATCCTTAATCACACACATCGGTTTCTCTATCTTTAGTGCCAGGGTAAGGAATCGAGGCGTTTATAGTAGAACGTATAATGTTATTGACCAGTGAGGTCTGGATTTTATAGATAGAAGTAGTTACAAGCAGGGTTCCGATTAACAGAAAACTAATGGTTGTTGAACCCCAAAATTATACGCATGTAAAAGTTTCGGGAAGTTTACATGTTATACAGGTATATTCTGTACTTTCCACATCAATTTATCCAAAACATTCCCATTTTCTGCTGCTTGCTCTTCTTGAGTATAAACGTTGTTTTATCAATCAGTTCGACTGAGTATCATTGCTTGTTTGGCGTTCGTTATGACGAGTTTATTATCTACAAGGAAACGCACAAACATTTTTAGAGGGATACACATTCTAAAATGACAACTTATTGATCCGTCAACAAACCATCTTATCTTTAGTAGAACATTCAGGTCCGAATTTGGTGTAGATACGTAAGTTGTGAGTATTGAGGTGAATCCAGTTTTTGATGCAGGATCGACTTCTACACCTTTAAGTTTGTATTGTATTTATCGAAACGGAAATTCGAACGAATTTTTTTGTAGGTCACAATGTTTTTGCTGCAGTGGTTCCATCGTTCTTTGTAAATGAGCCTTCCAAGGATAGGAAATTGCTGTTCAGAATTGTTAAATCATCTTGATACGGAATCGAAATTCTTATTAATCAGTATCACTTAACGTCTCCAGAGCAGAAGTGTTGGGAAGATATGTTCGTGTCGAGCGACTCATTCGTCATATTAAACTGGAGTGATCATTTCAACTGAAGTCATTGGGAAGTTTCAATCCTATCGACTTGAGGAACCCGTAATTTTGACATGTTATTCCGTTTTCCTTCTGCTGCAGAGAGGATTAGTGACTGTGTGTTGATTTTGTACTTTACACACTTAGTGCTACTGCAAATGAATATGTAACGTAATTTCCTTTCCTAGAAAACCAATTACATTCCCGTCCAGGTCAACTGTGTTCAATTTGAGATGCTCTTATGTCTGAACGGTCACTGGAGGAATATTGGCTTGCTTAGCATCTCAGCAAATTTGTATCCTGGTCCCACTATAGGGAAAAATCCGTAGATAATCTGATTTAATCGGCCATTGAGGTATGAATTATTTGAGATATTACACTTGACAAGAGTCATGATGACAGATAGAATATCCGCAGGCTGATTCGACTTGTTGCAATTAACCGAAACTTGACTCCGAGAGAAGCCGTGTAGGGAACTTACTGAGCCTTCCTCACTAAAGTCTTTTTTTATTATTCTGACGTTTTTATCTCTGATATAGACGTTCTGAAGTTTGCAGGTAACAGAAATCCTCCAACAGATCGTTTTATATTGCATTTAGATCGTCAATGGCATACGACCATGGAGGAATCGACACAACCTTGACACCTACTAGACGAAGTTTACTGTTCACCTCATTGACATTAGGAACACCATTATAAGTGTCCAGACCAATCACTGTAATACTCCATTCATCCCTGCTTGGATCTATAGTGGGAGATAATTGGCATTTAATACAAACGAGTGCTCTTTTAAAGTCAGACTCTATGACATCACATCCAAATCAATAGTGACTTAGTGATACGAAAGATACTTGTTTTTATGCAGTCGGCGGGAGAAAAATTAGATAGAAATGGCCGTAGAGGTATGTACTGAAGCCTTGGTAGTGCCAGAAATCGTAGAAAACATGGTTTGTTGGCGAAGTATCAGTCTTATTCTTCCAGAAGATGTAAATCCCTTTGTGAGTCAAAGTAGAATACGTTTTCCCCAATTTTTTTTATACGCAACCTGGGCTTTCCAGATCCTCCTGCAATGTCCAAATTTACGATCCCACAGTCCTTTCATTTCCAAGTCGACTTTGGCCATTTACCCCTTAAAAACACACCACGAAAACTATAAACTTTTAGTTTCTTGTAAAAGTTAAGCAGATCTGTCTAGGTAAGAGACATGTCCAGTAGAATAATTAGGAGACTATTTTTAAATAAACAGTCCATGTCATTTCGTATATGGTTTTAAATATAGTTCTTTACCAATATCAGCTGCCTCTATCATTATGTATTTTAGATGCCTGTAGTTTCTCCTGACCGTTCTGGATGTTCTTTACTGCTTGGGCTATGGCAACACTTACTGTTGCTAACCAACCAACAGCTGACAGCGCTACTAACGCTGGAATTAAAAAGGGAACAGTTCGACCAGATCAGATGTGTTAGGTATTGGCAGACACTAGGTGTTTTAATACGACTGCTTCTTCTCACTGTTTTCTTCTTCTTCTTTGTCCTCAGGATTCTTTCTACCACTGTGATGTGATAAATACTTTAGCGGTAACAGGAAAGTGTCCTGCTATGATATTATGGTCTTCCAGCATTACCGAAAGACAGCGAACGTTCTCATGGAGCAAAGCAGAAATTTACAATGACAAATAAAATCAAAGAAACAATTTATCTGTATTACTAAATCACTTATCAAATGAAACCATAGCATAGAACTCCTGGTCTGGTACCGTACTGACAATGATAAATTAGCAGCCGGCGCTGTTTAAGCTACAGCTATAGATATACTTAATAATTACAATATCATGTGGCTGCTTTAGCTCACGTTCTATGCACCTCGATGCTTTCACCCATTCCTGGTTCCTTCATGACTGGGTGAACTATTTATTGATAGCTGTTTAAATACATTATTTGCAGCAGTGTATGCTTCTCTTGAAAATTATGATCACAGTATGAAGAACGAATACGCTCGGCTCTCTTGCCAGTTCATCATCAGAATGAACAAGAGTATGACCCATAGTGCAGTGGTGGTGCTCGTACTTAACGTGTGTGAAACAGTGGGTGTATTTTTTAAGATACGTCTACTGATGCGTCAGCCATTAACTCCCTGTTAAAGCTGAAAAGTGACTGTACATCTTTGGTGTATCTTAGAAATCGACTTAAAACGGGAATTCAGAATAATCTCAAATATATTGCGATGCTACAGCTGGAAGGAACATAATTTCGAAGAAAAAGACATTCCTGTTATCATTTATGTCTTCAAGTGGCTGAAGTCAAGAAACGTTTCTAAAATGCTTTTGAGCATTTGTATGAAACTTACTGAAAGTCATCACATTATCATATTTAATATGTTGTAGACTATTATATGTTTCCAAAACAGTTTCTGCCTTTACTATGTGGTTTCTCAAAGATTTAATTTCCTGCCTCAGTTGCTAAATAATGTGCTGCTTTTTATGTATGAAACCACTTATAAACATTATCATGTAACTGCACAATACCAGATTGATGGGCCTCGTTCTATTAAAAGTAATATGTTGGTTGTTAAAATGAGAATAATGAAATTTTTTACTCAGTGTATTTTCCTTAATATTTAATATAACAGCCAGTAAATAGTAATGTCTTAGGAGTAAAAGACGCTGCCCACTTTTCACAAATTTTTATTTCATACATTAATGAGGAGAATGTGATTGTGAGCCCATGTGTTATGGAGCTCTGATGTACAAGTGCTATACGAGAGCAGAGACAGGGGTGGCTACAGTAGCATCTGGGGCAGTGGCATCGGTGTGGCAACAGTGGTGGCGAGGACTGCAGTGGCAGTTGTGGTGGTCGTAGCAGCATGTAATCGCTGATGCTCCCTAAGACACTATATGCTTTTCTTAATAGTTTGATAGAACACTGGATTGTGAAATTACAACTTCAGGAAGTTATATGTATCAGTTTTATTATTTTATATGTACACAACAATCATTGCATATTGGCAGCACATTATTTTGAAAGAAGCTGCCTCCTGTAACCCTTAAATCCGGCTTGCATTGCATTCAGTCCAACAGGCAGCATTAAATACACAGGAACTCCATCAGTGATGCGTTGCGTACTTCCAACGAAATCAACACGCAATAGTCACTGTCTGGTGTGAGAGCTGCATTAATTAGTTTAGACCCACTCACAATTACATTATAGGTGTTGCCGGACGGTAGTACTTGTGAGGGATTGGTCTACATCTCAATGAGATGACGTAGGGCCAACTGCGATGGCTGCTGCTCGCATTGCTGTGGCGCTACAGTATAGTCGAATGAGAGCAGGTCTGATAAATCAGGAAGACCGCCTGTGGACTGCTGTGGCTGTGAGTCCAAATGTATGTCCTCATTCAACTCTTCAGTTACTACAAGACCAAGGATGCACTGTAGTGCTGGAAAAAGAAATAATAAAACATAAGTAATAATCGAATATGTATTTATTAATAACAATATTATTAATTTTAATACCATTAGGAACTTGCTTTCAAACATAAGAGTCTTCTTCAGGTTATGCCTGGGTGTGCTCCCTGGTCCCTGCCGGTGCTTCATTCATTCATTATGATGATCAGACCTCCAATGAGGGGGCCTGGGCAGCTGGGTTTGCATCATAATAAAGGGGAGGGCAGAGGAGTACTTATTTCCTGTTGGTTCCAACTTCCTATTGGTCCACTGGGGAGAAGAAGAGAGATCTATAGTGGAAGGTGAAGGTTGGGGTGACTTTGATGAATTGCCAGTGATTCCCCTGGTGGGGACAGAATGGGAGTGACCTTTAATATAACTATCTGGAGTGTTTAATATGACACTGAAAGTCTTGATTAGTGACCTGGAGATAAGATCGTTGTCTTGGCTTGTTCTCTCTTTGCTTATCTTCTCAGCACCCTTAACTGCACAACTCTTTATTTTTTTAAATTCCTTTTATGCTATTTTACAGCACCTTTTTCTGAAACATTGAGTAAAAAATGATTTTCCATATATTATTAATATTTAAGTGATTTTATATTTACACTAAGTACGTAAACTGCAAGAATTGTTCTAATCCATTACTGACATTAACTTAGTATTTAAATTAACTAGATGTAGATTAAAACTGAAGAAACTGCAAAAAGGTGGGAATTTAAGGAGATGGGACCTGGTAGACTGAAAGAACCAGAGGTTGTACAGAGTTTCAGGGAGAGCATAAGGGAAGAATTGACAAGAATGGGGGAAAGAAATACAGTAGAAGAAGAATGGGTAGCTTTGAGGTATGAAATAGTGAATGCAGCAAAGGATCAAATAGGTAAAAAGACGAGGGCTAGTAGAAATCCTTGGGTAACAGAAGAAATATTCAATTTAATTGATGAAAGGGGATAATATAAAAATGCAGTATATGCAGCAGGCAAAATGGAATACAAACCTCTCAAAAATGAGATCGACAGGAAGTGCAAAATGGCTAACCGGGATGGCTAGAGGACAAATGTAAGGATGCAGAGGCTTATCTCACTAGGGGTAAGATAGACACTGCCTACAGGAAAATTAAGGAGACCTTTAGAAAAAGGAGAACCACTTGCATGAATATCAAGAGCTGTTTTATGGAAACCCAGTTCTAAGTAAAGAAGGGAAAGCAGAAAGGTGGAAGGAGTATATAGAGGGTCTATACAAGGGCGATGTACTTGAGGACAATATTATGGAAATGTTAGAAGATGTAGATGAAGATGAAATGAGAGATATGATTTTGCGTGAAGAGTTGGACAGAGCACTGAAAGACCTGAGTCAAAACAAAGCCCCAGGAGGAGACCACATTCGATTAGAACTACTGACAGCCTTGGGAGAGCCAGTCCTGACAAAACTCTGCCATCTGGTGAGCAAGATGTATGAGACATGCGAAATACCCTCAGACTTCAAGAAGAATATAATAATTCCAAACCCAAAAAAAGAAGGTGTTGGCAGATGTGAAAATTACCGAACTATCAGTTTAAAAAGTCAAAGCTGCCAAATACTAATGCGAATTCTTTACAGACGAATGGAAAAACTGATAGAAGCCGACCTCGGGGAAGATCAGTTTGGATTCCGTAGAAACGTTGGAACACGTGAGGCAATACTGACCCTACGACGTATCTTAGAAAATAGATTAAGGAAAGGCAAACCTATGTTTCTAGCATTTGGAGACTTAGAGAAAGCTTTTGACAATGTTGATTGGCATACTCTCTTTCACATTCTGAAGGTGGCAGGGGTAAAATACAGAGAGCAAAATGCTATTTACAATTTGTACAGAAAGCAGATGGCAGTTATAAGAGTCGAGGGGTATGAAAGGGAAGCAGTGGTTTTGAAGGGAGGGAGACATGGTTGTAGCCTATCCACAATGCTATTCAATCTGTATATTGAGCAAGCAATAAAGGAAACAAAAGAAAAGTTCGGAGTAGGTATTAAAGTCCATGGAGAAGAAATAAAAACTTTGAGGTTCGCCGATGACATTGTAATTCTGTCAGAGACAGCAAAGGACTTGGAAGAGCAGTTGAACGGAATGGACAGTGTCTTTTATGGAGGGTATAAGATGAACATCAACAAAAGCAAAACGAGGATAATGGAATGTAGTCGAATAAAGTCGGGTGAATTAGATTAGGAAATGAGACACGTAAAGTAGTAAAGGAGTTTTGCTATTTGGGGAGCAAAATAACTGAAGATGGTAGAAGTAGAGAGGATATAAAACGTAGACTGACAATGGCAGGGAAAGCGTTTCTGAAGAAGAAAACTTTGTTAACATCGAGGATAGATTTAAATGTCTGGAAATCGTTTCTGAAAGTGTTTGTATGGAGTGTAGCCATGTATGGAAGTGAAACATGTACGATAAATAGCTTAGACAAGATGAGAATAGAAGCTTTCAAAATGTGGTGCTACAGAAGAATGCTGAAGATTACATGGTAGATCACATAACTAATGAGGAGGTATTGAATGGAATTGGGGAGAAGAGAAGTTTGTGGCACAACGTGACTAGAAGACGGGATCAGTTGGTAGGACATGTTCTGAGACATCGAGGAATCGCCAATTTAGTATTGGAGGGCAGCGTAGTAGGTAAAAATCGTAGAGGAAGACCAAGAGACGAATACACTAAGCAGATTCAGAAGGATGTAGGATGCAGTAGGTACTGGGAGATGAAGAAGCTTGCACAGGATAGAGTAGCATGGAGAGCTGCATCAAGCCAGTCTCAGGACTGAAGACCACAACAACAACAGATGTAATTTTATTTTACGAATATAGTTTACAAAGCTTTTACTACCGACAACAAATAAACTTATCTGAGTATAATTGCTTTAATGTATGATTGATATCTAACTTACAAGCTAAAAATAACGATGCATAGGGGAAAATACCGTACACGGCGGTCGGAGGGTACTATCATTACGAAGAATCTTACATCGTATCGCATGGCTATTACTTACAATACTACGCTTAATGCTTAGCCAACGACTCTGATAAGCCTCTGATATCCTACAGCTGTAATTTGAATGAAACCACATAGTTGTACTTGCTGCTAACGTTGATGAATATTCTCATTATTTTTTCTGATATCTAGAATTTATAATAAAATACGGAATCAATCCTTATAGTTTGTAATTACATAGAACTTAGATGGAACTGTTAGAGTGAGTTAAATGGGAATTCTCCTATCTTCGTATTGAAAGAATGCCAAAGTCCCGTTGTATAGTCGGATGCTCGGTGTAACGGTTCTTTTAAATGTGGCTGTGCCCTGACTTCCACTTGATGTCGGAAAAATGACATAGATGCTTTCAACATAACACTGACATATTGGACACTTGATATAGTCACACACCACCATCTCCATAATTACAATAAACTACTCCACTTGATGCCTTCCACGAAGTTCTCATGATACTCCTTTAACATATTTTCTGATTGGTGATCTCATTTACTTCGCCCCTGGTAACTGCGTCCCATAATGTCGAGTTTATATCTGTAATAGACGGTACTGAATGCCTGACGCAGTTACTCATGTTACATTTTATAATTAAGTGTTTACAGTCCGCTGGTAGATTTACAACACTACACGTTACAATTAAATTAGCAATACAAGGATAATTTTAGTCCTATGAAAGGAATTAGGTTTGATCACGATTGTGTATAATGATTAAGGTATGGGATAATTTTCATTTCCCTAACGATATCTGTTGAAAAGACGAATAAAAGAACTAATGGGAAACGAACCAAAGATCTACTAGATATAAAGTAAACAATAATTACGTAAAACGAACCGTCGCCAGCCTAATTAGGCAAAGTTGTAACAAGTACTATCACTATTCATAAAGAAAGTTAATTATTCGAAAACACTTTACTTGATACTAAAATTCTGATTTGCAAGAAAGATACAAGGTAGTAGAACAATTCAGCAAGCACTGTTAACAGTGGTTTGGCGTGGTCAACACAGAAGGAATATTAACCGTATTTGTAACAACTGGCTCCCAGTAACAATTACTATTACAGTAGAAGGCAAGTGATCATCACAGACAGGCAAATGATTACTAATGTTGCAGCTGTGTTAACATGGACAAGAGTATTTATCATCAACTTAATTAACATAGAAAACTATCATTGAAGTGGTTTTCTAATAATGTTCTCTATTCCAATTACTATTTGTATACTCAAAGAGTATTCACTTCTTTGTACAATGTAGCTCTAATACAACATGTGGTCCCCAGATCTGCTACAGTTTGTGGCGTGGCAGCTATTTACTTATAATGGCACACACAGATTATAAGAATGAAAGGTGCACAATTGTTATACTGCTATTGTCATTTATGCTGGTAACTTACTCAACGACTGGCATTAGGGACCCCAAAACCATTCTTTGAACTGATCCAGCTCAAAACTAAACATTTTAGATAATACACAACATGAAAAACACTTCGCTCTGCATATACATGAAAATGTAAGCATTGTTAGTTACAAACCTGTAAAATAATTATATCAGGTGCTGGCCCTTCCAGTTTATTAGCTAGTACACGATTCTGAAGGATCCTAGTTTTATTCATGTAACTGTGATACTGTACTGGGATTTTAGTAAGGGCAACGTCCAACTAAAGTAGTCGACATCGTCTCTTTGCAAATGTATTTTGGTGAAAGCTTAAATACCCTTTGACGAAAAATACATGCAATACTTCAGACATAAAGCCCACTGAATAATTACGAAATTTGCTATTGCTCAGAGTTTATGAACTACATTGAAAGAAGACGATCACTTTTCAGTTTAATGCAATAGGATACTCGGGAATATCGTAGCACTTGGGATAGGACGCTATCTAGGTTAATGACTAAAGAAAAAATATGGTTGCTCGACCCAAAGTTTGTAGAACTCACAGCTATTATTGATAATATAACACGTAATTGTTCCATGTAATTATACAGTACTCAGTCGATTCTCTTGGATGAATGTGGTGGCAGCAACGATCTCCTGTGGATATTAAAGAAAGGCGGCAGAAATACACATGGATCTCGCTGTATAACATGCTCTGAAAATTCTCTTCTTAACGTCGTAATTTGATATCTCAGAGCTAAACAATGAATGCCATGACTAATGGGCCTAGTAGCTTCGGCGTCCGAGGCTATATAATACACACATTACAAAAAGTTTTGCATCACCCATGTTTCCAGAACTCCTGGAGATTGACGTTGACTGTGGATACTGTATCTCAAACACAGTCCCTCTGACTGTTCAGAGATGTCAAGAAACACGACCAAAGATGTAAACAACCATACATTAACAGCGCCTATTACATGTAGGGGCACTACAGCCGATCAGTTCCAGTCATTCCATCAGAAAAGAGGTACAGGGCTTGAGTTGTCTGTAGTTCAACCATGCCTAGACGCCCAATTCCACGATTCGATGAAGAAATTAGATAAGATAAATATATTTCATCTCGATACTAGCTTAGACATGTTCCACGTTTCAGTTATGATTCCTGTTAGGGATACACTAGTTCCGGAATTGTTATTTGGTGCCAGGAAGGGCTCTCAAGAAGGGAAGTGTCCAGGCGTCTCGGAGTGAACCAAAGCGATGTTGTTCGGAGATGGAGGAGATAAAGAGATACAGGAACTGGCGATGACATCCTTGCTCAGGCCGCCTAGGGGCCAGTACTCCAGTAGATGACCGCTACCTACCGATTGTGGCTCGCAGGATCCCTGACAGCAAAGCCACCATGTTGAATAATGCTTTTTGTGCATCCACTGTATGCAATATGCTGCATGATGCGCAACTTAACACCCGACGTCCATGGCAAGGTCCATCTTTGTAACCACGACACCATGCAGCGCGGTACAGATGGGCCCAACAACATGCCGAATGCAGCACTCAGAATTGGCATCACGTTCTCTTCACCGATGAGTGTCGCATATCCTTTCCACCAGACAATCGTCGGAGACATGATTGGAGGATATCCGACCAGGCAGTACGCCTCAGACACACTGTCCAGCAAGTGCAGCAAGATGGAGACTCGTCATGGAAGGCGCCGTGCCGGCTGTACGATACGCGATTGCCATCCTCCGACCGACAGTGCAACCACTTCGGCAGTATATTGGTGAGGCATTCGTCTTCATGGACGACAATTCGCATCCCCATCGTGTACATCTTTTGAATGACTTCCTTCAGGAAAACGACATCGCTCAACTAGAGTGTCCAACATGTTCTCCAGACAATAACCATATAGAACATGCCTGGGATGGATTGGAAATGGCTGTTTATGGGCGACGTGACCCACCAACGACTCTGAGGGATCTAAGCCGAATCGCCTTTGGGGAGTGAGACAGTCTGGACCAACAGTGCCATGATGAACTTATGGATAGTATGCCGCGACGAATAGAGGCATGCATCAATGAAAGAGGACGTGCTACAGGGTTTAAGAGGTACCGGTGCCTACAGCAATCTGGACCACCACATCTGAAGGTTTACCTGTATGGTGGTATAACATAGAATGTGTGATTTTCGTGAGCAACATAAAACACGGAAATCATGTTAATGTTGATCTGTGTTTCAATTTTCTGTACAGGTTCCGGAAGTCTAGGAACCGAAGTGATGCCAAACTGTTTTTAATCTGTGTATAATCTTGCTGTTCCTCTTCCCTCACTTCGATCACAAGATGCGAACACTTTGTATGCTAGCCACCGACTCTCGCTGTCTCCCATCGAGTTACTCCTGCAGCCAAGGACCCTTGTAGTTGCACCACCAAATCCACCTTTTCTATTCCCGAGAAGCCAGTTTCGTTGCAGAGGGTTTTCACTCCAAGATTTACGTCATTATAAGTCTACATTCCCTATGCGTGAACCAGTGCTACAAGTAAGGGTCTAACGTTTACAATCATTTGTGGGACATCACTTTTAAAATTACATTGATCTAAATGTACACAAACAATGAATGACACATTTACATAGATGTTACATCAAAGATTTTGGTGATATATAAGTCACATTAAGTAAAAGCAAAGAAAGAAGTTAGATAAGATAAATATATTTAATCTCGATAATAGCTTACATATGTTCCACGTTTCAGTTATTTTTCCTGTTAGGGATACATCAGTGAAACATTCATCGCACCTTGAATAGTGTTGGGCAAAAGGAGATAAAAAGTTGGAAATAGATCAAAACAGCATACACTTTACAGAATACCAATACAAATTACACCTCATCTACGTGAGAACAACGTCAGTTACATTACGCACAATCATATATCTTCATAACTCTATGTTACATAAGGCTTTGTGGAACATTGTTTCCAAATCTTTTAGTTTTTCCCACACACTTATCAGGAATTATATAGCGATAACTGTAATCATAGCACGAAGCTAAATAATAGAAAATGGTAATAGGGAATGGTAAATTAAGATGACTCACATAGCGCCTTTTTTATTTAAACATCATTCATTTTATAGCAAACATCACGTAGCTAAGAAAAGTGTTATATTTGAAACGAATTTTTTTATCATTTCAGCATATTTGTACAGATTGCTATTATTCGTAAAAACATTCATAATTAAATAATTCATATCGACATGGACAATACAGGACGATATGGAAGTCAATATTCTGTTTGCTACCTTGACTTGTAACATGATAGAGTTATAATGTCCAATCGCAACACCTTTTGCTGTCTAAATTTCCCGTCTTATTTAATTTTTTCTGTGCGTTTCAGCGCTACACTACACCACCTTCAGGCCCCCTGCCTTACGTGTAGAATGGAGCCCACCTCTTGTGCAATCGAAATAGGAACCAGCATACAGCCACTGGTATCTGTAAACTTCTTTTTAACACAGCGATTCCTTCGATCATTACATGCAGACTTACCATTCTACATTCTGGCAGTTACATCGGTTATTAATATACCAGAATTTCTCATTTGCAATGTATTTTCTCTGTTTTACATTAGTCTATGATCTCGCAATGTTAATGACTTAAGTATGTTACCTAGGCAAATATGTTCTCGAAATTGCAGTACTCTACATTAATTACCTTTCGGTGTTGCGATTTCTTTCCCGTCAGTGTATTATATACAGATGATACAAACAATTTATACTCTGTGACTATTTAGCTGCAGTCTGCACCTGTTTCTCTTTTGGGAACAATGTTTGCTAACAGCTGTATGCTCCGAATCGACGCCCTTCATTTATTTTATCACATTTCCCTTCCAAGATTCCAAGTGTCGTTTCTTCCTTCTAAATTCATGTAAATCGTCTCTGGACATGTCACAGGATTCCGTCATCAAAGGCATTTTGAAATCTCACAGCTGTATAGTGCATGCCACTATAGTGCTGCCACCACGCCTCAGGTTGTTTCGTGCAATATGGTGACAATTCCTCTTTCTGCAATGAACGAAATTTCAATACTGCTTTACATAGGGTTAACATCACTCAACAATACCCATTTCACAACCAATAGACGAGGAATCGTGTGAAAAGGACAACTACAGCAATAACTCATATACCGCACACATTGTGAGAAGTAAAGTTTTTGGGCTCGGCACCTCAATTCGGAAAAATTATTACTTTAACCAGGAAAGTGCTTTTGGCTACGCTAATTTTTATGTAGTTCAACAAAATAACTCAATGTGTTAGAATGAGCATGAGAATTTTCGTTGCCACTTCAGTACTTCATAAAGTCCACACCAACATCTTTATTTACTGTATAAACCTTGCCTAACAAGGTGACACTTGGGTGTCCACTTAGATTTTCGCACTTCATTTGATAACAGTTTCTTACTCTTCTCACTTAGAAGGAAATAATATTTCTCATTTCACATGTTGGCAGTCAGCATGTTATTTCATATTTTTGAAATGTCAGTTCCATTTATATACAGGTACATCGTTAAGAACCTGAAACTTAAAGACACGTGATAACAAAATTATAACAGCAACACTGCCCAACAGTTTAATATTTTGTTACAAAAGACTTTTTTTGTAAGAATGAACATTTTGTATTCCAGTATACATTGTTTATGACATGTTTTCAAACAGTGCTCCTTTTTATTCTGTGGGCATAAAGTTTCACATCCACTATACTACGAGCACCTAAGGGATACTTTGATTTTGAACACAACAGAAAGTAAGCGTTTGTGTGGAGAGGTCCCTGCACTTCAAACTGGATATTTGGAACATATTACAATTTGGAAATGTCATCATCGAATTCTGTAGATTTTTCATAGGTTTTCAGAAGAACAAAATTTCTGATTGTGGAATTGGTAACCTTGACGCTCTTATCATGCTTCTTAGCTCTGGCTTCTGCTTTTCGTGCCTATGAATTCATGGTGTAAACATTCATAACAACATCAGTTTCTGAAACAAATCTACCCTACGCCCTACGGTTGTGGTGGCAATACCTTCTGCATAATCTACCTGCCTCACACATACGAGTGGGGCACAGCCGCTCAGCTTTCTGGTTACTAGACCGAAATATATTTCGCTTGGAAATTGTGTTGCTCCACACTCACTTCCGGGTTTTGTAAATAAACTGGGACCCATTATCTTATAATGTTATATCGCTGATTTAGTTTTCCCTATGGTATTAAAGTATTCTAACACATTACTGAATACTGCTTTAGCTGTCACTTTCTTGATAGGGAAGGGTGTTATAAATTTTAGAAATACTTCTAATACTACTAAAATGTGCGTACGGTTTCCATAAGTTTTCGTAATGGCGCCAAAATAAATCTCCAAACAGTACGTCAGGTGTATCTTCTGGCACGTTGTTTTGTCTAGCACTCTGATCTGTTCGATTTACTACCTTCACTCAATGGCAAATGTTACACAACTTTATAAGCACGGTTATCTTCTTAGTCACATTACTGATTTTTATTATAATACTTGAAAGCTCCTCGACACATTTTTTCGGTCCACGGTGTGCTAATGTAAGGTGAATGTAGTCAATCATCTCAGTCTCAACTGAGCCAGCCAACATACTTCTCAGTCTTCCCTACAGACAGACTTCTGTTTATACAGAACAGCTTTAAAGATCTAGTAAAATTTAGAAAATTGATGAAATTGTACACTATCAAAATAGGCTTTTACTGATTTACAAACCTTAACTTAAGTTTGGCAATGCCTCATGCTTTTACAAATCTGTTTAATTTTCTTTTTCCCAGTCACTTCTTCAATGAACCTCATTTGGAAAGTATCATCGTCATACTTTCTTTTGGCACACAATGTATATCTTCTGATAACCTAGATACAACATCTCATGACCTTACCACTACAATTGTAATTTAGTATGTTTTTACCTAAATAACAGAAAACCCTGTGTCTATGTTGACACGTATAACCCTCTTACTAAATTTCCAAATAAAGTACAGTATGGGCGGATAGTCCTGTTGATAGGAAAAGCTAAACAATCGGGTTACCCTTTCTACAGGAGTTGATTGTGTGTAGTGTGTAATGGATTAGAAAATGAGACTATGCAAGTTCTTTTCCTAAGATCTTTCCCAGTGGTTAGAAAGAAACACAGTATGAATAGTATTATATTGAAGGTAGGACAACTTCATTCCAAGTTCATTTAGTGGTTTAAAATATGTAGTAACGGTCACCAGCCTACCCAGGCAATGAAACAGCGAAGTATCGGAAGAGCAGAAGTATGAATTTTGCCTACTTTCTTGCTTCTTTTCAAGTTGCTTCTTCAAATAAGTATTACTTCATGTGAACAATGTTGGTGCAGACACTGGAATTATTTCACTACTACACCCCCATACATTACGTTTTTAAAAGAGAAAATGCCCAGTTAGTAACTCCAAGAAAGCTAAAAATTGGGCCAGGGGGACCTTTAGAAAAGCACTTTCCATAACCAACAAACTTAAATAGAAAAATACTTAGATACTAAAGCACACACTTTTATAATAAAGATTTCGCTTCAAGGAAACCTCGTTCTTACTAGAATTTACTTTCAAAAGGTATTATTCTTCAAACTAACTCCGTATAGATATTTAATAGATTCTAGTAACTTTGCTTCACTCTCACTAGGCAAACTTTGCAATAGTTAACAAAAGTTTTAAAACAAGAATACTTTGACTTTATTTCTCTGTAATGTACTACAGCATGGACGTGTTATAATTCTTAAAAAATTCTCATTACGCTTTTCAGTGAAATAACTTAGACAACTTTTCTGGAACTGTTGCTCAAGATGAGAATATTTATGAATTCTTTAACTTTATAATGCAAAATTACGTTTACGTTCACTCTATTTAATTTACACTGTCCCACTACTGAAACGTAATTTCATTAGTACGGGATTTAGTCCCTCACAAACATATATCTCATGATTTACACAAAAACAATTTAAATGGTGCCTCTTTATATTAACTTGGCACTTCATAAATCTGTTACACAGTATACTCACATCAGTTAAACACCAGAAAAGAACCCTCTATAGTTGTATGATTAGGATAAAATAACATTGTGAACTAGTTTCTTTACTGTCCAAGAATGATTATTCGCAAATGAAAAACAGTTTAAATTAATGGCTCATGCTGTGGAAAAATAATACACCAAAAACATCATATCTTGTGGCTGTAGGCCTGAGTTTGGTGAAGAGTTATGGCGGCAACACTATCCACAATACTGCCTGTAAGTATTTTGCTGTATGGGCCCAATTCCTCCTCTTGGCGTCGTTCAGTTTTACCTAAAATAGCGCAGCTACTTGCAGCTATACCGTAAGCCGTTTGCAGTTTTTATCCGAGGCACTTTTGTATAAATTTGCAGGCAAAGCTTTTCCTGCATCTCAAAGGTGTTACCTCAGTCAGTGGTGCCTACAGACTGTGTGACTTACTCCCCGCGCTTGCTGTAGGTAGCGTGCAAATTCACCCTGTCCATCTTTTCCTTTCCCCAGAACCACTTTCGTTTCATACAAAATCACACTGGCTCTTACGTTGTATCTAAGTGTGACCATTTCTTATAATTGTGAAATTTACATCAACATAAACAGTTTAGACACACAAATATTTTTAAATACAACATGTCATCAAAAAATTATTAATTTACATAGTAATTTACATACATTACTCACATACAATGTAAAGAACTTCAACCACCAGTACAGCACACTTTACTTTACACATACAGAAAATATAGTACCAATATGTGAAAATTTTAAAGCAAAAAACTATTAAAAGTTTAGATGAACAATAAACAAATAGTGTTATAATGTGGTATTTAACTATCAGTGTGTGTGACATGATAAATCTCCTAATCCTACTGTTTAAGATACAATGAGCAGCCGATTAATCTACCAGTCAGTAGGCAGCAGTCTTTCACAAATATTAGTGCCTTGCCGTCTATATGGATAACTATTTTATGTCCCCATCATTAATTTCGGAGTCTTTTTGAAATCCTATATGATACATAAGGCTTATTTCTCCGATTTGGTGTAATTCCTTTCGTATTTAGTTGAAGTCCTACTTGCGAAGGCTATTGCTTTGTGATCTGATTCTTCTGTGCTAGTGGTTTCTTTGAAAATTTAAGCACTATTTCATACATACTGCTATGTCTACCTCTCTGAAAGGGTTTCATTTATATGGGATGGTGTAAAACATTGTTTTCAGTTAGATCAGTTTTTCATTTTTTTTTTTTTGAAGTCATCCTGACCTTCTGTAGTCCTAACAAAAGCATTATTTTTTCTAATCACGTTGTTTAAATGAGGACCGTCAAATGTTTACCCCTTAGCAAATGTGGGATAGAATCCCCAAAGACAAATGAAAGTTTTAAGTTGCATTTAATTCTTTGATGGAGGATATTTTTCAATAACATTTAATTTTACCGGTTCGTTGCCAATCTAAGACCTGGTAATGATACGAGCCAGAAATTGTATCTCTGTATTTACAAATTCACATTTTTTTCAATTTTAATTTCATCCTCTCTGCTTGAAGAGCAGAGAGAAATTTGCTTAACAATTCACAGTGCTCTTGCCATTCTTCCGTGGTAATCTACAAATCGTCTGTATATACTGTAAATGCCGGCCGGGGTGGCCGAGTGGTTCTAGGTTCTACAGTCTCGAACCGTGCGACCGCTACGGTCGCAGGTTCGAACCCTGCCTCGGGCATGGATGTGTGTGATGTCCTTAGGTTGGTTAGGTTTAAGTAGTTCTAAGTTCTGGGGGACTGATGACCTTAGAAGTTAGGTCCCATAGTGCTGAGAGCCATTTGAACCATTATACTGCCAATCTAGCACCTATTTTCCGTCCTAGTACTGAATGTACAGGCGTAATAAATACCGAAATACATATATTCAATCCAAAAGGATCAACTATATACTGGTATCACTACTCAGCAAATAAAAATGCAGTATAATTGTGAGATTCAGAATTCAACAAAATCTGTCAGTATACAACCACTAAAGCAAGGCTGGTTAAATACAGCACCATATTAAAATAACTGAATCGCCTCATCTAAATATTCGTGCCAGTCTACTTCTCTTCTGACGATCTTACTTAAAGTTCGTGCATCGACCACAACTCGCATGCCTTTCTCTTTCTTATTTACAATAGTGCAAGGACTGTTACAATCCCTCTTACTACTTTCAGTTGCATTCCACTCAAAGCCGCTCGGTTTAGCCGTGCAGTCTTAGGCGTCTTGTCACGGTTCGAGTGGCTCCCCCAATCGGAGGTTCGCGTCCTCCCTCGGGCACGGGTGTGTGTTTTGTCCTTAGAGTAAGTTAGTTTAAGTTAGATTAAGTAGTGCGTAGGCCTAAGGACCGATGACCTCAGCAGTTTGGTCCCGTATTCCTTAGTACAAATTTCCAAACATTCGCATTCAAAACATTTTTTTCTATTTTGGGCTGCATCGCTTGTTTCTTAGCCACGAAAACTGAGTGAGGTCTCACAGAAAGTGTTTCATGTATCAGTGCTTCAATACAGTAATTATATGTAGTCCATATTTGTCAGAAAATACGTCCTGGTATCTTTCTAATATGATGAACAGTGCAGATTTTTGTTCTCCTGTAACGTCCGGTAGGTTCTCAACGACTTCTTTAAAATCAACCTATTTTCGATCGTCATAAGCTAAGATTTTAAAATGGTAGATGTCGAAGATACTGGACAAACCTTCGTTCTCGGCTATATTTTTTGATTCCAATGACTTAATCCTAGTGTCTTCTGAAACTTCAGTTCCTTCAAAAACTAATTCCAAATTACCAGATTTACTGCTAATTTTGAGAATTTCTTTACTTTGGTCAATAACTACTTTTTCTTTATCCAACCAATGGATCCTTAGAATCTTTTCGGTTTTCGGATCTGGAATTACCAGGAAATAATACTCGAATTCCCGTCCTTGAATTTTGAATTTGCTAATACTTAACTTTTAATTGTGTTACTGGGTTTGGCAGTTCCCCTGCGACTTTGACACCATTTACGGATGCTATGTTTTGTCTGTAATGTACTCAAAAAATCACTGTGAAATGCCATTGATCTCTCATCCGGTGTGTCAAAGTACTTGTAGTCTAATATTGTAAATTTACACAGCAGTGATGGTTTGTTTAATTGATCTACTATCAGAGTTACTTTTTTGTCCTACAACAAATCTTTGTCGACCATAAGTTCATTCCAAGGGATGTTGTTCACCTGCTGAATACATATGTCTGGAAGTCTTTTCGTTTTCCCGATTTCAAAATCTTTTCTAACTTCAATCCGTTGTTGAATAGGTGTCGTGTCATTCGGAGGTTCTTTCTTTCTTGGTTCTGTGTTTACTTCTTGTTTTGTAATTGTTTCATCTGGTGTTACAAAACATCATTTCGTCATGCATTCCTCGATGTTGGTTACTTCACCATATTCTTCATCACAACTATCTTCTTACTCCTACCATTTTGCGGCACTGTTCAGTTCTAACAGAAAGGCATTTCTTAGACAGGTGTTAATTTACTTATCCAATCCTTTGTCACATCTTAAATACTGAGAGTGACAGTTTTCTCCTAACATTAGTAGTCCATTTTCTATCACAGTAGGTTTTTCGTCTGAGTTGTCATCTTCATCAACTCTAAAGACACCCATTTTTACTTCCTACTTTTTACAGCCGTTGTCAGCTTCAGTAATTCCGAAGCCATTTTCCCCACACTACCTCATTTTCTCTGTTGACAACAGTTTGTTCTATTGGCGTTTCGTTATTGACGAATCTTCCTTCTGCAAAAGAATTTCGTTTCGTTTTCCTCCATTCCTCTCTTTATTGCGATCGTATTTCTTTCCCTAGAATTAATGTCAGTGTTATTGGCAGGTAGTGTACTTTGTATTGCGCTAAATATTTACATTTCATACTTGCCATCGGGCCACGTCATATTCTTGACATGCCTTTTTCTCCATTCGCACCCATCTATCATTCTGCTCCCATAATTTTTCTCATATCCTCCCACTCGCATTGCTGAAGCCCTTGGTACAGATCATCGATCTGTTCGTACCAGCTTACAATCCCTGAAAATTTATTTCGCAAATTTTGTTGTTATTTAAACTGTTGTCGTCGGTTTGTTTCTTGTGTACGAACATGTTCACGTTTTCTCTGGCCGCGGTATCGCTATCTACCGAAGCGGGTTCATTGCATTGTACTGTGATGACCTCATTCTGTTCTGCTGCAGTAACCACAACTTCCATACGGAGAGCTGATTGATCTGATTTATTCGTTACTCGCCGCGCGCTATCCGCCAGCCAGTATTTGTTTCATTACCTACCTGCCGTGGCTTATTCCTGAGCACACTTATCGCTTCGCTTGCAGCGGGCTGCGATACTTCACAGTCGCTCTCTCAGTTACTCCATTCATTATCTCTCTACGCCGGTATTGTTTCTTACGTGTGGATCGTGAAAATCTGTCTGCGTTAGTTTGGCCCGCAACGTACGATGTCCTCAGTTTTCGTTGATGGTGCTGTCGTGAAAATTACGCGGTGCCAAACCTCTACCGTGAGCGGCTGAAGTACACACCGGCGGCTGGACGTACCTCGCTGAGCCATGTTATACGTGATACCTATCACAGTCATTCTGATCACTGTCGCTGTGACAACCTCTACTATTGTTACTGTACGGACGATAATCACGAATACTTCGCCAATGATCTTCATCCTCTATCTAGAAACGCAGGAAACCTTCCTACGTATCTCTTGCAGCCTTTTTTTTAAGTGGGTCCATTCTCTGTAACATGATTCCCGGAAATCTTTCGTGGAGTTTCTGTACCTATTGTCATACAATTTGGTCAATATAAATTCTCACCATAGACAATGCTGTTTTTGCTCCCACCAGTATTCCTCGTCAAACTTTGGTTTAAATTCTTTGAACATCATCTGATATGTGTTGAAATTCAGTCCACGTGGTTTACCATCACCTACTGATGCACTGGTGACAGCGTTAGTGTTTTCCTGAACTCTTAAATATTCAGGAAAAGTCCTTTCACAGTTCTTCAGGAAATACAGTGGGTCCTACCCGTAAATCTTTTGGCAAGCTCAAAGCGTTACTCTCCATATAATAGTTTGTTATAAGGTACTCTATCAGACACGTAAATGAGCTTGTTCCAAATTTTCATGTTCGGGATCACAAATTTTGCTTTAAATTTGTGAAGTGAAGTGTTACGATCCCACTTGTGTTCGTTATCTGTTATTTGTTTACATAGTGTCTCTTCAGAATCAGGTACTGTCTTTCTCAAATATGAGATCTCTTTTCCACATTCGTTGAAGATTTCGGATTTCAGATCGAAAATTTTTTCGTCCACTTCTATTACTAATAAATGTTATACCGTTTCTTGGATGTTTATGATTTCTGAACCGAACCTTTCACTGACAGCGTTGATTTGCCCCTATACTGTGACGACATTGGTATTTATCGTTATTTATTTGAAGTTTCATGTCCTTGATTGCAGTGCCCAAAGCAACTGATTTTTTGTGTACTTGCTCAGTCCGATGACCGATTTTAACGCTCTGTGCTTCACGACATCAGCTTGCGTTTTCAGTTGATTATTAAGTCTAATAATATCTCTCGATTGTGTTTTCAGTTGATTCTCTAGCCTACTGTTCAGTGCCTTGTTGATGTAATTTTTGTATTTAACATTTTAATAGGTCATCCAAAGGTTTTGCATTTTCCTGCTCTACCGTAGCTTCATGCTCTGATTCGTCTTCATATGTCTCTGTTAGTTCCTTCTCTATTTGTCGCGAACTGAACATATCAACCTATTCACTCGCATAACCACTGTGTTTCAGGGAATCTTTCTCATTTGTTACATCCTGTAGTTTCTGTTATCTTTGTGATGGGCTCATCATCTGAATGTGATCATTTTTGTACGCGTGGTATTCCACATATGTCAGTTGTCGTTTTGTGGCGTTAACTTTATGTTCATTCCGATAACTGCTATCGGGTTCCATGATGTATCTCGATACTCTCTCGGTCTGCGCGCTTTGATCTACTACTGTTTTCGTATCCATTTTAATACTGAATATGAGTTATAGTATACATTATAAACTCCAGTAACAGTTGCTATTATTTGCTTTATTAGAATTACTGCAAGTTGGTGCCGCTGGATAGCCAGTGCTCGTAATGCGTTTGTTTTGCGTTCAGTACTTCTATTGCGATCTACATTTTAGTACGTAAGAAGCCAAAATAAGTTCAGTTTAGCAACACAATGGTAAATTACTATTGTGAAAGGAATTAGATTTGACAGTAACTGTGTGTAACGATTTCTGTAAACATATCTGTTGAGAGGAAGAATGACAAAACAAACGTGAATCGAACCGTAGTCCTATTGGTAATAAAATAAACTGCAAAGTACGTAACAGGAAACGGTCGCCAACGTAATTAGACACAATTGTACCAAGTACTAGAACTGTTCATAGAGAAGGTTAACTATTATAATTAAATTTATTTGATACCATCCCTTCAAATAGAATTCGTTTATTTACACTATATACAATAGTGTACAAAATTAAAGCAAAAACCGCTATTTCGCCTTCTGGGATGCACTAAGGAGACGGTTTGCATCACATCACTATCCACCAGCCACTCTCCAGGACTGCGAGCAGTTATGCAGGATGAATGGACGTTATTGCCTCAAAATGAGACTGATGATAACATTCACAACATGCCGCGTCAGAACTGTACTGCTGTCAGAGATGGTCACGCCCCATTACTGAGCATATTAACCAGTTGTCGGAATGTGTGTGCAAGTCCGTTAATTCGAAAAAAAAGAACATTTTTGTCTACCATTATGCATGTTGCAGTTGTTTACGTTCTGAATTCTTTACGTTGGTTTTCTTCACTATCCATTTTTTGCACTGTTTCGTGAGAAAATAAAAGCAACGTTGCAAAATTTCCGTTTGTTGCTTTAATTTTCGACATCAGTATAGCTCAAATGCAACATGCAGGCTCTAGATTTGCTACAGTTTGTACCATGGCAGTCATTTACGCACTACAGCACACACAAATTATGAAAATGAGCGTAGCAGTTCTTTAGTACTGTTATTCCAATTTATGCGTACCTGATTCAATAGCTGGAGTGAGGACACCGAAACTATTCTACAAAACTGACTCAGATCTAAACTGAACATATTAGTTAATAAACAGTAATAAAAACTTCTGGCTGTATATACATGAAAATATAGAGACTGTTCCCAGAATGAGATTTTCACTCTGCAGCGGAGTGTGCGCTGATATGATACTTCCTGGCAGATTAAAACTGTGTGCCCGACCGAGACTCGTCTCCGCTCTATCCTTTCTTTCAGGAGTGCTAGTTCTGCAAGGTTCGCAGGAGAGCTTCTGTAAAGTTTGGAAGGTAGGAGACGAGATACTGGCAGAAGTAAAGCTGTGAGTGCCGGGCATGAGTCGTGCTTCGGTGGCTCAGATGAAGCCAGCACGGTAGGTCAGCGTGCTCGGTCAGAGGGTTGATTACCCTCTGTAATAAAAAAGAAAAACTGAGTGAACAGATGAACAAAGAACCTGAACGGGTGTTATCGGAAATCCGCCCCGAACATATTCAACGAATAATATAGAGCAAAATGAGATAAAAAAAAGATGGTAGAGCACTTGCCCGCGAAAGGCAAAGGTCCCGAGTTCGAGTCTCGGTCGGGCACACAGTTTTACTCTGCCAGGAAGTTTCATAGAGACTGTTCGTTACAAACCTGTAAAATAATGGTACTTGGTGGTGGCCCTTCACCGTATATTAGTTAACACTATTCTGGATGATCTCAGTTTTATTCATGTAACTCTAACACTGCACAGGGATTACAATAATTATGACATAAGCAAAATACTTTACGTCACCTATTACAATTTACTTTCGTGAAACCCTAACTAACAATACGTGGAATACTTCCAACATAAGGCCACTGAATAATTATGAAATTTACTACGTCACAAAGTTCATTAACTTTAGTGGAAGAAGAGAATTACTTTTCAGTTGAAGAAAATTGGAAAAACGGGAATGTCGTAGCACTTTGGAGAGTACCCTTCCAAGCTACATGAGTAATGAAAAATGTTCTTGTTCAATACAAAGTTTACAGAACTCGTATTTATTACTGAATAATAAAACACGTAACTATTCTATGCAGTAATACATTAGTCAACTGATTCTCTTGCTGCTGCTCTTGCCTGATTCTGCTCACAAGATGTGAACACTTTGCATGTTAGCCACGGTCTCTCAGCGTCTGTCACTGATTGACTCTGGCCACCAAAGGGCCTCGACGTTTGACAGCCAATTCCAGCTTTTCTATTCCCGAGAAGCCAGTTCCGTTGCAGAGGGACTTCCCTCCTGGTTTTACATCATTATAAGCCTAAACGTTCTATGCATGAACCCGTATTACAAGTAATGTTTGAATATTTCCATTCTTTTGTAGAACACTACATCGGTAGGTTAATTACGTTCACATAAATTAACATAAATAGTGAATGTAACATTTACATTGATGCTGCATCAAAGAGTGTAATCATATAGACGTCACATTAAGTAAAATCAAAGTAGTTCGATAACATAAATTATTATGTAATATCGATAATAGTGTTACAGAGTCCCCGCTAACTGAACTTGTTTACAGTGCAACCCTCCCACTCATTGGTTCAGATGTGACACTGATGATATCTCTCATATCTATGCAATAAATAAAGACACATGGTTTCTCTCTTTTATGTGGTATCCCATTAACTCTGCGTGGTATCTACCCTTCATTATTTGAGATGAAGTGTGATTATGATTGTCGTTCCTGTTGTCTTCTGGTTCAGCTCTACATAGCCTTTTCCCCCCATCACTCAGCTGCCTAACATTACTGCATAGAGTATCTGCCTTGTATTAGTGGGGTTTATGACCATAAACTTGCATTTGAATGGAGTGCAATTCAAATGGTCTTGATTGAGATTAATTAAACTCTCTATCAGTGTAAAGCCACATCATAAAAGTATTTAATGGGCAGAAGTCTTAGGATATTGATGTCGGTAACATAATAACAACGGCAGAAATTCAGTAAAGTTTCTACCACGAGTGAATCAGTCGTCACTCTGATGAAGTCCATTTCCGCACGGAGGAAACGTCGGTAATTTTAACTTTTTAAATATCTCACGAGACTATAAAAATGTAAGTTACACATGATGGCTAGAAAAGTAATCTTTACTGAATGCTGCTCTATATTTCTAGGTACCATAGATACATTACACTGCTTTTCATTGTAGTCACTGAAGTATATGGGCTAGTAGAATAGAAATGCGGATCACACAACTCCGAAAAAAAATTGTTGGATTCACCAAAACGAAACAGTAATACAATATCCAAAAGAACAACAGACTCGATCCCACAAATGCAAAATTACAAATAATAGTATAAAAGATCCGTCTCTTCTCGGGGAGGGACCACAATAAAACAATTCTTTAATGTCAAGATGTTTGTCGACTATACCAAGTCCATCTGCAAGATATTGGCCAGCTAGAAGAGGCGTGTGGCCCTAGCTGCCATGGTGTTACCACAGTATACTTACAAGCAGTGCAACGAACAGCGCTTTGCCGGACGTGCACCGCCTTATAAAGCCCATTTGGCGGATGAATCTGCCGGAACTATTTGCAATCATGTTCCTGGCGTATCAAGGTAGTTCCTGGGCTACCTTTGACCTCTGGTGACGCTGTTCTGCAGGCTCCACAAACGGGTGGCGTTCCCTGGCGGTCGTTGATCGAGACCTGGTGCTGTGTCGTGGCCGCAATTAAATATTTGTGTTGACAACCCAGACGACGCATATTTTGCTGGTGAATATACGCCCTGTGATGCAGACATCACGTGTTGTTTTGCCGATGCCAATGGGATGCCGATGCAGTAGGCGCTACGATGTATAAAGTGGGTAGCCACAGCAGACCTGCCTCCTTCCCCCCCCCCCCTCCCCACCGAAATCCCTCTCCGAGGGGTGAATGGAAGGCTCATCTCAACGTCAGGCTCCGGGTCTCTTGGCGAAAGGAGACCAGGGGTGGTTGCAGGAACACGATGAACCTCAATGTGTGTAGGGACCTCTGCCAGAGCGTCCATCAGGGGTCTGACCAGCGGCAGTGGCGGAGGCGGCGATCGGTTGAGGAGATTAACACCGTCATCTATGTGGGTCGGCATCCATCAATACGACAGAGGAACTGGCTGCGGAACACACCATGGGTGAAGCTGATTGGCGTACTTCCGGCACACTGCGCCATTGTCGAGGGTGACTGCTCCCAAAGGGGGGCCAATGAGCGAGACCCTGGTGGGGACCCACTGAGGAAGATCCTGGGTGAACCCTATCGCCCAGACCAGATCCTACATAGAAAAATGGGGCTGTGCTGAACGCACAGGAGCGGGGCGGGGAGAAAATGGGAACAGTAGAGACAAGGAGGACTGACGAAGGTGACTGAAGTTTTTCAGCTGGTAATGACGCATCCTGAACAGTGGACTGGTGTTGTTGTCGTTGTGGTCTTCAGTCCACTGACAGGTTAGATGCAGCCCTCCATGTTACTCTATCCTATGCAAGCTCCTTCATCTCCCAGTACCTACTGCAACCTACATACTTCAGAATCTGCTTAGTGTATTCATCTCTTGGTCTTCCTCTACGATTCTTACCCTCCACGCTGCCCTCCAATGCTAAATTGGTGATCTCTTGATGCCTCAGGATATGTCCTGCCAACCGATCCCTTCTTCTAGTCAAGTTGTGCCACAAACTTCTCTTCTCCCCAATCCAACTCAATACCTCCTCGTTAGTTATGTGATCTACCCATCTAATCTTCAGCATTCTTCTGTAGCACCACATTTCGAAAGCTTCTATTCTCTTCTTGTCAAAACTATTTATTGTCCATGTTTCACTTCCATACATGGGTACACTCCATACGAATACAATTTAGAAACTACCTGATACTTAAATCTATACTCGATGTTAACAAATTTCCGTGCCATTGGCAGTCTACATTTTATATCCTCTCTACTTTGACCATCATCAGTTAGTTTGCTCCCCAAATAGCAGAACTCCTTTACTACTTTCAGTGTCTCATTTACTAATCTCATTTCCTCAGCATCACCCGACTTAATTCTACTACCTTCCATGATCCTAGTTTTACCTTTGTTGATGTTCGTCTTATATCCTCCTTTCAATACACAGTCCATTCTGTTCAACTGCTCTTCCAAGTCCTTCGCTGTCTCTGACAGAATTACAATGTCATCGGCGAACCTCAAAGTTTCTATTTCTTTTCCCTGGATTTTAACACCTACTCCGAATTTTTCTTTTGCTTCCTTTACTGTTTGCTCAATATACAGATTGAATAACATCAGGGAGAGGCTACAACCCTGTCTCACTCCCTTTCCAACCACTGCTTCCCTTTCATGCCCCTCGACTCTTATAACTGCCATCTGGTTTCAGTAAAAATTATAAATAGCCTTTCGCTCCCTGTATTTTACCCCTGCCACCTTTAGAATTTGAAAGAGAGTATTCCAGTCAACATTGTCAAAAGCTTTCTCTAAGTCTACAAATGATAGAAACATACGTTTGCCTTTCCTTAATCTATTTTCTAAGATAAGTCGTAGGGTCAATATTGTCTCCCGTGATCCAACATTTCTACGGAATCAAAACTGATCTTCCCCGAGGTCGGCTTCTACCAGTTTTTCAATTCGTTTGTAAAGAATTCGCGTTAATATTTTTCAGCTGTGGCTTATTAAACTGATAGTTCGGTAATTTTCACATCTGTCAACACCTGCTTTCTTTGGGATGGGAATTATTATATTATTCTTGTAGTCTGAGGGTATTTCGCCTGTCTCATACATGTTGCTCACCAAATGGCAGAGTTTTGTCAGGACTGCCTCTCCTAAGGCCGTCAGTAAATTTAATGGAATGTTGTCTACTCCTGGGGCCCTGTTTCGACTCAGGTCTTTCAGTGCTCTGTCAAACTCTTCACGCAGTATCGTATCTCCCATTTCATCTTCATCTACATCCTATTCAATTTCCATAATATTGTCCTCAAGTACATCGCCCTTGTATAGACCCTCTATATACTCCTTCCATCTTTCTGCTTTCCCTTCTTTGCTTAGAACTGGGTTTCCATCTGAGCTCTCAATATTCATACAAGTGGCTCTCCTTTCTGCAAAGCTCTCTTTAATTTTCCTGTAGGCAGTATCTATATTTCCCCTAGTGAGATAATCCTCTACATCCATACATTTGTCCTCTAGCCATGCCTGCTTAGCCATTTTGTACTTCCTGGCGATCTCAATTTTGAGACGTTTGTATTCCTTTTTGTCTGCTTCATTTACTGCATTTTTATATTTTCTCCTTTCATCAATTAAATTCAATATTTTTTCTGTTACCCAAGGATTTCTACTAGCCCTCGTCTTTTTACCTACTTGATTCTCTGCTGCCTTCACTACTTCATCCCTCAGAGTTATCCATTCTTCTTCTATTGTATTTCTTTCCCCCATTCCTGTCAATGGCTCCCTTATGCTCCCCTGAAACTCTCTACAAACTCTGGTTTAGTCGGTTTATCCAGGTCCCATCTCCTTAAATTCCCATCTTTTTGCAATTTCTTCTGTTTTAATCTGCAGTTCATAACCAATAGATTGTGGTCAGAGTCTACATCTGCCCCTGGAAATGTATTACAGTTTAAAACCTGGTTCCTAATTCTCTGTCTTACCATTATGTAATCTATCTGATACCATTCAGTGGACTGGTAGGAGGACATAAAGACAGTAAGAGCGGCATCCGCAGAGGGTTGGGGATTCAATTTCGACATCTGGACTTTGAATGTTTAGACAAACCCTTTGGCTCATCAGTTAGATGCAGGATGAAAGGGAGTGGTTTGACTCATTGGCAGCCATTGTGAGAGGCTTGATGGGGTGTAAGGGACGAGGTAATCCAGTGTCAGGAGAGAAGAGTTCAAACGGCGGAATGCCTTATCACAAGCTGGCGACCAGTCCCAGGTAACATTCTTATTGAGGAGGTGTTGATGGGGTTCTACCAGAGCTGCAGCATGTGGAATAAAACGTCGGTAGCAATTGAATTGACCTAGGACTGACTTGAGCTGGGAGAATTCCTTTGGAGATGGCAGCATCTGAATAGGCTCGACATACTGTGGAATCGGTCAGATGCCATTAGCGCTCAAAATGTGGACGAGGTACGTCACCTGAAGAACAAAAAAAAGAAAGATATTTCTCCTTGTTGCAACATAAGCTGGCAACCCAAAGAACATGACAAGTGCTGGAGGTTCCAGGCCAAGTCCAGGATGGAGACGCAAGCGACTAAGATGTCGTCAAGGTAGTTAGCCATCCCTGGACTGTCTCTTACCAATGTTTCCTAATAGCCCTGGAAGATGGCCAGAGTAGTGGTGGCCCTGAATGGGAGGCAGTTGTAAAGGAAGAGCCCAAAATGGGTATTGTATACTAAGATCGTTTTCGACGACTCGTCCAAAGGCAATTGGATGTGGGAGTCCCACAGGTCAATTTTGGCCAAAACTTTGGTGTCAATCAACCTGGACAGGATGGATCAACTTTGGGTATGGGATAGGAGTCATTAACAGACTGAACATTTACAGTAGCTATAAAATCCCAACAAACGTTAAGAGATCCATTCAGCTTACCAAGGACTGTGCACCGTGGTCAGGATGCCCTCAGCCGCTTGGAGACGAAGCTCCTGCTGAAGTTTATCACAGAGGGCGAATGGTGCAAAGTGAGCCTTGTGGAACTTCTGGACTGCTGAGTGGAGGAGTTTGATATGAGTTTCAAACCTGGAAACCCCTGGAGATGTGGCAAAGAACATGTCAAGGAAGTCACCCAGAAACTGCTGCAAGTGATTGTCTGCCAACAATGACTCGATGGCCTGGCCTGAGTAATGAATCACATGTCCCAGTAATGGAAATACATCCATTCCCAATAAGTTGGTCTCCTTGGGGGTGGCAAGGACCGAAATCAGGGCCGTGACATCATGAATGAGATACTGGACCCAAGTCAAGAACCACCCTTGTAGTCGGATGACGTCGTTGCTGAAGCTGTTCAGGGAAGTATGGAATGGATGAAACCGCAGTGAACCAAACTGATGGTGGGAATCGCCATCGATGATGGTGCCGGAAGACGCCATAGCGACTTGAAAAGGGAGAGGAGTGCTGGTCACCCACAAAGTCAGATTGATTGCAACATCATGTGAGGAAAAAACCACTGCATGGAGGAAATTGACGGCAGCTGATCCGTCTCATCCACCACAGAGTCGTAGGGGTCCAAAGCAGTTTGTTCCATAGCCATTAAAGAGGCGACAGGCAGACCTCGGCTTTGTAATGCCACTTTCCGCAGGCAAACAGGTCACCCTCAGGAAGTGGGCATCTTGCCCTGGCCCTGGAGGGCGGGCGCAGCCTCAGGAGTCTCCCCCCCCCCCCCCCCCCCCCGCTCACCTGCGTAGCTGCGGGGGCTGCCGCGATGTGAACCAGCGTCGCGGGGGGCTGGTGGTGAAGACCTGCGGCGGGGACTGCAGCGTGGAAGCAGAGCGAAAGGAATGGTTATGAGCGTGGATAAGCAGGTGTCTAAAGAGGGATCTTCCAGATTCATAAAATCTGTCTGTACGGTATCATCTGGGGCATGGACAATAATCATATCACAAATGAGTGCAGAACAATAAGACGGCTAGCAGTGGGGGTTGCCATAGAAAAAACGACAGTCACGGGAGAGACCTTGAAGCATAGCAATCCATTCCCTGTATCACTGCGTGGGAAGCTTCTGACAGCAGAAGACCTTGTGAAGTGCTGCACCACGTGGACCCGAGAGTCAAAATAATCCATTAGGCTAGGAGTCAATGCCTCATAGGAGAGAGCATTACGCTCTACATTAGGATGCAACTATTTCAGAAGGCGATAAACAAACGGACCCACATAGGCGATAAAAAATACGTGACGCTGAGCATCACCAGTGACATCATAAACAATAAAGTTTTGCTCTAGACGAGTCACGTAGTTGCCCCAGGGCTCAACGGATTTGTCAAACATGGGAAACGCAGGGTGTGCTGCACGGGTCCCCAGAAGCTTGGAGCCTGGACATCGCTTGTAAACGCAGAATAATGAGCTCGTTCGTTTGTTGTATATTTTCCAACAGCGCCATGACTCGGGCCGAGGGTTCATCAAAACCTGGAGTACCGTCTGCCATAGCGGACAACAACCGAGCAAACACGGGAAACTTTAAAACCAGCTCGTGCCGGTCGCGGTGGCCGAGCGGTTCTAGGCGCTTCAGTCCGGAACCGCGCGACTGCTACGATCGCAGGTTCGAATCCTGCCTCGGGCATGGATGTGTGTGATGTCCTTAGGTTAGTTAGGTTTAAGTAGTTTTAAGTTCTAGGGGACTTATGACCTCAGCTGTTGAGACCCATAGTGCTCAGAGCCATTAAACCAGCTCGTCGCCACTGAAGTATCTGCGTTAGCAGAATAGAAATGCGGAACACACAACTCCGAAAATAATTTATTGGACTCGTCAAAATGAAACAATATTACAATATCCAAAAGAAGAACATACTCTATTCCAACTGCTAATAGACGCAAGTGTAAAATAATAAATAATAGTAGAAAAGACCCGTCTCTTCATGGGGAATGATCACAATAAAACAATTCTACCACATCAAAATGTTTGTCGACTATACCAAGTCCATCTGCAAGAGATCGGCGAGCTGGAACAGGCGTCTGGCCGTAGCTGCCGTGGTGGCAGCTCCGTATACTTCCAAACAGTGCGTCGAACTGCCTTTTCCTGGCAGTGCACCGTCCTATAAATCCTGTTTGATGGATGCATCTGCCGGAACTATTTGCGATCATGTGCCTGGCGTATCAAAGCAGTTGTTGGGCTAGCTGTGACCTCTTGTGAAGCTGTTCAGCAGGATCCACGAACGGCTAGCGGTCCCTGGCGGCCGTTGGTCGAGACCTGGTGTTGTGTTGTGTCGTGGCCGCAGGTAAATATTGGTGTTAACTACACAGGCGATGGAGATTTTCCTGGTGAATATACGCCCTGTGATGCTGGCATCCATGTTGGTAGGACATGAAGTGGGATGCCGATGCAGTAGGCGCGATGATGTAAGAAATGGGCGGCCGCACCAGTTGTAAGTAGGCTGTTTAGGTTTTCTTATTGGTAACGCCGCTTAGCGCTCGGTATCAAAAATCACTGGCTGTGCTGTGCGCAGTGTGTGTTTAGTTTGCATTGTTGTCTGCCATTGTAGTGTTGGGCAGCGGCAGCTGGATGCTAACAGCGCGTAGCGTTGCGCAGTTGCAGGTGAGCCAGCAGCAGTGGTGGACGTGGGGAGAGAGATAGCGGAGTTTTGAAATTTGTAAGAATTGGTGTCATGAACTGCTATATATATTATGACTAGTGAGGTAAATACATTGTTTGTTCTCTATTAAAATCTTTCATTTGCTAACTATGCCTCTCAGTAGTTAGTGCCTTCAGTAGTTTGAATCTTTTATTTAGCTGGCAGTAGTGGCGCTCGCTGTATTGCAGTAGCTTGAGTAACGAAGATTTTTGTGAGGTAAGTGATTTGTGAAACGTATAGCTTAATGCTAGTCAGGGCCATTCTTTCGTAGGGACTTTTGGAAGTCAGATTGCGTTGCGCTAAAAACTATTGTGTGTCAGTTTAAGCACAGTCTTGTATAAATTTTTCTAAGGGGACGTTTCATATAGACCAGTCTTATATGATTGTTCTAAGGGGACGTTTCACAGTCACCAAGTCTCTGCAAACAACAGTCTGAACGTCCTACTAATCTTTCAATTCCTCGATGATATGAATCTGCTCCTTAGTCACGGAGCTGTTCGAGAACCGCCGGTTTATCGTGGTCATTGTTGGAAAATCCGTGACTAATGCGAATCAGTTTCTCGAATGCATGGACATTGTCCCTGTGGCCGATAACGTTCGCTCTCCTTCCCGATAAGCATCAGCCTCAAATGTGCGGCCTTGTTAAAAATGTTAACACGATTTCACTGCAGCTGGTTATGACAATGCCTTTGGGTCGTATATCGCCAGAATAGCATCGTGAATATGAGTGCAATTTAGACGTTTTGTCCATTAGAATCATTACACCCATCGCACTTCAACTTTGGAATAGGTATCTAGTTGGGGCACCAATCCACTTGCACATTGTGCTGCAGTTATTAAACTTACCGCAGGAGAACTATGTCTTTGGAAAATCCACAACATGTACTCTCTTCTGACAATGAGCAGTCATCTTAAACCATTAAACATGAGTGTTCCAGTCACTGTTTTGAAATTTTTGCATGTAATGGGCTCAACACTGAAAACGAATTCAGTTATGAAGTTAGAATGTACTTAGTATTGCAATACGGCAAGTTTTTTCCCACCAGTATGGTACATAAGGAGTATCGTGGCATATGCCAAACAGAGAAAAAGAGTGGTTAAAAAATGGTTCAAATGGCTCTGAGCACTATGGGACTTAACATCTGAAGTCATCAGTCCCCTAGAACGTAGAACTACTTAAACCTAACTAAGCAAAGGACATCACACACATCCATGTCCGAGGCAGTATTCGAACCTACGACCGCCAAGCAGATTGGTTTTATTGGGGATTCCAATACACCATGTTATTCCCCTTCAATGCGACGGCCTTACTTCCCAGCCGGCCACGGTGGCCGTGCGGTTCTGGCGCTGCAGTCTGGAACCACGGGGCTGCTACGGTCGCAGGTTCGAATCCTGCCTCGGGCATGGGTGTATGTGATGTCCTTAGGTTAGTTAGGTTTAAGTAGTTCCAAGTTCTAGGGGACTTATGACCTAAGATGTTGAGTCCCATAGTGCTCAGAGCCATTTGAACCAATTTGAACCTTACTTCCCATTACTAGGCGGGCCTGTATGCCCGCCTGGTACCTCTCTATTGGTCGGCATCAGAGCCAACGTCTTTCTGCATCGATATCCTCCGTATCATCCACGTACTGCCTCATGCGAAGAGCACGCTTCATCGGGTCAAACAGATGGAAGTCGGAAAGAGCGAGATCTTGGCTGTAGTGTGGATGAGAAAGAATAGTCCAATGAGGTTCTGTCATATCCTCCGAGGTAAACAGACGTGAAGTTCGTTTGCATTTTTGTGTCGAGGAACACGCTGATGTCGTGTCTTTAATTTCCTGAGGATAGTACCATACACTTCAGAGTTGATCGTTGCACCGTGAATGAGGACATCAAGCAGAATAACTCCTTCACAGTCCTAGACGATGTTCGCCACCATTTTACCGGCTAAGGGCAGAGCTTTGAACTTTATTTTAAGAGGAGAGGTGGTGTGGTGCTACTGAATCGTCTTGCCTTCTTGTTTCCGGTTCGAAGTGATGACCCCATGTTTCTTTGGCAGTGACGATGTTCGACTAAAAATGTCACGTAGAGCTTTCTAACCACAATAAATTCCGCATAGAACATCCTTCGTTGTACTTTATGGCGTTCTGCGACGCTCTGGTTTTCCACCAAAAGAAATTCGATGCCAGCCCTGCTTGGAACCCACCTCTGTTGAAGATTACCTATAGAGCCGTCACCTATCGGTACTAGTGGACGAGCGTATCAGCACTAACAACAGAGGCGTCCAGTGGTGCACTGAGGTGCGTGATTGTGATCAGTCGATCTCCACGAATAAGAGTGTCCGCACGTTCCAAAGTTGCAAGCGTCAGAGATATGTGCGGTCGGCGGGCACGAGGGAGATCGAACAGGTTTGTGCGATCTTGTTGCGAATGGCAGACACCTCTTCTTACGAATCAACGTACTTTAGTTCACTGCCAGTTCTCCGCAGATATTTGGCAAGCCCCTACAAATGTCTGTGACACTATGGTTTTCCGCCAAAAGAAACTCGATGACAGCTCTCTGCTTGGAACCCACTTCCGTTGAAGGCTGCGTATAGAGCCGTCACCCATCGGAATTTCATGATTCTCTAGTGACTGAATCAGGAACAGACCACAATATTCCAAAACAAATTCCGCCTCTTTTTCAACTAAATTGGTGGGGAAGAAATGTTTTACATTACTTACTGAAACTTCCTCGTAAGTGAATTCCACAAGCTACACAGGTCATCCGATATTTAAAACAGCTGCAGAGGAATTCATCAGAAGGCAGTAGGCCTATATTGGTTGTTTTTACCGGCGGTTCCTAATGTGTGACAGTTCTACAGTCATTCAAAGAATGTCTACTGTCAGTAGGGCGTGAATACCCAGATCATGCACTACTAGGAGCCGACTTTAACTCATCCGAGTACACAGTGGGATGTCTGTGGATACATCTAGAGGGGGGAGGCGGTTATACAGACAGACAGCCATGCCGGCAGGAGTGGCAGAGCGGTTCTAGGCGCTACAGTCTGGAACCGCGCGACCGCTACGGTCGCAGGTTAGAATCCTGCCTCGGGCTTGGATGTGTGTGATGTCCTTAGGTTAGTTAGGTTTAAGTAGTTCTAAGTTCTAGGGGGCTGATGACTTCAGAAGTTGAGTCACATAGTGCTCAGTGCCATTTGAACCAGACAGCCATGGGAAATACTTTTGAATACGTTTTCTTGAAACTGTTTTGAGCAGCTAGCTCGGCTGCCCACAGGAAATCTAAATATCTTAGTCCTTGTAGCAACAAATAGGCCGGACCTTATCGTCAATATCAGTATAGAATCGGGGATGATAATATCAGTGCAGAAACGGGGATTAGCGATGATGATGTCATTGTAGCAACTGCGAAAGTTAATAAATAGTCAAGAAGTCTAGCTGAGTATTTGTGCTAGACAGAGCAGATAAGTAGTTGTTAGCATCTTACTTAGACAGTGAATTGAGATCACTTAGTTCCAGGAAAATTGATGTAGACGGTTTATGGGAAAGGTTTAAACAGTTTATGTGCCTAGTAAGGCATGGAAGTAGTGCTGGAGAGAACTGTCACCACGAATCCTGCAGGGATGTCCATAAATCTGTGAGAGTACGAGGGGTTGGAGATCACTTTAAAGAGCACGTTCCAAAGCGTCCCAGATATGCCCAATAATGTTCTTGAGCTGGGAATCAAGTGGCCAGTGGAAGAATTTCAACTCAGAAGACCCTCTCTGTAGCAATTCTGGACGTGTGGGGTGTTTCCGTGTCCTGTTGGAATTGCCCTAGTCCGTTGGAATGCACGATGGACATGAATGGATGCAGGTGATCAGACAAGATCATCTGTCAGAGTCGTATCTAGACGTATCACGGATCCCACATCACCCTAACTGCACACGGCTCACACCATTACAGAGCCTCCTACAGCTTGAACAGTCCCCTGACGTCACGCAGGATCCATGGATTCATGAGGTGGTCTCCATAGCCGTAGACGTCCATTCGCTCGATGCAATTTGAAACGAGACTCGTCCCACCAGCCAACATGTCTCCAGTCATGAACAGCCCAATGTTGGTGTTGACGGGCGCAGGCGAGGCGTAAGGCTTAGTGTCCTGCACTTATCAAGGGTACACGAGTGGACCTTCGGCTCCGAAAGCCCATATCGATGATGTTTTGTTGAATGGTTTGCACGCTGGTACTTTTTGATGGCCCTGCATTGAAATCTGCAACAATATGCGGAAGAGTTGTACTTGTGTCTCGTTGAACGATTCTCTTCAGTCATGGTTGGTACCGCTGTTGCAGGATCTTCTTGCGGCTGCAGCGATATCGGAGATTTGATATTTTACCAGATTCCTGTACGCTCGTGAAATGTTCGTACTGGAAAATCCCCACCTCATCGCTACGTCGGAGAAGCTGTGTCCTATCGTTCGTACTCCGACTACAACACCACGGCCAAAAATCTTAGTGAGCTGCCATTGTAGCTAACAATTGCGCCAGACACTTGTTGTCTTATATAGGTGTTAGTGACCCCAGTGTTGTATTCTGCCTGTTTACATATCTCTTCAGTGTAAAAGAATTGCAGATAGCGGGTATCATGTACATGCTGGTCAGAAAGAGCGTGATAAGCTCGTAACGGTGTTGCAGATTAGATTTAGCTCAGAAATGTATAGCAAAAAATAAATTTGATACATTTCTTTTCCGAGTTACTTAGGACTGAGGTTAGGCAATGAGGCCGAAGCGCGGTCAAAGTCAAGTGGCCCGCCAGATACGATTAGTGTCAGCTATTCCCATAGCTCAAATAATAGTGCGGGAGATTGCTCAATCTTTATTAGGGTTCAAGACTTGCTACTATCCCACGTCCAGTTTTTGTACCGCTCTCTTTTTTGATTTTAGTACATCAAACGAAGCACATGTTTTGCGACACCGTCTGTGGCGGGCAGCCTAAGTTTGCCTGCACAGCGGCCTAATAGGTTGATTCCAAAGGCAATTAAGTCGGAAACTGTTCAACATATCGAATTATTTTCTGAACAATAATTTTTCAGCTCAACCTACTCTACAACATCCAAGTTTTTCAGACTGTTTTTGACCACCCTGTGTAATACCAAAGGGCAGTATTTGCTCTTTCTTGACAATGGTGTTTACATAATACTACAGGCAACATTGCTCGATATCGTTTTGTGAACAAAGTTTTCACACCACCGAGAACAAGATGGAATATCTGTCACACAAATATCTCATATATGATAGGATGTGTCTGCAGCGTTATGCGCAACACATCGCAGCATACCTCCACCATTCCTAATTTGTTTAGTCTAGACTGAATAGTGATATGACTTTGCTTTCAGTTTTAAAATTAATTTTGGTATGTTAGCAACGACAGATATGCAGCAATGTATGAGCTAATGTGCTCCAGACGTAGAGTATTTTTTAACGCAAACTCTATGAATGGGCTACTTAAAATCAAAACATCATGTGAGCTGTGGATATTAATGGAAAGATAGCTAGTCGACTGTAAGACGTTAAACTATCAACGTTTTTCGGAGAACAGTTCCCTTAGCATCGTTTAAGATTGATTTAGTTCTAATGTGCTCGACATGAACACGTGCACTGTGCATTGGTGTAGCCGGCTGGCAGCGCGGCAGAAAATGTTATACCGCTACTGTACCCGCCAGCGAACAACCGCGTCGGAGAGGGCACTCCCAGCCATTGTCACAAAACTCAGATGCAATTTTAAACGCTTCGGCTCTCGAGGCGCGGGGTTTGCTGTGACGTGGTTTAACAGCAGACGGAACATTCATGTTTCATATTATGAGTGAAACTGACCGAAGAAGTGAAGTTGTCACTGTGACAGATGTATCAGTATTATTACGTGATAACAATATAAACTAAAAAAGGGGCTCCATAAAATTACGACTGTCTAATTACGGCTAGCTTTGACATGCAGTTCAGCCCCAATTCTCCTGGAGAGCTATGTACGTAATCCTCGTTTGATGGACTTCTCATTATAATCGTCCTGTGTAAAATACAATAATTAAATATTTTCAAATAGAGAAAAAGTTGCTGCCACAGGATTATTGTAATCCATCACTACTCTCGTCAAATCAATGTTACACATATTTAGGAGTGTGAATGACTGAAAAATACACACGGAAATCTAAAATGACCACCTCAATACGCTGTGTTAAATTTCTTTAAGAATTCATTTTCACAGTTTCTGAATTCGTTCTTAAACTATACTTTTCAATTCCCTTTTTTTTGCCTCTTTTCATACGTCGACTAGTCGTTCTTGTTTCATCGATTTTTCTTGGGAACGCTTGAAACTGTGTGTCAGTTTCTAAAATGGTCTATTGTTTCTTAAGATGCCTTTTGTTATATTTTTGATGACATGTTGGCCTTTCCTATTCTTTTATACACAGTTGATATTTGTTAGGTGAACCTGTTGTTAGTTATCTCACAGAAGAGACTAACTCGTATGTTGCTTATAATATTAGACAGCTTTTTATTTTCTTTATTCTTGCATCGACCTTCATTATTTTTTTTCTCGTTTCTTACAATGTCATTGTCAGCATAAATTTTGCAGTAAAGTGACTTTCTCGCTTTGTCTACCGCTTTGTGCGTTCAGATTCTGGCGATGATTGTGAGTTTTTTTTTTTTTTGTCCCAGTTTCCCCACTCATTTAATGTGCTACGTCCAGTGTAGTATCTCTTCATTGCATGTCATCCCTGTCTATTCCATTGATATCTAAATTTACATCTATGAATTTAATTTTACATATTTCAGAATTTTCCATACTCCATGGCCAACAAATTACATGGCGTTCCAACATTGTTAATGATTTTGGTTTTCTCAAAACATCCGCTTTAACTCATTTCAGGGGGTTTACTTCTTCATGTACTGTCAAAGTTTTCAATAATTATACCAAGGTGTTCCGCAAGGGTCAAAATGTACTTGTTTCCCCTGCATTTTGAACCAAGTCGAGCTTATGATATAAACCGTTTTCTTGATGTCTCTGTCCCCATTCTCTTGTAACATTATCCTACACTCAACGGAAGAGTTTCGCTGGGAGCCTCGCTTCTGTTGTGACTTACGTTTAAATAGTGAATTTCTCACGGCTAGATTCAATGAACTGTCGTTTTGTGTTAGTGGAGATGAAAGTTTGCACATATAATTATCTACCCACACATGCTGTTCTAAAATATTGTCACATCGTAACCAGAATAAAATCCAAATACGGAAGCAAGTCGTCAGTGAAGTACAGCACCTAGCACTGAGAGTACGTTCATTATTAATACCTACATGCAGCCAAAAGAGAACTCCTGCACGGAAAGTGTGGTGGCACCGCCAAACACCACACTTGCTAGGTTAGGGCCTTTAAATCGGCCGCGGTCCGTTAGTATACGTCGGACCCGCGTGTCGCTACTATCAGTGATTGCATACCGAGGGCCGCCAAACGTCAGGTCTAGTCTAGAGAGACTCCCTAGCACTCGCCACAGTTGCACAGCCGACTTTGATAGCGATGGTTCACCGTCTACGTACGCACTCATTTGCAGAGACGACAGTTTAGCATAGCCTTCAGGTACTTCATGTGCTACGACCTAGCAAGGCGCCTTATTCTTCAAGAATGTATTCTGAAAAGATAACATTGTGAATCATGTACCGTCAAGAGCGACGTTCATCATTAATGGATTAAAATTAAGTATCAAACTAATTACGTCCGCTTTCGGAATTCTGACTCCTTGTCATGTTCCAGACCTCACGCAAGTATAGTCCTTCCTTCCTCACGCCAGCCTGCGTGACATAAAGTGTGTGCATTTCGGCCTTCACTAATAACACGGCGTTGGCTCTTCTCCCAATACAACAGAAAGTGCAGCTGTTTACACAAACATCGGATATTCCAGAATATACAGGCATTGCAAACACAAGAAATTTTCAGAACCTCCCAGAACTGGTAGGTACTGAAAAACAAATAACTGCAGGTGGTAGAGTTTGAACTGGCAGCCCTCATCACGCCTGCCAACAACGCTGACCGTTGAGTCACAGTCGATGCACAGCTCGCGGCAGAATTCGTTCTGCTTCTTTGTCGACTGTCCGTACATTTTTTAAAATCTGTTTATAAATTTTTTTGCTGTATTTCTCCCTTTACTATGTTTTCAATTTTAAACCTATTGTAGACAGGAATATCCATTCCTGAAAACGTATTGATCTTTTCCTATTTGTATTTGCACTGTGTGCTCTATCCTAATCTAACCCTTTAGGCAATGTATTATATCTGGCTGCCAGAGAGGATATATATGTATAGTTGTTCAGATCGGTCATATTTTGCGTTTTTCATTGCATCTCTTCTGCCATGTCGGAAGCTCTCGCCTAATTGAGCGACAAACCTCGCGAAGCTCCTTCAAGCTGGCAGTCGCTAATGCATCTGCACGCCTCAGCATCACAAGTACGACAGGATTGCAGGAAGACCGGCAAACAAGAGCCGAAACCGGCGCCTGCAGAGACAGCCACCAACACGAAACCTGCTCGAGTCCGCGCGCCACGTGACTAGGAAATACACACTTCAAAAAATGTTTTGAAACACGTCAGTTCCAAGAGTTTCGAAACCTGTACAGAAAAGTGGAATAGATATCAACATAAACATCATTTCCGTCCTTTTTATTGCTCACGAAAACCACACGTTGCAAGCTGTACAACCTTACAGCGAGACCTTCAGAGGTGTTGGTCCACATTACTGTACACACCGGTACCTCTAATACCCAGTAGCACGTCCTCTGGCATTGATGCAAGCCTGTATTCATCGTGGCATAGTATCCACAAGTTCATCAAGGCACTGCTGGTCCAGATTGTCCCACTCCTCAACGACGATTCAGCGTAGATCCCTCAGAGTGGCTGATGAGTCACATCGTCCATAAACAGCCCTATTCAACCTGTCCCAGGCATGTTCGATAGGGTTCATGTCTGGAGAGCATGCTGGCCACTCTAGTCAAAATGGTTCAAATGGCTCTGAGCACTATGGGACTCAACTGCTGTAGTCATTACTCCCCTAGAACTTAGAACTACTTAAACCTAACTAACCTAAGGACATCACACACATCCATGCCCGAGGCAGGATTCGAACCTGCGACAGTAGCAGTCGCACGGTTCCGGACTGCGCGCCTAGAACCGCGAGACCACCGCCACTCTAGTCGAGCGATGTCGTTATCCTGAAGGAAGTCATTCGAAAGATGTGCAAGATGTCGTCCATTAAGACGAATGCCTCGCCAATATGATGCCGAAATGACTACCGGTCGGAGGATGGCATCCACGCGTCGTACAGCCGATACGGCGCCTTACATGACCACCAGCGGCTAACGTCGGTCCCATATAGAGCAACCCCAAATGTTCATGGAACCTCCATCTTGCTGCACTTGCTCGACGGCGTGTCTAAGGCGTTCAGCCTGACTGCGTTGCCTCTAAACAGGTCTCCGATGATTGTTTGATTTAACGGATATGCGACACTCATAGGTGAAGAGAGAGTGATGCCAGTACTGAGCGGTCTATGCAGCATGTTGTTGGGCCCATCTCTGCCGCGCTGTATGGTGTCGTTGTTGCAGAGATAGATCTCGCCATGGACGTCAGGAGTGAAGTTGCGCATCACGCAGCCTAATGCGCACAGTTTGGGGTGTAACAAGACGGTCTGTGGGTGCACGAAAAGCATTATTCAACATGGTGGCATTAATGTCAGGGTTCATCCGAGCCATAATCCGTAGGTAGCGGTCATGTATCGCAGTAGTAGCCCGTGGGCAGCCTGAGCGAGGCACGTCACCGACAGTTCCTGTCTCTCTGTATTTCCTCCACGTCCGAACACCATCGTTTTCATTCATTCCGAGACATCTGTCACTTTCCTTGTTGATAGTCCTTCCTGGCACAAAGTGAGAATGCGGACGCAATCTAATCGTGGTTTTGATCGTCTAGGCATAGTTGAACTACAGACAACACGAGCCTTGTACCTCATTCCATGTGGAATGACTTGATCTAATCGGCTGTTGGACCCCCTCCGTCTAATGAGCGCTGCTCATACATGGTTTTTTACATCTTTGGGCACGTTTAGTGACATCTCTGAACAGTCACTGGAACAATATCCACAGTCAAAGGCTGTCTTCAGGAGTCCTGGGAACCGGGGTAATGGAAAACTTTTTTTGATGTGTGTAATAATTCCTACTGTACTCCACCGCTGGCAGGTACATAAGCCGGCGACAGAACAGCACGTGTCAGTTCAGGTTCCTACCCTGGTCTGGGTGAGGAATGCTACTCAACCCATGAAACCGGATTGTTCTCTCAGTCCATCGTTAGGAACAAACGCCGCTGTTAGGACTAATCGTCGTTACTTCTTCCGTGCTCTCATGCCGACTGATATACATACACCTTAGCTTCTGCAGCAGCACAGTTTGTTCATCATTAGTGATGTTATTCTGAATTGGGCGATCCGGTATTCGGCGCCAAACTCTAAGTGCTATCTTACTGAACATAACTCAGAACAGGCGTTAATACTCGGATTTAGACTTAACTGGCCACGAACTTAATATCCAGCTAGTGATCACAGCCGAACCTAGCGTCCAGGAAGTGCTCGTTCCGACATAGCTCCAGGCAGAGTTTACTTCAAAAGGACTACTCCACCAGCGTTTTCTGTGTGAAATTTGTCTCTGACCAGTGCCCTCGGCCCTTAGTGCCAGTCTAACGTTACTGTGATCCACGGCTATTTTGTACTAGAGTAACGCTCTCCCAAAACTACGGATCCGTAGTTTTCATACACTACATAAATCACGTAATAAATGGTAGGATTACCAGCAGTACTGGTAGCATTGGTAGGGAAAGAAACAGAAATGAATGTGTAAGACAGAAACTGGGAGCCGACTAGTACACTTTGTCTTTTGTTTGTTTGCTTGTTTGTTTTGCACACAATTAGAACTGCACATCATTCAGTGTTAGACTATCGTGTATTTTATATCCTTACAGAATATAAATTGCATTTTATATGTAATAAAAATTACATGATCACGTAACTTCTGCGTTTTTATGTATCCAAAGTAATCCACAATCACAAGAAATGTGTATATAATTGCGGTTGTTCGTTTGTCCTCAAGTGAACGTTCGTTTTCGTGATCAAAGGCAAGAGTTTCATGTTATTGTCGATGCGGAAGTTGTTTATAAATACCAGACATACGTTTTATACAAGTGCGACGATGTATTGAAGTGCTGTTTGATATATTTTTGTTTTGCATTTATTTTTATTTTGGGGCAACGGCCTTGCCGCAGTGGATACACCGGTTCCCGCCAGATCACCGAAGTTAAGCGCTGTCGGGCGTTGCCGGCACTTGGATGGGTGACCATCCGGGCTACCATGTACTGTTGCCGTTTTTTGGGGTGCACTCAGCCTCGTGATGCCAATTGAAGAGCTACTCGACCGAATAGTAGCGGCTCCGGTCAAAGAAAACCATCGTAACGACCGGGAGAGCGGTGTGCTGACCACACGCCCCTCCTATCTGCATCCTCATCTGAGGATGACATGGGGGTCGGATGGTCCCGATGGGCCATTTGTAGCCTGATGACGGAGTGCTTTTATTTTATTTTTATTTTACCTTTTTGGTGAGAAAACTGCACTTATAGAGCTGTATGATAATCTTTAGTTTTACAACATACTTCTGTTTCACGTTACAAGCTAACAAATTTATAATAAAATCTGAATTAAACATTAACAACATCAATTTTGCTACAAATACAGTTTTGCCGAGCGAATTGAGACGCAGTGCCACAGACTGCGCGGCCACTCCCGCCAGAGGCTCGAGTCCTCCCTCGGGCATGGGTGTGTGTGTTGTTCCGAGCATAAGTTAGTTTACGTAGTGTGTAAGTCTAGGGACCAATGAGCTCATTAGTTTGGTCCCTTAGGAATTCACACACATTTTAACATTTTTGAAATACTATTTACTTTTAAGTAGCAGACAGGAGGGTATCTATGAAGAACAAAAATGTTCCCTAGGTTCCCTTCATATATGCTCACTCAGTTTTTCGGTGATTCGCCGCTTCCGGATTTTAGGAGAATGTAATATGTTACTGTTCGCATACGTAAAGAAAACGGTCATTATGAGGTAATGCCCGATAGGTATGCAACACACGAAATGTACAGGTAATGCGCTCACGAAGTTTACTGACCAAAGCTACTAGGAAAACTACGTTCACTTATGACGGCCTACGAAAACCTACGGTAGTTAAACAATTCTGTTTTGCACCTATTATGTTACTCATTCCACTGCATTCTTGGCTTTTATTTCCATGCTATCGAAGCAGACGTTATTTGTTCACTAAACTAGTTATATGCTGGATATTGTTTTACGGTGTTGTGGGGCATGACACTTGATCTTCCACCCATCAAACATTTTCTGCTTAGACAGCCAGTTCATATCTTACCTGGTATGAAATTCTGTACTGTCTTCTACCTCTCTAAATGTGTTTAACTTTGCTTTCATTAACATGTTCAGCAGCTGTGGTCTTGACACAAACCATCTACAGCGCGCCCAAAGTAAAGGAATACTTCGCAAGAGAATGACGAATCTTGGAACTACTTAATGTACAAATTGCGCAGAGAGGCTTCACTACTCATAGGTTTTTATGCTCCTTCACCTGAGAGAAGAATAATGTAAAATACAAGAAGAACAGCAATGCCCAGTGTTGCTGTGCCAACCATATAACCAGGGACACACGTCGTAGTACCGCGATGTATGCTGACATGCCAGTCGACATAATACCTTTAATTACTACTACCACTTTCCTGACTTACATACCAACCAAACGAACGCCAGTAATCGACCCCCGTCTGAACTGTAAATAATTCAAATTCATAGCAAATCAACTCAACAGAACTATTAGAAACATATCAGTGACGAAACACACGTCCAAAAGTTTTATATTAGCACAGAAAAAGCAAAGAAAACGCAAGCACGTTACAGATACGTCAGAAAACAAGTTCCCAAATTAAATTGTTTGTGTTACGATGTTTACTGTACTTAGTCGTTCGTAGAACTGAGGAATTCTTCTCTGTTTACTTGCATCCACACTGCAACAGTACTTTGTAAACGACAACGTGTTTCCGCCAAGAGTGTTATTAAATGTATTTACGTATATAAGATCGTGGCTTCGGCTATTGTTTCATTCTCAAGTAACAGTTTACTATCAAGCACATCTGTGCATATTCATTATCAATATAATTGTCATGTTTACGTATACTATTTGACCATATCCAGGATCCACATATTAGAAGACGTTAATATTGGGAGTATCCCTCTTTCGTCTTTATCATAAGTTGAACTCTCTCGGGGATACTTTCATTTAGGTGTCTGAATGTCTGTGGGGGAATGGCAGTCCATTCCTCGTCAAGAGCCGAAACCAGAGAAGGTAATGATGGTGGACGCTGGGATCTCGAGCGAAATCGACGTTCTATTACACCCCAGAGGTGTTTCATTGAGTTGATGTCAGGACTCTGTGCAGCCCATCCAATTTCAGGAATGTTATTTTCTATCAATCATAGCCTCAGAGTCTGCTTCATGACAGGGTGTATTGTCATGCTCAGAGAGCAGGCACTGCCCAGCAAGTGCTCGCTACTGTACGCATTACGCAGAGCTGTAATGTTCTTGCATCTCGTTCTGCATTTAACACTTTCTTAAGGACAGTGTCCGCAGCCCGTGGTCTTGCGGTAGCGTTCTCGCGTCCCGCGCAAGGGGTCCCGGGTTCGAATCGCAGCGGGGTCAGGGATTTTCCCTGCCTCGAGATGACTGGGTGTTATTGTGTCGCCTTCATCATCATCATTCATCCCCATTACTGTCGGAGGAAAGCAATGGAAAACCTCCTCAGCTAGGATAGTGGCTGGTCGGTGGTGCTGGTCCCCCCGCATTGTTCCCTATGCTCTTCAGAATATGTCACCTCATCATCATCATTAAGGAGAGTAAGAGAACAGCAATCAGATATGTATTCCGCGAAAAACTCCCCTTTACCGGAAGACCACGTCCTTCGTACTTCACTGTTGACACTACACATTATAGCAGGTGAAGGTCACGAAGCAATCACCAAACCAAAACCTCTTCACTTTGTAAGTAGGATGTTTAGGTTTTTTTATTGGTAACGCCGCCGCCACGTAGCGCTCTGTATGAAAATCACTGGCTGTGCCGTGTGCAGTCTGTGGCTGGTTGGCATTGTTGTCTGCCATTGTAGTGTTGGGCAGCGGCAGCTGGATGCTAACAGCGCGTAGCGTTGCGCAGTTGGAGGTGAGCCGCCAGCAGTGGTGGAGGTAAGTGATTTGTGAAACGTATAGGTTAATGTTAGTCAGGGCCATACTTTCGTAGGGATTTTTGGAATTCAGATTCCGTTGCGCTAAAAATATTGTGTGTCAGTTTAAACACATTCTTGTATAATTTTTCTAAGGGGACGTTTCAACTTCAGATCACTAGTATCCGGGCACCTACTGTCCAGTGGCGTAGCTCTGTCCATTACCTCAAGCGTTACACAGCACTGGCTAGAGAAATGTTTGGCGTGTGAGGAGTGACACTTGAACCACATTCTTTTTAACTTTATACGCACAATAATTATGTTTCCTGGAGTACTGGTAGGAGTTTGTAGCTCACAAGTGATTGCTTCCGTAGCTTTCATGCAGTTTATGTACAACCATCCTCAGCAATCATCGATGGTCCCTATCCGTCAGTGCATGACGTTTGCGTAATCTTGATCTAGATGTCGTTGTTCCTTTTCCTTTACATCTACATCTACATACATACTCCGCAATCCACCATACGATGCGTGGCGGAGAGTACCTCGTACAACAACTAGCATCTTCTCTCCCTGTTCCAGTCCCAAACAGAATGAGAGAAAAATGATTGCCTAACGCCTCTGTTCGAGCCCTAATCTCTCTTATCTTATCTTTGTAGTCTTTCCGTGAAATATAAGTTGGCGGCAGTAAAATTGTACTGCAGTCAGCCTCAAATGCTGGTTCTCTAAATTTCCTCAATCCGACCTGATATGGATCCCAAACGCTCGAGCAGTAATCAAGAATAGGTCGTGTTAGTGTTTTTAAGAGGTCTCCTTTACAAATGAACCACATCTTCACAAAATTCTACCAATGAACCGGAGACGACTATCCGCCTTCCCCACAACTGTCATTACATGCTTGTCCCACTTCATATCGCTCTGCAATGTTACGCCCAAATATTTAATCGACGTGACTGTGTCAAGCGTTACACTACTAATGGAGTATTCAAACATTACGGGATTCTTTTTCCTATTCATTTGCATTAATTTACATTTATCTATATTTACAGTTAGCTGCCATTCTTTATACCAATTACAAATCCTGTCCAAGTCATCTTGTATTCTCCTACAGTCACTGAACGGCGACACCTTCCCTTACACCACAGCACCATCAGCAAACAGCTGCACATTGCTATCCACCCTATCAAAAAGATCATTTATGTAGATAGAAAACAACAGCGGACCTACCAAAGTTCCCTGGGGCACTCCAGATGATACCCTCAACTCCGATGACCACTCACCATCGAGGACAACGTACTGGGATCTATTACTTAGGAAGTCTTCGAGCCACTCACATATTTGGGAACAAATCCCATATACTCGTACCTTAGTTAGGAGCCGTCAGTGGGTGGTGGTGGTGGTTAGTGTTTAACGTCCCGTCGACAACGAGGTCATTAGAGACGGAGCGCAAGCTCGGGTTAGGGAAGGATTGGGAAGGAAATCGGCCGTGCCCTTTCAAAGGAACTATCCCGGCATTTGCCTGAAACGATTTAGGGAAATCACGGATAACCTAAATCACTATGGCTGGAGACGGGATTGAACAGTCGTCCTCCCGAATGCGAGTCCAGTGTGCTAACCACTGCGCCACCTCGCTCGGTGCCTGCAGTGGGGCACCGAGTCAAACGCATTCCGGAAGTCAAGGAATATGGTATCCGTCTGATACCCATTATCAATGGTTCACCAGATATCATGTGAAAAAGGGCGAGTTGCGTTTCGCAGGAGAGATGCTTTCTAAAGCCTTTCTGATGAATGGACCGCGACTTCTCTGTGTCAAGGAAAATAAGTATATTCGAACTGAGAATATGTTCGAGAATCCTGCAACAAACAGATGTTCAGGATATTGGTCTATAATTTTGAGGATACGTCCTTCTACCCTTCTTACATACAGGGGTCACCTGCTCTTTTTTCCAGTAGCACGGGACTTGGACAAGAGATTCGCGATAAATACAAGCTAAGTATTTCCACTTCACAATCTCATCAGTAACAATCCCTTTATGCAGCCATAGAAGTGTTGAAATTTTGTTGACGGATTTGTTACTCAGGTGACATTCGAGGAATAGTAAACGTTCAAAGTTAACGACCACTCCTGAGCGATCCATTCTGCTGTTGCAGCTTCCCTTCTGAGAACACGGTACACCGCCCCTCCCTTTATACAGACACGTGCCTCCCTCGTGACGTCTACTGGTCAATTCCGCTGTACGTAGGGATGTCCGGGTACTGTTGATCAGATGTGAATTCCACGTGAATAATAAAACAATGAAAAACATGTGTGCAGTACGACATGAAATCGCTAAGAGTTATTAGATGCAGTGCAACGTCCTTTCGTAGAGATGACATGGAATTATGTTCTCTTACGCACTGTAAACATGTAGATTTGACTGACACGAAGAAGTTGTTCTTGTAAGAAAAAAAAGTACAAATTGATGCACTGCATAAGGAGCTGTTGCGTGAGAGTGGAGAAATAGTGGAAAATGCGATCATAAGCACAAAAACATATTTACTAAGAGTCCAAGAATGGTTAAAATGGCTCTATGCACTATGGAACTTAACATCTGGGGTCATCAGTCCCCTAGACTTAGAACTACTTAAACCTAACTAACCTAAGGACATCACACACATGCATGCCCGCGGCAGGATTCGAACCTGCGACAGTAGCAGCAGTGCGGTTCCGGACTGAAGCGCCTAGAACCGCTCGGGCGCAGCGGCCGGCTTTTACTAAGAGTCCAGGTGGAACAGTTTTCATTTCTGACAATACCAGTGATGAAAGTAACCAATTTCGTTGAGGTAGAAACATGTGATACATGTTGTTTAGCTTCTGTAAAAATTATTTAATTTCATGGCTAGTTTTAGAAATGAAACTGATGTAAGTGAGAAAGTGGTGTTACAAATTTGTCGATTTTTGTACATTAAATAAAACCGTAGGAATTCTGTGGTATTTTATGGTAGGGTGAGCCAGCTGCACGATCGGACGGTAGGGTGAGAGACGGTCCGGTGGACCACTTCAGGAAAATTTAATAGCGGCCCATATTACTGATGCGGCTTAGTGAGGCAGACCGCTGGAAGCTGGCCAATGCCGCATGCAGCGCTGTTCAAATTATTCCGTGTGCAAATTGGCTGAAGGAGAGTTACGCCAGCGTGCACCTCAGTTTAACGGCACAAGAGCGTGAACGAAACACAAGAACACCGGAATATGCGTTTGAATTCGGACTTGATTTCGCGCATTGACAGAGATGTTTTCCGCTTTGATCAGAAAGAAATAATAAACTCACTCATTATTATTATTATTATTAGTAGTAGTAGTAGTTGTTGTTGTTGTTGTAGCAGTAGTACAAAACATACACGCAGTCTAGTTTCATTTTCCGGGACGTGAGGGTAGCTTAATTTCGGTATCACGTACACGTTCTTCCCAAATAGAAATATATGCGTTAGTGCATAGCTCCAAACTAATTATCTTTATTTAATACGCAACCATTAAAAATATAATAATTGCTGAAACAGAAGATAATCGTTATTTAATACGCAACCATTAAAAACATAATAATTGCTGAAACAGAAGATAATCGTTTTCTTCTTTAGTTATTGTTCAGCACACGGAATGGGCACCAGTTTGTCTTGTGCCAAAGTAGAAAAGGGAAACTTAGATAACGTCTGTCTCTGACAGAATTACAGTTTCGTCGGCAAACCTCGAAGTTTTCATTTCTTCTCCCTGAACGTTAATTCCTCGTCATAATTTTTCTTAGGTTTGCGTTACTGCTGGCTCAATGTACAGATTGAGTAACATCGGGAACAGGCTGCAACCCTGTCACACTCCATTCTCAACCACTATTTCCCTTTCTCGCCCCTCAGCTGCTGTCTGGGTTCTGTAAAACTTGTAAATAGCCTTTCGCTCCGTATATGGTACCCTTGCTACCTTCAGAGTTTCAAAGAGAGTATTCCAGACAAAACTATCACAAACTTTCTCTAAGTCTCCAGATGCAATAAACGTGGGTTAGCCTTTTCTTTACCTAACTTGTAAGAGAATTTGTGAGGTCAGTATTGCCACGCATATCCCTGAATTTCTTCGAAACCCAAACGTGCCTCCCACAAGGTTTCCCATTCTTCTTCTGTAAAGGAATCGTGTTAGTATTTTGCAACCACGTGTTATTAAACTGATAGTTCGATAATACTCACAAGTGTCAGCATCTGCTTTTGTTTAAACTGGAATTATTAAACTCTTCTCAAAGGTCGTAGTTATTTCGCCTGTCTCATACATCTAGCACACAACATGAAATAGTTTTGTCATGGCTGGCTCTCCGAAGTTTGTCAGTAGATCTGACAAATTTCATCCATTTCAGGGCCTTGTTTTCAACTTAGGTCATCCAGTACACTGTCAAAATCTTCTCGCAGTATCTTATTTGCCATCTTATGTTCTTCTGCGCCCTCATTCCTTCATATAATACTGTAATCAAGTTCATCTCTCTTGTATAGACTCTGTACAAACTCCTTCCACCATTCAGCTTTCCCCTTTTACTTAGTACTCATGTTCCATCGGAACTCTTGATATTTGTATATCTGCTACTCTGTTCTCCAAGTGCCTCTTTAATTTTAGGCTAGTACAAATTGTTAATTTGGATTTACTCCTCCCATGACATATATTTCTAAATTATTTGGTATAAATGCAGGAGATAACAAAAATTTTGTTGCTATTATAGCATAAATACCAAAGTGCGAATTACAGAAACCTATTACTAATATAGCCCTGATATGGAAAATAAATTGCTTAGTAAGTCGAATATAATGTTATCAACATTATCTTAGTTCTGGTTTCATTTTCGTACTGAACACGTTTTCTGTCTTTTAGTATATATCAGATTTTCATTTGCAAACCACGATGAATCCTATCCATGTATTTAAATCATTGTGTGGAACTCTTGATATATGCTCTCTTTCTTGTGTTGTATGCAATGCTAAGTGACTTACTTGAAATAACTTGAGTCTGCTGTACAAGAATATTATATTTTCGTAAACGTATGGTCAGAATGACCAATCAAAATTGTAATTTCTGAGGCTTATGGCTACGAAGTATACATGTACCCAAGTACTTTTTTCACCATCCCTATCAGAGTTAGCGCATGTTATATGAACTTCCCTCTGAAAGCAATGCTGACTGGCGTGCAGGACACCTGGGTTCGATTCCCATTTCCACCAGGGATGTTTCCTTCGTGGGAGAAATGGAACGTGGTAAAGACAGCCTCATGATACCAAATGAGGAGCTACAGTTCTTGAATGAGAAGTAGTGGCACCTGATCTCCTAACCCACAACGGCCGGGAGAGCGGTGTGATATCCCCACGCCCTTCCCTACCACATGTCAATGCAACCATTGGCTGTGGATAACAGGGCGCTTTGTCGGCCCCGATTGGCTCGTCTATTTCTAGAACGGTAGTGCTTTCCTTTATTCCTAAAACAAATGACATATCCGATGACAGATTGCGAAAAAAAACTATGACATGTTATTTTGCATGTGTTGATATAGCATGAATAACACCTCAGTACAGAATTGTGTAACTTGTTTCCTAGTAATTTAAAATGTGAATTCCGACCTTCAGTGTCTATGTGAGATTAACATCTAAGAAAATTTTTTATACTGGAGTTTTCAAATGTTAAATATTTCATTTCCTAGCAGTGTGCTTTTCGATTTTCAGCTGCTCCATTTTTAAGTGTAAAGGAATAATCCATTCTGATGAAATCAGATTTGTAGGATATAGCGATGTTTTAAATAGAATCACAATGTATCCTAAGTAACATTATTCATCTACATCTACATCCATACTCCACAAACCAACATACGGGAAAAGTCAGACGGTACATCGTACTACTGCTAATCACTCTGTTTCATGTTGCACTTGCAAATGAAATGAGGGAAAAGCGACTGCCTACATACTTCCATACGGGCCGTGTTTTCTCATACTTCGTTTTCGCGATTTTTAGTAAGGTGTATGTCTGCAGCAATAGAATAGTTCCGAAATCTATAACAAATGTTTATTATCCAACCTCTCTAAACAGTGTTTGGCGAACATACTGTCATCTTGCCTCCAAGGATTCCAATTTGAATTCGCGGAGCATTTTATTAATACTCTCGTGTTGATGTAACCAAAAAAATCTATCAGCACACCTTTGAATTGCTTCTATGTCTTCCTGTAAGCCGACGTCGTGGGGATCCCAAACATTGAAGCAATACTCAAGAAAGGATCGTTCCAATATTCTGTGTCTGGTCGTCTTTATAGATGACCTACAATTCTCTACAATTCTCACAATAATCCAAAGTTGACCATTCGCCTTTTTTCAACCATCTTACGTGCTCGATCCATTTCGGACGATATGGTGCGAAAGGCCTAGATACTTAATCGACGTGATTGTGTCACACAGCCCCCCCCCCCCCCCCCCGCTATTGTTGTACTCCAGAATTGCCGGATCTTTTTATACTGCTTTGATTAAACTTACATTTTCCCACTTTCACAGCATGCTGCCATTTCGCATACGAAATAGAAATATTATCCAATTAATCCGCTCTTTTCCTACATTCACTCCATTCGCCCGAGCAATGCTTTCTAAATCCTTGTTGATTTGTGGACGGGAGCTTTGCCCTCTGAAGGAAATATGTTCGAACTTAGAGTATGCTCAAAATTTCTGCAGAAAATCGACGTTAAAAATATTGACATGTTATATTCCGAATCAATTTTTTTCTTACATTTCTTGTATATAGCATATTATATAATGGGATTAAGTAACAGGCCAATGCCGAACAGTACTTTCTATAAAACCGTTTTTGCGACTCTATCTGGACCTGGCGATTTATTTGTTCATCAGTCTAATCTACTTGTCAACATCAGTACAGCTAATTCTTTGTCTCCCGTGCCGGAGTTTCTACATCTACATCTACAATTACATCTACATCCATACTCCACAAACCACCTGGAGGTGTGTGGCGGAGGGTACCTTGAGTACCTCCATCGGTTCTCCCTTCTATTCCAGTCTCGTATTGTTCGTGGAAAGAAGGATTATCGGTATGCTTCTGTGTGGGCTCTAATCTCTCTGATTTTATCGTCATGGTCTCTTCGCGATATATACGGAAGAGGGAGCAATATACTGCTTGACTCTTCGGTGAAGGTATGTTCTCGAAACTTCAACAAAAGCCAGTACCGAGCTACTGAGCGTCTCTCCTGCAGAGTCTTCCACTGGAGATTATCTGTCATCTCCGTAACGCTTTCGCGATTACTAAATGATCCTGTAACGAAGCGCGCTGCTCTCCGTTGGATCTTCTCTCTCTCTTCTTTCAACGGTATCTGGTACGGATCCCACACTGCTGTACAGTATTCGAGCAGTGGTCGAACAAGCGTACTGTAACCTACTTCCTTTGTTTTCGGATTGTATTTCCTTAGGATTCTTCCAGTGAGTTTGTGTTACGGTCAAGCGTTGCTATGTTAGTACGATCCTCCCACGTGAAATATTTTTTGCAAGTGAAATTGAAAACTTCGGATATCCTTTTGCCGTCCTCTGTTGTCACACCAGACTGGTCGAGGAGTGACATAACAGAAGCTTTCGACTTGCTCTTTGCTTTTGTGGAGAGCCAGACATACGCTTCGCCCATCTGACATTTTATAGTCACGCAGTTTTTACGAACTCTTGACTTCTGATATTTCCCCGTTCTTTCTTGAACCGACAGTTCAACAATATGTGTTTTCTCAGCATTTTCAGAACTTCGTCATTAAACCACAGTAAGTCTTTTACCTCCTTAAGCTCTTATACATCTGCTGAGGGCCATCTAAACGGTATAATGCACGATTATTTCAGTCAAAATTTTTCTGCTCACTGCAGTCGTCTGAGAATCCGAAGAACGTCGTAACTGCGATGAAGATCCATCAGTTCTCTAGACAGCTGTAAACACAGAAAAGTGTGATACAATAGGTATGGCCATCATCATACTTCAAGAAATTTTTGCTAAGCCTTAAAATTGCTGACATGGCTATGATGGTCTTTCGCACCTACATGTGTAGCCTATATTGAGGAGAATACGAAAATGTTACCATGTACTGAAAGTTTTTACAGAGAGCGGATTCTTGGGTGAGTTATGCTATTCGTTGCATTGAGTTTTTCGATTCACGTTAAGCCACTGGGCCACACCAGTTTGCAACTATCCTGCTTCCCGTCTTCCTGTGGCCCTCCACAGCAGAGATTCTGTAGGTGTCATCTCAATGTCATACTGCACCTTCTATGACTGTGCACACAGCAATTGTGAATGTGGGACTTCCTAGCAAACACTACCCCTCTTGATAGGCGCCCTGACGTCATTGGTGGCGTGGTTGTCCGTTGATCGGAATGCCATCTTCCGTGCAGAACAATATCGTAAGGACAGCTGTTCAGAGTCTATATGATTTGACACAGGACAGGGAAATAGCAGGGTATTTCTTTAATTTTGGACATCAGTGTAGTTCCTTAGAAAGATGGGTTTACTTGGTATGGCACACACCACAACCACAGCAATACATTTTTTGTGTTCTGTCCACAGCGTCACTCTGTTATCAAGACAGCCCGCCATGTGGCACTGTAACTCAGTTCTATACTATTTTGAATAATAAAAACTAAACAAACCTAAACAGGGGCTATAACAGCATCGAGAATGTGTAGTAGCTGCAGTGCGTTTCTTGTTCTATAAAGATTCCTACTCGATGATCGACTTTCGAATGAATGAGAGAAGCTAATCAAGTACTGGCATGATTGAGACTTACTATGATATGATTGAGAATTACTATAACGTTAGTGTTCAAAGTTTAAGCATGTTTGGGAAAAGAGGAAGTGTTTGGAGTAAGTGGCCGTTGTGATTTTGTAACAAATATGAATCCTGCTGTGTGTATAGGGAAGCAGTACTTACTATTTCGAATCGGCGTTCGATTTCTGGAGGACGAAGATTGTGTATTAAGGTTGACTGCCCGAACTGAAAGCGCTGCGAGGCCTGTCAGTCACGTGAACCGTGATATGATCAGCCCCCTTCCACTGCCCCAACTCTGGATACCAAGCAGAGTGGGCGAACTGGATCGCACTCAACAGGATATCTGTATATTGCAAGAAGGATACGAAGACTATGACTTGATAACGTTATTGCTGATTTCGAAGAGGAGGTAAAGAAAATTGATACTGTAAGACAAGCGCATCGCCTCATTCTAAAAAGGGGCATCTACCAACCTACCAAGTCCAGTGAAAAACTGAAAAACATGTGTTCATGATCGAGAGACCTCCTGTGGCGCTCCAGCAGCCGGCATTACACGTTAGAAGAGTAGAAATTCTTGGCACCCTGCGAGCGGCGATCTACAGTTGAGAAGTGTGAAACGGCCACAGACTCAAACACGGTGTAAACCTAAAGGCAAGAAGACGTTTGCAGTTTTGCCAGATGAAGGGACACTTGCTATGAAAGCCCTTTTAACGTCTGTGTTTGGCGTCCTACTGAGAGAATTGTGACAGCGATAACCGACTCAAAACGTTGTTGTGATGGGGTGAAAGGAGGCGTTACAGAAAAGGATGGGGTGACAAATGGACGAGTCGACAGGCCGCAGTACATTAGTTGTTAACTTGCTACACACAGTTTGACAGGTGAGGGAAAGCCATGTGAGAATATCGTGCGTGTGGTTGTCCATCCTTGAGAATCCTGGGCAGTACGAAATATTCCACAAAGATGGTTAACAATAATTTTACCGGCCAGGAACATAAACTTGTCAGTTGCGTGCGTGGGTACATCCAGGTTTACAGCTCTAGAAAAAAGATTGCACTTGGGGTACACATGTAGTCGAAGAAAGAAAATAGACACTGATCTTAGAGACGGAAAAGCGGACACTTCCTGTAGAGTTTCAAGAGATGAGACTAGGATTCTAAGAATCGCTACCCCCAGCGCCGAAACACTGAACTTCGACCTTTTTCTGTAGAAAATTCTGTCACGCCGAATGAAATGTCACTGTCGGGAGGTATCCCTACCGGCCCCCATTAAAGTCATCTGGTTCGCCGTGGAAATGATGAGTTAAGTTAGCCTATATTTTGGAACCCAGTAATAAATGAATGTGAGCTCAGACGAAGCAACGGTCGATGCGAGTGTAACAGTAGAGAGTCAGCAAAAAGGAAGCTGGACAGTTAGTGCTAAGGTACAAATAAAAATCACGAGGACACAAATCAGTCAAAAAATCTGTTTGGAAATGAGATGTTAATGCAGTTGTATGCGACTTTAAAGAACTGTGTAGGCAACAGTCATGGACTACATGGATACGAAATTTTCAGGGACGCAAAACGCTTTGTTTAATGATCTCAGACAGACCCGGAAAAGCCTAATCAAAATAAACAGAAGAAAACACTGTGACGGAAGATGCATTGCACTGTATTCTACACCCGCATTGACTGATGCAAATGATGAGCAGCAGACTGAGGATGAGCGGATGGTAGTGACGTCAGGTGCAGAAGAGTGAATAATGTGCGACATCTGCAAAGTAATCTCTGATAGTGCGAGTGAAATTGACGAGATCTGTAATCAAGTTAATCTTGCATTACGTCATGATACTGATGTATCACCGCAAGAAACAGTTTTGCTGGAATGCGATGTTACAGACGGAGGTTTGCAGCCGCCCTGTTGAAGTATTATCCATCCTGGCTTGGAAATAATTCTATAGCAGTTAGACGCCAGAATCTCGGAGAGTGGGACGTCTCAATGTTGCATTTTCGACGTAATTACAGAATGAATTATTTGACGTAGTGTAGGAAAATTCATTACTCATCAGTTGTAGATTGTTGAATTACAAAGGGGACATGAGAATCATGGAGTGGCGGAAAAGAAGTAAACGGCAGGGACGCATCCATTCCAGGATCTACAGTGTTAAATCTAAATTGGCACATGTCAGAATACATGGAGTGTTCGGATATAATAGGGAATGATTTGACATAAGTACAACGTCAGACATAGAGAGCGTCAGTAAGACAATGAGCTGTTTCCACAGCTACCCACTGGCGAACGATATTTGTTGATGTTCAAACTGAAAACGGAGCTGAATATAGGTGTGATGTCAGAGACACTATTAGTTTTGTATTAATTGTATGTACTGAGAAGCGTGGAAAATGCCAAAGGAGTGGTGATAAGATGTAAAATTAATGACACAATTTGAAACTGAAAATCAGTTTAAGTATGAAGACGGGAATAGCTTTAAGAACAGATTCGTATTCATAAAATATGTCTCAGTAAAGGGAGAGTTCAGAATTTAAAAGAACATGACATCCCTGAAAATATATAGAATTTCCGAAAAATTTTAATTTAATGGCGGACAGGCAAATTAGTCCACATGCTGCAACAGAAGGTGTCAGTATGATTACGATACTGCAAATGGGAAGTACTGGGAAGTTCACGGAGTGAACTGAATGGGCTCTTGAGAAAACTTGGAAAAGCCAATAAACATGGGAATGTTCTGAGAAAGAAATAATCGTAAAAACCACAAACTAGGTATAGCATAGGGAAATTTTAAAGTAATTCCATATGAGAATCGGGACGTGGGTTGTTTGAAAGCTGTGTATCTGTGCCTAGAAGGCACGAGAGAATTTGAAATGTCCAATGCAAGAAATAATGCCGTATGAAAGTGATGGACGGATGAGGCTCGTAAGTCGAAGACTGCTGCGTCATAACAGATCAAAGGTGCAAATAGTTCAAATGGCTCTGAGCACTATGGGACTTAAGATCTATGGTCATCAGTCCCCTAGAACTTAGAACTACTTAAACCTAACTAACCTAAGGACATCACACAACAACCAGTCATCACGAGGCAGAGAAAATCCCTGACGCCGCCGGGAATCTAACACGGGAACCCAGGCGCAGGACAGATCAAAGAGCAGGAGCAAATAGTACAAAGTGCAAGTCTTTGAAACAAAAAATATAGATCAATGAACATTTAAAATTAAAATACACTGCGAAGGACATTGAGGCGAAATGGTCCATTCATGCACTGAAAACAGAAAAATGACTGTTACTTCTGTATGTCAACTACAGTTAATGATTATTTTTACTTAACTCACTATCCGTCATTATAGTATTTGTTTTCATTCATGTCTTTTTACTAGATTTTTTTGTATGTATGTAAAGGTCTGAAACGAAAATGTCGCCACGAAGTAGGTAAAGGATTTAAACTACACTCCTGGAAATGGAAAAAAGAACACATTGACGCCGGTGTGTCAGACCCACCATACTTGCTCCGGACACTGCGAGAGGGCTGTACAAGCAATGATCACACGCACGGCACAGCGGACACACCAGGAACCGCGGTGTTGGCTGTCGAATGGCGCTAGCTGCGCAGCATTTGTGCACCGCCGCCGTCAGTGTCAGCCAGTTTGCCGTGGCATACGGAGCTCCATCGCAGTCTTTAACACTGGTAGCATGCCGCGACAGCGTGGACGTGAACAGTATGTGCAGTTGACGGACTTTGAGTGAGGGCGTATAGTGGGCATGCGGGAGGCCTGGTGGACGTACCGCCGAATTGCTCAACACGTGGGGCGTGAGGTCTCCACAGTACATCGATGTTGTCGCCAGTGGTCGGCGGAAGATGCACGTGCCCGTCGACCTGGGACCGGACCGCAGCGACGCACGGATGCACGCCAAGACCGTAGGATCCTACGCAGTGCCGTAGGGGACCGCAGCGCCACTTCCCAGCAAATTAGGGACACTGTTGCTCCTGGCGTATCGGCGAGGACCATTCGCAACCGTCTCCATGAAGCTGGGCTACGGTCCCGCACACCGTTAGGCCGTCTTCCGCTCACGCCCCAACATCGTGCAGCCCACCTCCAGTGGGGTCGCGACAGGCGTGAATGGAGGGACGAATGGAGACGTGTCGTTTTCAGCCATCGTTCTACCATTCCTAGACCGGCAAGGGAACTTGCTGTTCCAACAGGACAATGCACGTCCGCATGTATCCCGTGCCACCCAACGTGCTCTAGAAGGTGTAAGTCAACTACCCTGGCCAGCAAGATCTCCGGATCTGTCCCCCATTGAGCATGTTTGGGACTGGATGAAGCGTCGTCTCACGCGGTCTGCACGTCCAGCACGAACGCTGGTCCAACTGAGGCGCCAGGTGGAAATGGCATGGCAAGCCGTTCCACAGGACTACATCCAGCATCTCTACGATCGTCTCCATGGGAGAATAGCAGCCTGCATTGCTGTGAAAGGTGGATATACACTGTACTAGTGCCGACATTGTGCATGCTCTGTTGCCTGTGTCTATGTGCCTGTGGTCCTGTCAGTGTGATCACGTGATGTATCTGACCCCCGGAATGTGTCAATAAAGTTTCCCCTTCCTGGGACAATGAATTGACGGTGTTCTTATTTCAATTTCCAGGAGTGTATAAACCCATGGAAATTCGGAGTAACTATTTTATAAGCTATGTGGTCAAAACTATCCGGATATCTTGCTGAAAAGGACTTAAAAGTTCATGGCACCATGTGCTGTGATATTTCCACGAAAAAAACAAGGAGTGCAAGCCCACTCCATAAAATACACGACCACACTGTAACACCACCGTTGGCACTACACACGCTGGCAGATGACGTTCATCATTCATTCGTCACACTCACACTCTGCCACCGGATTTCGTCACTGCAAATAACGTTTTCCCACTGTTCAATCGTCCAAAGTTCACGCTCATTATACTTAGCGAGGCGTCGTTAGGCATTTACCGGCGTGATGTGTGACTTACGTGCAGCCACTGGGCCATGAAATCGAAGTTTTCTCATCTCCCGCCTAACTGTCATAGTGCATGCAATGGATCCTGATGCAGCTTGGAATTTCTGTGTGATGGTCTGGATAGATGTCTGCCTATTGCACGTTACGGTCCTCTCCAACTGTCGGCGGTCTCTGTCAATCCACAGCCTGTACGCTTTTGTACTGTACGCGTCGTTTCACGTTTCTACATCACTATCACATCGGAAACAGTGGACCTAGGGGTGTTTAGGAGTGAGGAAATCTCCCGTACAGATGTATGCCACAAGTGACACGCAGTCACCTGACCACGTTCGAAGTCCTTGAGTTCAATGGAGGGCCCCATTCTGCTCTCTCACGATGTCTAACGACTACTGAGGTCGCTGATACAGAGTACGTGGCACTAGGTGGCAGCACAATGCACCGAACATGAAAAACGTACGTTTTTGGGGTGTCCGGATTCTTCATCTACATCTACATGACTACTCCTGCAATTCACATTTAAGTGCTTCGCAGAGGGTTCATCGAACCACAATCATACTATCTCTCTACTATTCCACTCCCGAACAGCGAGCGGGAAAAACGAACACCTAAACCTTTCTGTTCGAGATCTAATTTCTCTTATTTTATGTTGATGATCATTCCTACCTATGTAGGTTGGGCTCAACAAAATATTTTTGCATTCGGAAGAGAAAGTTGGTGACTGAAATTTCGTAAAAAGGTCTCGCCGCGACGAAAAACGTCTATGGTGTAATGACTTCCATCCCAACTCGTGTATCATATCTGCCACACTCTCTCCCCTATAACGCGATAATACAAAACGAGCTGCCCTTTTTTGCACCCTTTCGATGTCCTCCATCAATCCCACCTGGTAAGGATCCCACACTGCCCAGCAATATTCTAACAGAGGACGAACGAGTGTAGTGTAAGCTGTCTCTTTAGTGGACTTGTTGCATCTTCTAAGTGTCCTGCCAATGAAACGCAATCTTTGGCTCGCCTTCCCGACAATATTATCTATGTGGTCCTTCCAACTGAAGTTGTTCGTAATTTTAACACCCAGGTACTTAGTTGAATTGACAGCCTTGAGAATTGTACTATTTATCGAGTAATCGAATTCCAACGGATTTCTTTTGGAACTCATGTGGATCATCTCACACTTTTCGTTATTTAGCGTCAACTGCCACCTGACACACCATACAGCAATCTTTTCTAAATCGCTTTGCAACTGATACTGGTCTTCGGACGACCTTACTAGGCGGTAAATTACAGCATCATCTGCGAACAGTCTAAGAGAACTGCTCAGATTGTCACCCAGGTCATTTATATAGATCAGGAACAGCAGAGGTCCCAGGACGCTTCCCTGGGGAACACCTGATATCACTTCAGTTTTACTCGATGATTTGCCGTCTATTACTACGAACTGCGACCTTCCTGACAGGAAATCACGAATCCAGTCGCACAACTGAGACGATACCCCATAGCTCCGCAGCTTGATTAGAAGTCGCTTTTGAGGAACGGTGTCAAAAGCTTTCCGGAAATCTAAAAATACGGAATCAACTTGAGATCCCCTGTCGATAGCGGCCATTACTTCGTGCGAATAAAGAGCTAGCTGCGTTGCACAAGAGCGATGTTTTCTGAAGCCATGCTGATTACATGTCAATAGATCGTTCCCTTCGAGGTGATTCATAATGTTTGAATACAGTATATGCTCCAAAACCCTACTGCAAACCGACGTCAATGATATACATCTGTAGTTCAATGGATTACTCCTACTACCCTTCTTGAACACTGGTGCGACCTGCGCAATTTTCCAATCTGTAGGTACAGATCTATCGGTGAGCGAGCGGTTGTATATGAGTGCTAAGTAGGGAGCTATAGTATCAGCGTAATCTGAAAGGAACCTAATCAGTATACAATCTGGACCTGAAGACTTGCCCGTATCAAGCGATTTGAGTTGCTTCGCAACCCCTATGGTATCTACTTCTAAGAAACTCATGCTAGCAGACGTTCGTGTTTCAAATTCTGGAATATTCCATTCGTCTTCCCTGGTGAACGAATTTCGGAAAACTGCGTTCAATAACTCCGCTTTAGCGGCACAGTCGCGATAACAGTACCATCGGCACTGCGCAGCGAAGGTATTGACTGCGTCTTGCCGCTTGTGTACTTTACATACGACCAGAATTTCTCCGGATTTTCTACCAAATTTCGAGACAATGTTTCGTTGTGGAACCTATTAAAGGCATCTCGCATCGAAGTACGTGCCAAATTTCGCGCGTCTGTAAATTTTAGCCCATCTTCGGGATTTCGCGTTCTTCTGAACTTAGCATGCTTTTTCCATTGTCTCTGCAACAGCGTTCGGACCTTTTTTGTGTACCACGGGGGATCCGTTCCATCTCTTACCAATTTATGAGGTATGAATATCTCAATTGCTGTTGCTACTATATCTTTGAATTTGAGCCACATCTCGTCTACATTCGCATAGTCAGTTCGGAAGGAATGGAAATAGTCTTTTACGAAGGCTTCTAGTAACACTTTATCCGCCTTTTTAAATAAAATTATTTTGCATTTGTTTCTGATGGATTTGGAAGAAATGGTATTGAGCCTAGCTACAACGACCTTGTGATCACTAATCCCTGTATCAGTCATGATGCTCTCTATCAGCTCTGGATTGTTTGCGGCTAAGAGGTCAAGTGTGTTTTCGCAACCATTTACAATTCGCGTGGATTCGTGGACTAACTGCTCGAAATAATTTTCGGAGAAAGCATTTAGGACAATCTCGGAAGACTTTTTCTGCCTACCACCGGTTTTGAACAAGTATTTTTGCCAACATACCGAAGGTAGGTTGAAGTCCCCACCAATTATAACCGTATGAGTGGGGTATTTATTTCTTACGAGACTCAAACTGTCTCTGAACTGTTCCGCAACTGTATCATCGGAATCTGGGGGTCGGTAGAGAGAGGCAATTATTAACTTAATTCGGCTGTTAAGTATAACCTCCACCCATACCAATTCGCACGGAGTATCTACTTCGACTTCACTACAAGATAAACCACTACTGACAGACACAAACACTCCACCACCAATTCTGCCTAATCTATCTTTTCTGAACACCGCCTGAGACTTCGTAAAAATTTCTGCAGAACCTATTTCAAGCTTTAGCCAGCTTCCTGTACCTACAACGATATCAGCTTCTGTGCTTTCTATTAGCGCTTGAAGCTCAGGGACTTTTCCAGCGCAACTACAACAATTTACAACTATAATTCCGACTGTTCCTTGATCCAAGCACGTCCTGTAATTGCCAAGTACCCTTTGACATAGCAGCCCATCCCGCACTTTCCCGAGGCCTTCTAACCTAAAAAACCGCCCAGTCCACGCCACACAGCCTCCGCTACCCGTGTAGCCGCCAGCTGAGTGTAGTGAACTCCTGACCTATTCAGCGGAACCCGAAACCCCACCACCCTATGGCGCAGGTCAAGGAATCTGCAGCCAATACCGTCGCAAAACCGTCTGAGCCTCTGATTCAGACCCTCCACCCGGCTCTGCACCAAAGGTCCGCAGTCGGTTCTGTCAACAATGCTGCAGATGGTGAGCTCTGCCTTCATCTCGTAAGCAAGACCGGCAGCCTTCACCAAGTCAGATAGCCGCTGGAATCCAGAGAGAATTTCCTCAGATCCAAAGCGACACACGTCATTAGTGCCGACATGTGCCACCACCTGCAGCTGGCTGCACCCTGTGCTCTTCATGGCATCCGGAAGGACCCTTTCCACATCAGGAATGACTCCTCCCGGAATGCACACGGAGTGCACACTGGATTTCTTCCCCTCCTTAGCCGCCGTATCCCTAAGGGGGCCCATTACGCTCCTAACATTGGAGCTCCCAACTACCAGTAAGCCCACCCTCTGCGATTGCCCAGACCTTGAAGGCTGAGAATGATCCTCTGAAACAGGGCAGGCAGCTGCATCTGGCTCAGCCAGAGACAGTGCCTGAAACCGGTTTGTCAGACGCACCGGGGAGGCTTTCTGATCAGCCTCTGGCGACGCCTTTCGCTGCCTGCCACGCCTTAGAACGACCTCCCAATCAACCACAGGCGAGGGCTCAGCCCCACTGCGGGCAGCAACCGGGGCAACCACAGCGGCAGACCGATCTGGGGACAGACGGGACGAGGTTGACATCCCCGTGATACCCAAGTCCGGCTCCCCACAGTGGTGCCCATTGGCAACAGCCTCAAGCTGCGCGACCGAAGTCAGCGCCGATTGCAGCTGTGAGCGAAGGGATGCCAAGTCAGCCCTCATCCGAACACAGCAATCGCAGTCCCTGTCCATTCTAATCGATGTTGAACAACAGTTACGGAAACACGAGTCCGTGCCTAGATAACGCAAGCGAAACACGCAAAGAATGTATCAAATATCCTGTACAAATGCCTAACGACTGCGCTACAATCTGCTGAATTTACGATTACAGTAACTAAAACTCGAAATTGCACCTCCTATACGAAACTCACACGCATTTTAAATAAGAATCTACCAAGTAAACACTAAAGCGCGATGCTACAACTGTCAAATACTATTGTATGCCAGAAATATATGAATTAAACAATGCAAGTACCCAAAAACACGCAAAGAAATTAATTAAACTATCTAACAAATAAGTAAGCTAGGGGTATACGACTTGCTGCTGCAGCTGCTTATCCAACGGCGGCAGGGAGCACATAGTGAATATTGCCTTTCCTGAGAGTCGTCAGGCGCATATCCTCTGGTGTTTCAGTGCGTATTTGCGATTCCGTTCTTTCATTGTGGAGCTGGAGTCTCAGACGACTGTACTGCCTGATCCATATGTATTAAGAAGGACAGTAGATCTCTTAAGAGTTACTCGAGCAGTGACAGCACTCCTCTGCCTCGCGCTAATTACTACCGCCAAACATGGAGTTCTGCTGAATCGCTGCTTGATTGCTGATTATTCTTCGTTTTTGACTGTCCCTCTTAATACAGTTCGATAAAACGAATATCGGACAAGATCAGTTTGCAATTCTCTTTCGAACGACCAAATAAAATAACTATTTAAAAAGAATTTTGTTCTGAGAATGTTCAATCATTGTATCGTTGTGTAATCCATGGGTAAAGGAATTGAAGAATACAACCTGCTGGAAACCTATACCGATGAGGAGAGTGAAGGGTGACGTAAGAATTTCATGTTTAGCTTTTGCTGACGACTTGGCCATACTAGCGGATGATGAGATAACAGCAATCGAACAGATTGAAACCCTTAAAGAATGTGCCGAGAAAGTTAGTCTGAAAATATCTTTCCTAAAATCTGAGTTCACCGCCACATAAACTGACACAGGAAACGTGACTATAAGTTACAGTCATTTCAGTAGAGTCCCATATTTTAAACACTTAAGTGAAGTGCTCGAGGATATAGGGTGAGAGATAATATCATAAAACATTCGCCTCAACAAACTAAAAGGAGCCTATGGAAGCACCAACACGGTGTAAAAAAAAATACTTGTCCAAAAGCACAGAAACACTAAAATTAGGCATTATAATGCAGTATTAAAACCTAAAGTCCTGAATGCAAGTGAAGCCCTGACAGTCCGCATAAAAGGCGACCCAGAAAACTTATTAAAGGAAGAATGTAAAATCATCAGAAAGATAGTACGGCTACAGAAAACAGAAGAGGGCTGTAGACTACAATCTCATCAGACAACTGATAAATTGTCCAATGTGGCAGCAGACATTAGAAAAAGGAGATCAAAATCTTATGGTCACGTCTCTAGGTTTCCGAAAACAAAGACTTGAGCACAAAATTCTTAAATATGTAGAAGGACTTAAAAACTATACCCTTGATACAAGAGGTCAAAAAGGACCTACAAGAAGCTCACGTAAATTATTCGGATATTTTGCACAGAAGGATATTGAAGCAGAAAGCTGACAGATGGGAAGTTAAGTCAGAGAACGAAGCTCCGAAGAAAGCAGGAACAAAATGGACAGAGGAAAGGAATAGAGGCCATTCAGAAGAAATGAAAGCACTGTGGAAGAAAAGGAAAAAGAATCAAGAACCTTTGTGTGATCCAACAGGATATAATCGCACGGTACACGCAGTAAGATAAGCTCAAGGTTAGGGAAAAGTCTACACATTGGTTATGTTTAGTGCAGACCATGATCGCTGAGAGGCAAACACGGAGAGTAACTACTTGAAAGTCGGTCTAAAGACAATGTATGATTTTATTTGCGGACCACTGCGACTCAAATGCAAGAAATTTACGTGCTGTTAAAATGTGCATTATTCAAGGCAGTATCAATGTAATGTATTCGGCACTGGATGTCATGTCCCCAATATACAACGGATAGGGCCCCGCCACTGCCACAATGGTCCCCACCTCACCGTCCCTATCTTCACTTACGACCCCATATCATGGTGTAAGAAAAGTTCCTTGTCGCACTTGCCGCTAAAGGGAAGCAGACTGAGAAACGCTGTAAAACTAGAGATAAGAAGACATCTGCAATTTTGCTAAATGAAGGGACCTTTCTTACAAAGGACTTTTCAAAGTCTCTGTGTGGCGTCCTGTTGAGAGAATTCAGGAAACAATTACAGACCCAACACGTTGTCAAGATGGAGTGAAAGGAGAGAGAAAGATGGGGTGACAAATGGACGAGTCAGTTGTTATCTGGCAAAAGGGAGTTTGACAGGCAAGGGAATGCCGTCAGACAATATCGTGTAGATGGTCATCCATCCATGGGAATTGCGGTCAGTGCGAAGTAGTATGTAAGACAAAAGAAAAATACCCGTCACTAAGGAATTATCCGAATGGATCAGAAATCGGTTACTGTGACGTAAAAGTACAAAGAAATTATTACACTTTCAGAAAAATTGTACGATTTATTCAAAAGATAGATGAGCAAGTCAATAACGTGTTGGTCCAACTCTGGCCCTTATGGAAGCAGTTATTCGTCTTCGCATTGATTGACGGAATTGTTCGTGTACTCCTGGGGGATATTGGGGTTCAAAAATGGTTCAAATGACTTTGAGCACTATGGGACTCAGCTTCTGAGGTCATCAGTCCCCTAAAACTTAGAACTACTTAAACCTAACTTATCTAAGGACATCACACACATCCATGCCCGAGGCAGGATTCGAACCTGTGACCGTAGCGGTCTCGCAGTTCCAGACTGTAGCGCCTAGAACCGCACGGCCACTCCGGCCGGCGGATATTGTGACAAATTCCGTTCAACCAGATTTTCTCAATTGGGGAGAGACCCGGGGACCTTTCTGCCCAAGGTAGGGTTTGGAAGAACGATGTCAAACAGTAGAAACTCTCTTGCGCGGGCGGGCATTATCTTCCTGAAATGTAAGCCCAGGATATCTTGCCACGAAAGGCAATAAAACAGGGCGTCCGGGTATCTTTGACGGTGTAAATGTTAAATACAGAATGTCACCAAAGGCAAAAACCTTATTCCTCTCATATTTAGTCAGCACGAATTCAAGTGATAAATTGTAACAACACTATGATTATTACATATTTTAGTATGTACGTTATTACCTAAATTATAGCACAGATATCTTCGTGCAAAAGGTTCCGAGACTAAGTTTATTCCTGGCGTGTACACGACCTCAGCGCCATAAGTACAAAGTGTAGGAATTAACATGAAGAGCCAACGCTTTGTCTACATATCGGACATCCAAGCCATGTGACTAGGCACTTGAACAACATTCAAAGATGGACTTTTCAGACACTTTCAGATGATTGAACGAACATCTTGTGCGATACACTCGAGCGTGGCGAGACTACGTAAGACAACTGAAGCATTGCAACCACAGTCTTACCTTTTCTCTGGTTTTTATTAAAGTAGTCTCGAACTGTTTGGATTGACAGGGTATATGTTTTCCTGAACTCTGCATCAAATTGCGCCCTATTTTACCTCGTTTTCACAAAAATCTGCCAACAAACAATTCCGGGTGCGCTTTTAATTTCGGAAGTTGACAGCGTTATCTGGCTCAGTAGGTTGCGAGACCGCACGTCCAGCGCCTTTCTAGGCTTGTTGTGCCGCCAGCTGTGCAGAACAATAAATCCTGCCTGACGACTCCAGCAGCCGGCTCCGGCCCATATTTTCCCGCCGACTCGGAACCTGGACGCTGCCCTGCAGCCAAGATGTGTGTCTTCCGTTATTTACCGCTGCCAGGCGTCTAGGCCTACCGAAGTTATCTTCGCTTCGCTTTGAAACAAAATAGTGAAAAGTCGCTCCACATGGCATTATACGGGTGCAATACTGTGAAATTTATCATAGTGTCGCATCAGTCAACTCGCACTTTTCATTACTGAATAGATCATTGATGTCTATGTTTATATTATAGGCGTAAACAGTTACCTGAGAATGACATTTGATGAAGATAGCTATTTCCAAAACGTCATAAGCGATTTTTATGTTAAGTCACAAATGTACAGAATAACATTTAATATTTGGCGAAAGTTAGTGGATCGACTGACTGCAGATGTTTACTTCATATAAATGTATGAAGTTAGTGGAATAAATCAGAAGAAAAGGAGGGTTAGACGTTAATGCACTCTACTCATTAATTTCTTCATTGGCAGAACACTAACTTTCACTGTATAATGACATTACACTGAGTCTTGGACTTGGAAAATTATTCCGGAATTCAACAACATTGTCTTTTAAAAACTACCAGTAAACCTAACACAGGGCACTTAGACAGGAATTTTAGCACTCAACCCTCCAACGACTAAGCTAGCAAGTCTTCCGCTTCCCAATCTTGGTAAATGCAATAAACTGTTTTTCCTTCAGTGCACAGGACATTTACAATTTTCCTACAATTTTACACTGACGGAAAAAAATTGCAACACCAAAAAATAATTAATGTGGATAAGTAAATTCCGGGAATACCTTATTGTAAGTAAATTATTTAAGTAATTAACACTGCGGGATCACAGATTAATGCAAGCGCGAGATAAGCCACTAAAAATGGGAGATGCTGGTACATTAATAACCGGTGTAACCGCCAGAATGTCGAATGCAAGCATGCAAACGTGCATGCATTGTATTGTACAAGTGACAGTTGTGAGTTTGTGGCACGGAGTTCCATTACTGTTCCGCCATGTCAGTCAATACAGGTACGGATAATGCTGGTTGTGGATGACATCGAGCCGGCTGGGGTGGCCGAGCGGTTCTAGGGGCTTCAGTCTGCTACGGTCGCTGGTTCGCATCCTGCCTCGGGCATGAATGTGTGTGATGTCCTTAGGTTAGTTAGGTTTACGTAGTTTAAGTTCTAGGGGAATGATGGCCTTAGGTGTTAAGTCCCATAGTGCTCAGAGCCATTTGAACCATTTGATGACACCGGAGTTGTCGTCCGATCCCATTCCATATGTGCTTGACTGGAGAGAGATCTGATGGTCGAACAGGACATGGCAACATGTCGACACTCTGTAGAAGATATTGGGTTACAACAGCCGTATGTGGATGAACGTTATCCTGCTGGGAAACATCCCCTAAAATGTTATTCATGAATGGCAGCACTGAAGGTGACGCAGAGATTTGCAGTGAGGGTGCTTCGGATAACCACGAGTGTGCTCCTGCTGTCATACGAAATCGCACCCCAGACCATAACTCCAGGTAAAGGTCCAGTGTTGGTTGTAGGACCTCAGAAAAAAGTGATTCACATGGCTCTGAGCACTATGGGACTTAACATCTGAGGTCATCAGTCCCCTAGAACTTAGAACTACTTAAACCTAACTAACCTAAGGACATCACACATGTCCATGCCCTATGCAGGATTCGAACCTGCAACCGTAGCTGTTGCGCGGTTCCAGACTGAAGCGCCTAGAACCGCTCGGCCACAGAAGCTGGAAGGACCTCAGCTGATCTCCTTCTAACCCAAACACGGCCATCACCAACAACCTAGGCAGAACCAGCTTTCATCAGAAAACACAACAGACCCCATCCTGCCTTCCAATGAGCTCTCGCTTGACACCACTGAAATCTCAAATTGTGGGGGTTTTGGGTGAGTGGAATGCACGCTACAGGGCGTCTGTCACGGAGCGATCCTTGAAGTAGCCGATTTGTAACAGTTCGTTGTGCCACTGTGCTGCCAACAGTTGCTGAAATTGCTGCTGGAGATGCAGTAATAAGCGCCAGAGCCATACGCCGAACGCAGTGGTCTTTCCTCTAGGTAGTGCCACATGGCCATACGGAGTTTACTCTTCTTCCGACGGTAAATTCCCGTGACCACCACTGCCAGCAATCACGTAAAGTATCTACATTCATACCAAGTCCTTCTGCATTGTCGCAGAAGGAATATCCAGCTATTCGTAGCCCCATTACACGACCTCGTTCAAACTCAGTGAGGTGTTGAAAACAGCTTATTTATTGCTTCAAAGGGATTCTTAACTAACATAAACTCAGCTGTTCCAATCCATAAGCTAACTGGCGCTCACGACCCTTTCATCGTGTGTTCAGATAAAACCGGATTTTCATGCTCATATTGGCTACTAATCTTTCATTTATATCGCACAACTTCTTCTTGGGGTTGCGATTCTTTTCCTTCTCTGTAGATGTGCTAACGGTAGTTGTGTTTCTCGATTTCCGAGAAAGGTGTTAAACGGCTGTACATCTGCTAAATGAGAAAACAGGGAGGTGATAGATGAAATGGTTCATTGATCAACTGGTTGCAAGAGAGATAAAATAAAGTTCGCATTCGAAGAATGGCTATACAAGCAGAGCTCGTCATCTTCAGTGAATCACATGTATTATTTGACCACATGCGTAGTGGAGAATCCTTAACTGATAAGTTTTCAAACCGATCATTGCCCCTGTGTGTCATTTAATTGGGCATGTATTGTCTCAACTTACATCCATTCTATTTAGTAATGACGATACAGCATGTCTGACTGTGG